>NC_091794.1:23045303-23348333 GCF_041296235.1 Equus asinus
AAAATAAAACTTGACTATTAACTGTTCAAATAACTTCTATATTACTGCCATCTGGCGGCTGGATAAATTAGAATCACAGTACCCGAGAACCAGAATCTTGGAGGTTGAAAATGACCTAATCTATGCTTCTAAAGATCACTTGAAGTCTTCCTTGAATAACCTGCCCTTGAATAACCAGTAGCAAAATAGCTACTGTATATGTTAATCTATTTAAATTGTATTATTTCAGGTACATATTTCTTATCCTCTGTACCTGATCAATTTCTGAAATGTTCGGACGGACTATTTCACCTTTTCATTTTTAAATTCCCAACAGAGCACCAAAAATTAGCATCGGTTGAGCGCCTACATTTAACCTGCAAAGCAACAATATGAGAAGTAGCTATGTTTTCCAGATATTACATATGAAGAAGAGGTTAACGTTTTAACACTCATTCGTAACTACCTTCTCATCTGAATTCCCCATAAAAAAGTTATGGCAGAGTCTAGGTTTCCTTTTTCTCTTCAATAGCACTCCTTTTTTTCTATCTGAAATACTGGATGTCCATAATTTAGCATTTAATTATATGATATTCCTTTGAGGAATTGATTCCTATCCACATTTATGCCTTTTCTAGCCACTAAGATTATAAGCTGCTATCCAAGGGTCCATTTAAGTCTCAAGCTAATACAGATCTCTCCCTTTACCGAATATCAAGTACTTTAGGAGACCCTTGTCTCTACTGAACTTGGCACTTTATTCCAAGCTATACCTCTCTTTAAAGTCTGGCCCAATTCTACCATTAAAACATCTAAACTAGAACTAGCAAGGGTTAGCTATTAAATTTGGACTCTAAGGATTCTACAAATAACCTTCTAGACTATCCAAGATGTTCTGACCAGGCAGCTCCAGAGTAGGCTGAAGTCACTTCTATAAATATTTCTATTGCCTCAAAACTCAATTCTGCCTTACTACATCCCAGAATTATTTTCAGTAAGAAGGAATGGGAGAGGTATGAGGAATTAAATATATATTTGAGTCTAATTATGAAACTGAGTAGAATCTTCCAAGAGGCTAGAATTGAGCATTCTTAATTGTAGACGGAGTAATTTTCCCTTTAATTTATAAGATACTACACTGGCTAGTACTTACTTAATCTGTTCAGCTGATCCTCCAGAAGTTGCATTTGTGATGGCCCAAGCTGCTTCCTTCCTTGTCCGAAACTCAGCAGTTTGTAATATACTAATGAGGGCTGGAAAAATGTTGGCATCTATCACAGTCTGAAATTAAAGGAAAAATTACATGGGAAGGGAAATTACAAGACTTGTAAAAATGTTCATGATACTAATTCTAACTTTTCAGCTAGCTTCACCCCTGCCCCTATTAAAAATAAACCGAAAGGTTAAAAATAGAAATACCTTATGACCCAGCCATCCCACTACTGGGTATCTATCCTAAGAACCTGAAATCAGCAATTCCAAAAGTCCCATGCACCCCTATGTTCATCACAGCATTATTCACAATAGCCAAGACATGGAACCAACCTAAGTGCCCAGCAACTGATGATTGGATAAAGAAGATATGGTGTATATATACAATGGAATACTACTCAGCCATAAAAAAGGACCAAGTCATCCCATTCACAACAACATGGATGGACCTTGAGGGTATTGAGTGAAATAAGCCAGACAGAGAAAGACCAACTCTGTATGACTCCACTCATAGGTGGTAGTTAACATATAGACAAAGAGAACTGATCGGTGGTTACTAGGGGAAAGGGGGGGTGGGAGGAGGGCACCAGGGGTGAAGTGGTGTACCTACAACATGAGTAATAATAATGTACAACTGTAGTTTCACAAGGTTGTTAATTATCATAATCTTAATTTAAAAAAAAAAAAAAAAACCAAAAGGAGGTAAGTCTTCATTATCCCTAACTTTCTGGCTATACTTGGTATCACTGATAACACCTTCCCTGGAGTCTGTGACTTTATAATCTCCTAGTTTTCTCCCTGAGTTGTTTGCTCTTCTATTGTCTTCTCTGGCTCCACCCATAATAACAAATTGTAAAAGTTCAATTCTCTGTTCCTCTGCTGTTTCTTCTCTCATAGCATCCACTCTGACATGAGTGTAGTTAACTCTGCAGTCCTCATTTCTCACTGGAGCCTTAGCCCAAGGTAGCCCACAGCTTACTTTAGATCTCTACTCACCTCCAACATATCACCTGCCCTCTCTACCAGGTCTCCTTTTCAAGTCCCTCTAGTTCACAAAGGCTCTTTTTGTATTTATTTATTTATTCTAAATTCAGTCACCAAGTCTCCTTTACATTCTCAATTTAAAACACCCTGAGTCCATCTCTTCTTTTCCTTTAGCACTATCGCCATCCTATTCTAAGCCACTACCTACCACCCAGATTACCAGCAGAGCCATTAGTTGGACAGAGTACTTTTACTCACTCCTTCTCACTCTGTGAGAACTAAAGTGGTCTTCCTCAAATTACTTTCTTCACGTTTCTCCTTAGCTCAAAAACCTAAAAAGCGTTCATATCAAGAAATGAGAGGTTCTACGTGATAGCCTGGTGGTAGTGGGCAATCGACTGCAGCTGAAGTCACCTTGTATGCATGCTGTAAACTGCAATAGCTATCAATCTCAGTCCCTGACAGCACTCTTGGAATGACTAACCATGGCTTCCTGGTCAAAAACTTTTCTATTGCACCAATGAAGGAAGTCAGCAAAGTTTAGCAGAAAGACACTTCATCTTGGTCCTGTCATTTAATAGAGATGCCCTTGAGCAAATTATCTTATTTCTTTGAGCCTCAATTTCATCTTTAAAGGAGAATGTTGGTTTAGACGACCTCTATGATTCCATCAGCTCAAAGCCTCATAACCCTGTGTTATATCTTCTCCAATCTGTTGTCCCAGCCTTTCTCAAGGCCTATGTGGAACCATGTGGCTCAATGCTAGTCATCCACCTTGAGTTACCCTCCCACTGAAAGGCAGATAACCAGTTGTAGAAAAATGCGTCCCCAAAAGGTTCATGAAAAATTGAAGCAATCCAATACTTGGGTCCACTAGAAAATAAATATTTTGCTTGGTAAGAGTAAAACTAATCTGTTTAGCATAAAGTCCATCAAAACATTTCAAAAATATTAAGACGCTACTTTTCAGATCTTGGCAAATGATCAAATATTAAAGGTGAAGTGAAAAACCAAGGCCTAAGTATAAGTTTCAAAAGACTTAACTTCTATAAAGTAGGATAAAAAAAAAAGTGAGAAGTAGACTAAAAAAGACAACATTGGAAGTTACTGGTCTCTAAGGCAATAATGAAAAATATATATATTTTAAAGGCTGACTGAAAAAACCTTACTTATCAATAAAAATATAGGAAAAAAGACAGGTGCTATGAGATTACCTGGATCTGTGCCCTATTTCCAGCTGTGATATTAGATATTGTCCAACATGCTTCCTTTTTGATAGATTCCTTTGGACTACTCAGCAAATGCAATAAACTCTGCAGAGCTGAGCAATTCAAAATTACCTAAAAAGGAAAAGTTTGAAAATTTTACTTATTATACTGATCCAAATCTTTAACTAAAAGACTTTATTTTAGGCAAAAATAAAGGCCAAGAAATAACTTAATGTCGCCCCTTGAAATTTTAGAAGTAACTGTATATATGTAAGAAAGTATTCACTACTAAAAATTAGTTTCTAAGATTATCAAAGCAGTTTCATTGTAGACATTCATAACTGTTAAAACTGTACTTAATAAGAAACACTAATGTATTAGTTATTCATCTTCCTATCCTTACAGCATATTAAAATGTCTTTTGATGGGTAAATATACCAAGTGGTCAGAAATTCAGAAGTGGTCTCAGATTTTTAAGTCCTCTGATAACTCTCTACCTGATAGTCAGTGAACCAATACATACTTAATGAAGTACAACAGGTGCTTTATAGGATACAAAGATAAGAAGGATATGCCCCTAGCTACCAAACAACTTATAAAGATGAGGGAGATCATACAAATACACATGAAGAAGGTGATCTACTCTAAGAGAAACTAAACCATAAAGTTATAATGATTAAAATAGTATGTGGCAGGCTCAAGATTCAGTCACTGAACAATAGAATAGGCATCTAGCCCAGAAGCAAATGCAGGTATTTATGAAGAATTTACTTGGGAAGGAGTAGTCAGACTTCACAGAGGGTAGCAGAATGCCTTGAAACACAGGATTTCATAAGAAAAGAAAAAGGAGGATACTGCAGAGAGAGGGGCTCAAAATTAGAAAACGATGAGACAGGCTACCACAAAGTAGCAAACAAAGACAAGAAGAGACCAGCGAGGCTATTAAGGAAGGGTTCTGTACCCAAAAAATTAACAGTAAACTAGAAAGAAGAATGAGACTAAAATCTTGAAGTACAAATTCCATAGAGTCTTTGGAGGTTCTATCTCCTAGGCATTAAAGAAGCTCACTGTTTCTAAGTGAAAAATAAATAATGTGAACAAGGGTGCTTTAGGGAAGAGTAAGGTGTTATTGGGGAGGATAAACTGAGAGGGGTAAACACTTGGGAGAGTAGGAAGATAAATTAGGTCTGTACAGCAGCAACTCTTCTGTGTGAGAAAACAGGGACCAAAATAAGAAAATTAGACACGAATCTGGTAACAACAGGAATCAAGAAGACCCGGTGACTTGCTATAGAGACACCAGATATGATAGCAAAGTTTCAAGTGTGGGTGAATAGTGGTATCATTAATTGCAATGGGAAAAATCAAGACTTACAACTTGCTTCGTGGGGGAAGAAGATAAACTGAGAGAGAGAGAAATGTGAGTTACACAAGCAGAAGTATCTAACAAGCTAGTGGAGACATGGGAGAGAAGTCAGAATTAGATATACATATTCAGAACTTACTCCATTCAATAAATATTTTTTGAGTCCCTATACACTGTGCCAGGAACTATGAGACTACAGAGGCACAAAAATGAAGAAGATTGGCACAGTTCCCCCTCTAGAAGTTTACAATCTAGTAATTAAGACAGTTACAATACAGTGTGATAAGTGCTAAGACAGATGAAACAAAAGAAGGAACATCTAACATAAGAGTCTGGGAGCAAATAAGGCTTCTCAGAGAAAATAATGTTAATACCAAGACCTAAAGAATGAGAAGACAGTGGAAGAGTGTGAGGTAGTGGTCAGAGCAGAGGTGGGGGTAGGGGCATACGTTCCATGCATGTGTCAAAGCTCAGAGTTTAGTGTGGTCATAGCTAATTCAAGGAATAAGCCTGGCAAGAGCAGAGAGTATGGTATGGAAAGGGGGAGATAGCAACTTTCTTTGAATAGCAAATACACTGATACAGTTTAAAAATTCAGAAAGTATAAAGGACTATACAGTTAAAAGCCTCCTTTCCACTCCTGTACCCCAGCCACCCAGTTCTCCAGAGACAAACAATGATATTAGTTTCCTCTGTATCCTTCCAGAGAAGTTTTATGCAAATATAATCAAACATACATATTGTTTTCTTTTCCTCTCCTTCCCACTCTCCTTTTTACACACTATTCTGCCCCTTGTTTTTCCTTTAAAAAAATATAACCTAGAAATCTTTCCATATGAGTGCCTAAGAGCTTCTTCATTCTGTTGCATAGCATTCCATTATATAGATGCCGAACTTTTCTTAAACACCATCCAGGGACAAGAGAGGGCCATAAAAAGATTATAAGTAGGACAATGACATATTCAAATTTACATCTTACAAGGATCCTTTTGGTGATATGGCAATGGTACAGGAAATGTCTCAACTAAGCGCTACAAGAGATGAGATGGAATAGCAGGACTTAGTGACTGATGAGAGAGGTGGAGGAGAGAAGACGCAAACTGATGTCCAGGTTTTTGGCTTGGGCAACTGTTGGTGCCATTCACTGAGATAGGAAACATAAATAAGCAGAGGCCCAATATACAAAGGAAAACAATGAGTTCCCTTGTGGACAGAATAAATTTAAATATTAGAGTTGGAAGACATCTCAGAAAACAAACCCAATCTCCTTAATTTTAGAAATTAAGAAAGTGAAGACATTAAGTGTCTTGCTGAAAAGTCACAGCTGGTTAAGAAAGAGCTAAGGCTAAAACCTAATTCTAAATCCAGGTGCACAAAGGTGAAAGCTGAAGTTATAAATAAGATCAATGAATGAGGCTAAACAATTATCTCCTGGAGGATGCCCACAAACAGGAAAAACAGGAAAAGGAGCTTGCTAAGTAGAAATATATGGTCACTGAGGCAGGAGACCCAAAATATGTCAATACCACAGAAGCCTAAGAAAAATTTAAAGACAACACTAATGCATCTGAGAGATCAAGAAGAAAAATGACTAGAACAATCCACTGTGAGTGATATATCTTGATATAGAAGTTGAATGGAGTAGGGAGTGACATTAGGAACTAGGAGGGAAGAATCGTCACACAGGCGACTTACCATGTACAAAAAGGAGGAAGCTATCAGAGAAGATGAGATGAAGATGACAGAGATAGAGAAAGAATGCTACTGAGAGCTTCTGATGCTCACAAGAACCATTTCAAGTAGAAGGAATAATGGGAAATAAACTCGCCTGATCAAAGGATAAGTTTTATCACAGGGGAATCCAAAATTGCTACAAGCAACAGGTCAAGACAGAAATAGTGAAGGTATTGAAAGTACAGTCATAGCCCACATAACAGTGTTTCAGTCAACGACAGACTGTATATACAACAGTGGTCCCATAAGATCAGTACCATTTAGCCTAGGTATGTAGTAGGCTAGGTTTGTAAGTACACTCTATGATGTTCTCATAATGACGAAATTGTCTCATGACACATTTCTCAGAACATATCGCTGTCGTTAAGTGATGCATGACTGTAGTTGCCTAAGCCAATATTTTTAACAAACGTTAATGAAACAGTGTCAATTCTCCCCAATAATATGGAATTAAATACTATAATAGAAACATAATCATGGGGTTCAATGTACTGTTTTTGAAAGAAAAAACAGTTACCACTTATTCATACCTGTGTCTGAATATCATCCCCTGTGACAATGTTTCCCACAGCCCGCAGAGCAGGAGAAACCACTTTATAATCATTATGCCTGCAACCATAAAAAGAAATGTTACATCCAACAGTGCTTTCCTTAGTTACTCTTCCTTAGGGCTTAAATCAAAACCTAATAATGTAACAGGATCTTAGAGTAGGAAGGTACCTATAGTGGTATTAAGGGACCCCTATTGCGATGATGGAATGTTTGGTGTCCCCTAGAAGGGTTGTCTTTCCCTTTATTAGTATTTTTGGAAAAAAACTACAAATCTTTCCTAATAATCTTTCTCAGGTATTCCATCTCCTGGATTGCAAGTTTTCCCTCTCATTCTTTAATACAGGTTTCATTTCCTCTTCACTTGATCTCTATGGTTACTGAGATAATGGAGAGCAAGAGTTAACACTTATACAGTACTTTTAACTTTCATAAACTGTGTAATTTTCAGAGATGAAAATAAGTCAACAGTTGAAATAACTTGAAAATGAAAGACAGGCTTCACACTTCATACAGTGAATTCTTTCTACTAAACCTCAGCTGACTTACTAGTCAAAGAAAAACCCTCCACAAACTCTTTATATATTTGAAGACAGATATTAAGTCTTGATTTCAAGCAAAATAAGTTAATATACTTTAACTTTCCTTAAAAATCCTATTTTCTCCCCCGTTTAATAAGATTGATCACTCTTCCCAAAACTGTGCCAATTCCTTCACATTTGAGATCTGAGAACTAAGAAGAAATGGCTAAAATATATAGTAATCTAGTGACTAAAGAGTACAAAAGATTACTTCCCACATTTCGAATACTGTTAATTCTGACTCCTGCAGCATGTTATTGCTTTTAATTCACAATAGCATTATACTGCTCATCTGCATGCAATCTGTGGCTAGCTATAACCCTGGAGTTTCGTGTTCTGTACAGTATACTTATCTAATCATCCATTCCACGTGTCACATTTGGGGCAATGTCTCATTGTATCTACTTTGTACCTACTTTAAATTTTCTGTGGCTTGTAGTTGCACCATTTCTCCATTAGGTTATCACTCTAATTTTTTTCTTCTAAAGTACTATCTAAAAACTTGATTAACACAGTCTCAAATTATTTATGCCATCAGTAAATCTTCCACTCCATAAATCAAAGATCACATAGAGATAGAGGAAAATAAAATTCAAGTCTGATACCAGTCTAGTCTACCTCTAAAAGAGACAGAAAGACAAGGAATGACTATTTTTAGTGGCAATATGCTTTTTGCTATCCAGTGATTGGTCTCAAGTCATTAAGTATAAGCTAGAATAACATGGATCAGTTTTCCAAATGTTTCCATTGAAGGACTGCTAACAGCAGAAGGGTGAGAGGTTCTTTATAAGCCGCAAAACAAAGAGATTTGACATCAACGTAAAAAAGTAACAAAAGACAGCAACCCAAAGCACAATAAATCAGTATAATGTATTAACTCATATTTGAGTATCAGCAACTAGAAAACTAATATAGAGACAAAACAGCAAACACATTTTCTTAAAGATAACTTACATCAGCAGCTCCACAAGTCTCCTACACACTCCTGCATCAATGACTGCTTGAATTTTATCATTAGGTCCATCAGACAGATATGAGAGAGCCCAGCAGGCATCAGCAAGTACATCAGTGTCACTGACAAACAGCAACCAGGAAAGCACATTCAGACAGGGGGAAACCTGTAAAGACAAGATAATATGATTATGAGACACAATAGAATAAAAGTCAGAAGTGAGGTAGGAAACTCCAGAAAGCAACCAGGCACAGCCTAGGTGACTTTTGCGGGGATTAACACTTCTAGAGATGAAGTAGCAAGTGGCCAAGGGGCATTGCCATCTTTGGGAATGCTATCAGCGGCCTTGCAGTTTACTTTAATGAGGCAGTCATAGCCTGAGGAAAATAATTTGAGAGAGTGAAGTCTAATATATACCAATTCTCAGAGTGAGATTCCTTGTCAAAACACACTTTGTAGATTAAAGAGGTAAAGGAACTTTCACAAGTGCTAAAGCTACAAAATTCTGTATTTTAGATATTTTCTTATGAAGAAAAAATGCTAGGTTTTAAGATTAATTCAGAGCTCTTTATAGGCAGTGAAAATTTATCCCAAATTAAAAGAAAACCAAACAACGAAAAGTCCTATTTCTCTGAAAACAGATAAAATTCTAACACATTTTAAATTTTATCAAAAATTATCATCTCTCTTTTCACATTAATTTGGTGGCTACACTCTTTTAATTCTTCCTTTTCTGCCAATTTCCCACAAGCATAATCTTTACCTTTGCAAATTCTGGAGGTGGACTTTTCCCTCTACAGAGATTAGACAAAGCCCATACTGCATTCCGAGTCATGGTCAGGCGGTTCTGCTTTGAAAATAACCTACAAGCATGAGGATACAACGGTAAATCACAGAATAAACATTAATTCTCTGATGGCATAAGAAAAACATTAAACCATTTAATGCTATTGATAAACAGAGGTCTTCAGATAGCTTTTCTCCAGAACAATAAAGTTTATTAATTCAAACACAACTAATTCAGAATTTTGGCACTGGAATAAGGATGCATGAAGAAACGATCTGAACAAGTTACCAAGAAAGTAACTATAATGAAAAATAACACTAGGAAATCCAAAATGATTTCCAAAAATGCACTGCTTTCTAAGGAACTTCCCATATTTTTCTTAATAAAAAAAAACAAAACAGAAACTTACTGCAAAAGAGGGGGAAGAATGTTGCAGTCTAAGACATAGTCCCTGCACATGGTACTATCTCCAGCAATGTTGCCAAGAGCCCAGACTGCCTGTGAAAGAATTATTCATTAATGACAGGTTGTATAGTTTAATTCTCTCATAACTCTTTCAAAAAAGATGCCAACATATCACAACTCTTTATAAAATTATACAGTAGTTAATCAACATACTATACACGGACATTAACTACTATTAACACTCCTAAGTTGACTCATCAGAAAGTCAAATGAAATAGTTGTGGGATTAGGGGAAGAGGATCAGTAATATTATGAAGATCAATAATATTATAAAGTGTACTGTAAACAATAATGGCAGTAAGCTTATTAAAGGGAGGAATCAGTTCTTATACATATTCTTTACCTAAGGGGACCCCATCCCTAAGTAATATTCCATATAGCCCTTGGTACAGAGCAGAGATTCAAACGGCTTACTCAGCTGATTAAAAATGTATTTTAAGCTTGCTTACAAAAGAAAACAGTGAACAAAGAATTTAAGAGCCATCAAAATGCAGATAATTCTATTAAACTTTTGCGGGTGATAGATATATTAATTATCTTGACTGTGATGATGTTTTCATGAGTATATGCATATGTCAAAACTCTCAAATTGTACACTTTAAATATATGCAATTTATTATAAGTCAACCATACCTCAAAGTTGTAGAAGATCATACTCACTCGGCAGTAATTTATATTTACACATTTGTGTTTGCAGTAATAAAAAATTCATGTTTTCTAAGTCTTTTACTGCAAAAAAGTGGCAAAGACCTGCTACTTCAATAACACTAGAGATTCATACAAGAAAAAGCAGAGCAACTGCTTATGTGGTCTAAAAAGTACATCTATAGGAGTTAAGGAATTTCAGAGTTGGAAGGGAAAAATGGTTTTATGTTTCTAGGACAAATTATGCCTATATTCATTATGAAATATTCTGTTTTGGTTAAGGATTGTCATGGCCAAGTGGTGAAACTGAGGTCCTAAATCTAGGACCACAGAGAAAAATTGTATTCTTTCATCTGCTTCTCTTTATCTGTTTCATTTTTTACCTGCTCCTGGACATCTTCAAACTCTGAGCTGAGCAACTCTATGAAGATAGGCACAGCTCCCGCCTGAATCACAATCCGGGTCTGAAGAGAATTTCCTGAAGCAATATTTGTCAGTACCCAAGCTGATTCAAACTATAAAGATAAAAATAATTTCATTATCTTATTAGAATTTAAAAGCTTGTTTACTTTTAACTATAAGGTTTTCTGTACATGAAGAAAAGAATCTGAGATCATTATTTGCATATAATCTAATACATTAATTTTAAAAGAAGGATTCCCAGAAGAAATACCTCAGCCTAAAGGAATAGTCAGGGTGCCTAAAATTTCAGATCAAAGTAGAGTTAACATGAGACCAAAGCAATGACAGCGCTTCATATGCTGATATGGAATGATCTCCTAAGAAATGAAGGGAAAAAAAAGCAAAACAGTGTATATTAATATGGTATCAATACCATATTTTCTAAAAGAGTTAAGAAGGACTACATGCATTAATTTACTTATTGCACAGAATATCTCACAAGAAACTATACATATCTGTTACCCACATGGAGAAGTCAGGGAACAAGAATGGAAAGGAAAGACACTTTCATTGTAAAGCTTATGTACATTTTGGCCTTAAACCACGTATATTATCTAATAAAAAATTAAATAATTTCTATAGGATTGGCAAAAGTAAAATGAGGAGTGCATGTTAGTATAAAATGCACAAAATATAAGCAGAGTGAAAAAGGCAAAAGATATTTTAAATGATAAATAGGCTAAAGAGAGTTAACAGGCATACAATTATTAACAGAAACGGCAACTTCTGAGCATAAGAGCTTCCAATAAATGAGAACACTCCAAATCAAGGCACAAAGGTAAGTCTTTCTTTTTCTTTTTTCATGAGGAAGATTCGCCCTGAGCTAACACAGACTGCCAATCCTTTTTTTTTCATTTGAGTAAGATTAGCCCTGAGCTAACATCTGTGCAATCTTCCTCTACGTTGTATGTGGGATGCCTCCAGAGCATGGCTGATGAGTGCAGTAGATCCACACGCAACCAGGATCCAAACCCGTGAACCCAGGCACCAAAGCGGAGCGCACGGAACTTTAACCACTCAGACACGGGGCTGGCTCCAAGGTAAGACTTTTTTAAAAAGAGCATTCTTAAAGGTTGATAATTTGATCAACAGAAAGTATGAAGGAAATTATGGTCAACAAAAATACAGCATATTACTAATTTTACTATCTCTACAATAACTTGACTCTCTAGCCTAATACAGAGAAATCTAAGCATGAACTCTTACAATTCTATTTAGTTAACAGTTCTTAAACTTTAGTTTTGTTTCCTTCTCCCATTCTGTCTTCTATTTATCGTTTAATGAAGCACATAAGCAGAAAAAAAATTCAGTGGTATGCTCCTTAAATGAAAGACCAATAAAAAGTGATCAAAAGATGGAGCTGTGACTCTTCTAAGCTTTTCAGTCAAGAGAAAGGCAGCTGTCAAAAGGAAAACTAAATCATCATTCACTGGGGGTGGGGGAAATGGAAAAAAATGGGAAGATAATCTGATTAGCACAGTTCAAAGCCATATGAACGACAGCAAATTCATAGCAGAAGACACCTAAAGAAGCCAATGTTCAAAAAAACCTATAAATGTGACATACACAAGTGAGACAAAATGGTTTGGTAGCCTAGCTGGACAGTGATACCAGGCAGCATGGAGGCCCAGACTAGGAACACCACAGTTAAAGGAAACATATTTTCTGACTGGTAACTTTTTGTTGTAAGAGAAGTACAAGAGACTTTTAAACAGTGAATATCACATATCACCTCTGTAATTAAATCACTACTAAAACCAATGCTCAAACCTTTCAGTCAGTCTGAATTGAAACTTTACACTTGTACAGTAATTTATATTTTCAAAGCATTTTTCACATACTCTCAGGTGTTCCTCACAACAACCCAGAAGTCTGGCTTTTTTAGTTTATGAATGAGGAAACTATAAGAAAAAGATTCAAAAATCTGACCAATGAGTTCCATCACAGGACTAGATTATGGCCTCCTAATCTAGCAGGCTAATCCCAGCCAGTTTCCTCTCCGAAACATACCTGGTAACATTGACAAAAATCTTTCAATTGCTTGTAGTTTTGCTAACCAGGGCGAGAAATTTCAAATAATGATATGCCAGATTATTTAGTGACTGCTAAAAAGAAAACACACTTCAGCTAAAATGTAGTTTCTTTTGCTTACTAGAAAAACTAATTAGTAAAACAAAGGCATATGATACAAGTACAAAAGCAAACTTTCCTACCAGAAGGCAGGCTCAAAATTCAACAGAGTAACCAGATACAGTAGAGACCAAGTCAAAGAAATGAAAACTATGAGGAAAAGTAATGTGTAAAGGATGAGTACGATCAGCATACACACTAATCCATATCAAGGAGAAAACAGATTGCAGTGAAATTTTGATGCAAAAGACACGGTAATAATAACCTCAGTATAGGTTATATTAAAGACTTATCTTTAATGAGACAGAAGAAGAAATTATAATATTAATTGCTGCCAGAGTTCGAAGTGCTATCTGTCTGATAAGGTTTAGCACTAAACATCTCACAAGAAATGCAAGGGAATTCCAGATGCTACCGAAGTAAATAAAATAGAAAGATGGAGAATAAGTGAACAATAGCCTGAACATGGTTGGAAGAAAATTGGAAATCAGAACATCTCAGCAAAAGAAGAATGTACCAGACTTAGTTTATTTACTAAGAAGTACACAGTGAGGATAACCCCTGAAAGCAAAGAAGATTCAAGGTCTCTCTTGGTTAAGAATAGAAATCAGAAAGTAGTTTTGCCATTACTGGGGACAGAAACAGATGAATAACTATAACCAGGAGGCCACTGAAAACTCAATCATATTCATGCATTAATAAGGCATTAAAACACATACACACACACTCTCGTGTGGTGATTACTTTGATGTTTACCTTGTAAAAAACTTACCACACTATATCTATGCAATGTTCTATAATACCATGTGTGTATGTGTGTGATATGTATGTATGTATGAGAGAGGAGGAGGAAGGAGAGAGGGAGAGAAAATTCCTCCCATGAGTATAGGCCTCTGTTAAAGTGTTGGGAGAAACAACTTTCAAATGTGTTTAATATGTAAGTATATTTTTTAAAAGCTGGTTGTACTTTGAACTACGAAACTTCTCTTTCACTGGGTCTTTTTTTTTTAATGTTTGGGCCTTGGGTCCCAGATTAGAATTTAACACAAAAGAGAGTTGTGAAACAGGAAAGGCCAGAATTGATAGCAAAAACAACTGCATAAAGTTATGACAGAGATGGCCAGAAAAAGTAATTTAAGTAAGTAACCATGCGACTCAAGAAAAAAATCAGTAAGTTGAAAAAATCTAAGAAATCGTATTACCTAAAGTAATAAATAGTAGCCAATGTAACTATAATCTCTGCTTCCTCTTTGTTGTTTTAAACTACTATATTCTTAGTGTTCCAAGATGGCATCATGCAAGGATACAAGCTGTCAAGCAGCTGTGAATGCTTATAAACTGTAATGCCACTAATATTTTTCACTGTCCAGGACTTGCTAAATAAGCCTACAACTGAAATCTGAAGGGCACACTGAAGTTTTCAGATTTCTCTCTTCCCTTTCTCAGTCTCTACCTTCTGGTGCTCAGTTCCTAAAATAAGGAAAATGAGAATTCAAAGCTGAAGTACTTCTGACCTCCTATCAAGTTTCCCACTCCAGGTTGAGGTACGCCTGGTTCCCTTTCTCCATTTGGATCAGGACTCTGATGCTGGCCACTTTGCCGGGTCCACTCTGGTTCCTAGCAAATGCCAGGCTCACCTGGAGAGCAAGTGAAAAGAGAGGCTCACATCAGAAAAATAAACCCAGATATCAAACTCTGCAGAGAATGGTGCCTGAGTCATCTAAGCAACCTTTCAAGAAAGGGAGAGGGATCAACGAGGATGGGAAAAGACGGAGGAGGAGGAAGCCTTACTGCAGTTTATCGACACATTAAGCTCTAGAGGGGCCAAGAAAGGAGGAATGGGGAAACTAAACAAATTTAATTCAAATTTACAACTTTAAGAGAAGGATCTGTCTAATGATTGGAACTAAAAGGCAATTTACTTATTTCTAGCTATTTTTATAAGCTTCTATAAGAAGTTTTGGGAATGCAACATCTCAGTACTACATAAGACAGTAAAAGGATGCTGGGCCTGGACTCAAAAAACCAAATAAAGTGGGGACAGGAACTATACCATAAGGCAGACCAAGCTAACGTCAAGACATCAAGTATGTCTGAGGCCTACATGTCACTGAGCTTGAGAATGCTCTTAGCTAAATTGCATTGTTCACTTCTAAAATCCTAGATTCCACCCATGTTCCTCTCATTTGAGGGGAAGCGAGTATGTGGGTAGCACTCACCAAAGTAGGCATTTTTATGTCCCTGGTTTGAGATACCTCACTGATCTGGGGATAAGGAAAGCCAAAAAAGAAGTGAAGAGACCGTTCCCTAGGATTCACAGTTCTTTACAGAATGAAGGGATTAAGATTGTCCACAGGATTTATTAGTGAGTTTAACTATTATGACCATATATTACTCTCTTTCTGGAAGAGAAATGGCAAAAGCCCCATTCCAAAGCTACACTTCAAATTTCTAGTAAGCAGGTAGGAGTATCAGGGACAACTTGCATCCTAGTGCTCTCCAAGAAGACAAAGGAAGGAGTACCCTCCAAGCTTCCCAGAGCATGTCTAATCATTTGAGCATGAAGCCTCGTGGCTCTAAGGTCTCCCTCAATATACTTGCTTCTCCTGCTTCTGGGCTGGTCAAGGTTACCTGTTAATCACTAGAGAAAAAAAACACTACATTGTGCTTAAATGTACATAGAAGAAAAGCTGGGGAAGATGCCCTTTAGATAATAAACAGATTGGTTATTTTTCAGTCTTTGGACAGCTAAGGTGAAAAGCATGAGGTGCTCACTTCCAGAGGAATCACTTCTCAATCATTCAGCCTAATTATCAGTTTGCATGAGGGTGGAATCTGAGAATTTACATAGAAAGAAATTAGAGATTTCTGAAGGCTTTCATCTTCATGTGTGTTAAGATACAGGTTCTAAGATTACAGAATCAAAAATGATGTAGAATTTACATGTGTGAGCCAGGAGAGGACACTGTCTGAGAGAATATACTGTTCTCTTTAGGGAGTACTAAAGAATGCAGAGATGCGGAAAGACTATTTCTCTGATTTTTTTCATTTTAGGCCTAGGAGGTTATATCATCTTTCTTTAATGCATTAAGTAAGACTGGACCTCTGCAACTACCTATTGAAAACTGCTAGATTTATGAGTAAATTCAGTGTCTCTGAACTACTCTCATGTCAGAGACAGGAGAGAAACATTTTTACATGAACAAAACAATAATTTTCCCTACCTCCCTTGTCCTATAAAGCTTTTCAAATGATAAACTGCAGTAAGGCTCTTCATTTGGTCTCTCTGGTTCTCTTGGCAGGTTGCTTTGGGGCTCAGGCTCTGTTCTCTGCAGTGTTGGTTGTCTGGATTTCCTTTTTTCGGAAAAAAGGCTCTCTTTCCTTGTTCTCTAGGTGTACCTGATTATTTTTCAGGTGTCTGGTGATCCTGGCCTTAGATGGGGACCAGAATTACAATCCAGGAGGCAGCTAGCAAAACAGAATCTTAATTCAAATGAACTTGGGAATTAGTAAATGTCAAACTGGAGAAAAGAAACTGATGGGACATTGAAGTACTCTACCTTTTCTGGATTTCTTGTTTTTCCTCTGGAAGGAACTCATCACCGCAACAAAGAGAGTAAAAGGAGGAGAAAGATGGGGTGGGAGGAAAGGAGAGAAAATATCAAGACAAAGCATCAAGTCTTATGAATTATTTACAATGCTCTGGACAGTAAGGAACCTGGGGACAGGGGCTGTCATTTACCAACACACCCCAATCCCTACAGCCTTAGACCAAAGCAAAAGCAAATGAGGGGGTGAGAATGATCTTTATGATTCCCTTGCTATTTGCAAATACTGACTTGGAATGATCACCCCATTTTGTGATCTACTTGGCACCTAACCCATTTTTATGGTTGCAGAGTCTCTCTAAAGGGCCTGAGCCCTTTAGATTAGATCCTACAAGTGAGAATTTAGGTATCACAGGTATCTGTAACAGAATAATACAGAAATTGATTCAGTTGATTACTCCAAGGAAGTCTAGTTACTGAAAAATTACCAGTTTACTAAAAATCCAACTTTATTCAGGAAAACAACAGTATTTTAAAATTCTGAAAATTATCCAATCCAGAATTTCTTCTTGGAAATTTTAGAATTTCTTCTTGGAACCCCTATATAATACAGTATTGATAGACAATATTAACATAGCAGAAAGCATACAGATTCCTGACAAAGCTCTCTCCTTGTCAGCTCTTCTGGAGACAGGGGAGGATTAATAGGAGCAGGTTTGGGGATTCCTGAGTCTCTGATCTAGCCCATGTTACACAGCCCTGAGAAAGCCAACAAGTATAATCTAAAAAATCCTTCAAAACCAAATTTTGCGTAGCCCACGCTTGGGTCCTATCTATAACGGCTCCTCTACAGCAAACAATTCCCTATTAGATAAGTATTAACCACAATCATCATAAAATAATCTTTTACGTAACTAAAAATGACAAAAATTCTAAAAAGTAAAACAAAGGGCTTGGATGTTAACAAAGCTATCAAAGCAGCTTGCAATGTGGTTCTCAGGAACACCGTTATAAAATTAACCCTTCACACAGATTAAAATAAGTAACAAATCTATGTACAACATGTAAGTTTCAAAGGGAATTAAGATACGAGGCAAGAAATGAAAACAGTTCATACCTGGAGTGTACAATTCTCTTTTCGTTTGAGGAACTCCACAAACCTGGCCACTACTCCTGGTGTGCTGATGACTTCATCAATAGGAGGATTAGGTTCTGTCTCCCCACAAAATAAAAGAAGAAAAACAATCCTTTGATTTCAATGCAAGCACTTTACAGCTCAAAAGTACTTCATACTATCCCTCCCTCCATTTTAGCATCTCTTTCACGTTGGAAATCTTAAAAACAAAGAAAATGTAAAATTGAGTTCAGTCTCACTCAGACTAGGGTAGTTTGAAAAGTTTCCCAGTAAGGTAAGTTTTAACATGGAAATAATGGACAAAATTCTTAAAAATTAAGATTACTGCCTCTACTATTTTACAAAATTTAGGAAGTAGGGGAAAAAACATCCAAAGACAAGCATTGTTATTATTTTTGTATACTTCCTTCTAGCCCATTTTCTCTGTAGGCATTTTGAGTCTGTCTGTTTTGTTTAACATAAACTGCCTTAAGAAACTGGATTAGGAGATTCTGAGTGTGCTTGTAAGATTTAATTTTACAGCTGTAGTGATAAGCAGAAGCCAGTAAGAATTCACTAACGATGACTTGCCAAATTAATCTCATTATCTTTTATGACAAGAGTATCTTATAAATGAAGTCATTCAATGGAAACTTGTTGGGTGAATAGATAAGAAACGTCCTAAACAATCAGCATGGCAATTTCAGCAAGAGATCTGACAAAGTTTTTGATGACAATCATGAAACAACGGAAGAAAAATGGCAGTCGGATTACAGTACTACTAGGAATTCTTAGCCAAGTCAATGGCCTTACTGAAAGAGCTGACTAATGGTCCAATGTTAATTTGGAGAGCTCTAGTGACATTACTTTCTCTGATTCAACATTTTAATGAACCATTCAGACAAAACACAGCAAATTAATATGATGATTACAATAAAGATGAAGTATGGTACATTATGGAAACAACATACGGAAAGAACAATAAGCCAAAGTTAGCAATAAAACAACAGGGATAAAGCAAAATTCATCAACTGAACTACTACTATACGGTTTTAAGTATTTACTATTGACCTTTTAATATGGTTCAGGGTTCCAAAGTTTTTTTTTTTTGGAGGAAGATTAGTCCTGAGCTAACATCTGCTGCCAATCTTCCTCTTTTTGCTGAGGAAGACTGGCCCCGAGCTAACATCCGTGCCCATCTTCCTCTACTTTATGTGTGGGACGCCTACCACAGCATGGCTTGCCAAGCGGTGCCATGTCTGCACCCGGGATCCAAGCCAGCGAACCCCAGGCTGCTGAAGCGGAACGTGCGCACTTAACTGCTGTGCCACCGGGCCGGCCCCAGAGTTCTTTTTACTTGCCCAGGATGACAAGAAGCACCATTCTACCCTAGTTATACAAAAAAGTAAGGTGACACTGCTCACCAAGAAACTCATACTTAAATTTCAGTCATAAACTGCTAACATTAAAATCAATAATCATTGCTCTTTCAAGTGATATTTTAAAAGTTTTTCTTAAAAAAGAGTGGAGCTTCTTAATTTGAATTAACATGAAATACTGACTACTGTTCTTATCACTTTAAGGTCTTTTATAAGACATCTCAGAAACGAAAATTATGCTGCTCTCTGGTCCTGGTAAGACTGCATAAATAAGGAAATTCAAAAGTTAGCCATGGCTCATAATTATATATATGTCTCTATGTGTCCTTTTATTCTATTTATAGACATACTCCAAAGCAAGTTATATGTGGTGTGGGAAAAACAAAAGATTATGGGAAAGTAACATTTTGAAAATAAATGAAAAGATATACCTAACATATTCAGAACTCACCTTTTGAAAGCAGTTTTCTGAATTTCTGTGTTGCTGAAAGCTGTTGCTCTGGGATATTGGAAAATATCATTTCAATCATGTCAGAAGTAATAACACCACCCTGGGATCACAAATAAAAAGCAAAAATAATAAAATTTTAACTTTTATTCAAAGGAAAACAAAAACAGTATAAATTGTGGCCAAGTCATTAAGTTAATCATATTAATCTAGAAGAGTTACACAAAGGTAGGACAATCTTTACATGTAGAAATGTATGAGACGATTAATAACGTGATGAAGCCAACTTCTTTGCCTATCATTAAAAAGCTCACAACAGTGAGAAAGCAATCTTAGCAGTAAATACTAAGACAAGGTGTTTATTATTCTTCCTCTCCTTGCTCACCACATGGCTCACTGTTCTTTGTCATTCAGATTAAATTTTAAATTCTAAGAGAAGGATTTCATGACTTCAAAATCTTAAGCAGCCACTCTATCTCTATCATATCACTCTATTTAAATCCTGTGCCCAGTCCTTTTCACTATCAGATATTTTTCTTGGTTATTTCCTTACTGCCCACGTTCCCCCAGTATACTGTAAGCTACTTGAAAGTCAAAGACTGTCTATCTCACCACTCTATCACTGATGGCTGGCATACAGTTCATGCTCAACAAATACCTACTGAATGAGTACAGAATAGTCTTGTACAAATCACAGATTCTAGCCGTCACCAAATTCAACAGCTGACTCAAATTTATTTAAAATTCCTATTTTCTTGCCTTATTAAAACTTTTAAGTTTCCCACTATTTTCTGGCTTTATTAGAACTTTTCTATTTCCCACTACAACCCATCTACAGTATTAGTTGTTAACTTTCTTCTCAGGATCATTTGTCATAATGAAAAAAAGTTCTTATTTCATGAAGGGTTACAGTCAACAAGATGAACTGAGAAGAAAGCTGCACTGAGTTGTAAACACTAGATGGTTAGTAAGTAATATGCAACATTTAAGAACACTCATGGGGAGAATGAAGCATTCTGCTATCAAGAGTCAGAAAAGTAACCTCTTTGAAACTTACAAGACTGATTCCTGAATAAACAAAGGTACCTATATGATTCTGTTATGAATATGTTTGCAAATATTTATATACTTCTGTTTTCTTCCCTCTTTTATCTCCTTATTACGTAACATTAAGATGTACTGACTTTACAGTCATAGTACTGAAGTATTGTTAACCTTACATCATAGTATTTAATTTACAAGATATCAAGGAGAGGAACCAACATTACCCAAGGACTTTGCATCCTCTTCTGGGGAAAAGGTTAGTGCATTTTCAGTTGCATGCAGGACAGTTATACCATGTTACATGGATGTATGACTTTACTGTCTTTATTTGAAACTCAGTATGGTTTAACGGTTGTGTATGGATGCCAACTTGACAAGGAGTGAACTAGGATGATAAATTTTATGTCAACTTGCTTAGGTGTACAGTACCCAGTTGTTTAGACAAACATCAGTCTAGATGTCACTATGAAAGTACTTTTTTTATATCTGATTAAGATTTAAATCAGGACACTTGAGTAAAGAAGACTACCCTCCAAAATGTGAGTGGGCCTCATTTAATCAGTTGAGCAAAGACTGAGATTTCCTGAAGAAGAAATTCAGCCTCAAAACTGCAACATTAATTCTTACCTGAATTTCCAGGCTCCTGGCTTGCTCTATGGATTTTGGACCTACCAGCTCAACAAGTGCATGAGCCAATTCCTTCAAATCAATCAATCAATATCTCTCTCTCTTGTTGGTTCTGTTTCCTCTGTAGAACCCTGACTAATACAGTCCACAAAATGCTTCATATTCATTTAACATCCACTTGAAAAAAAAATGGACAGCTCAACTTTGTGAAGGGCCTAGAAGAAATCACCCCAAATGGTAATATTGGCTACAATGTCTACATAGATTCCAAAGGAATTTAAACAGCTCTCCTAATTCCAAAAGAAAACTAGTCCATAAAAACTGGAGATCTATGAAGTGAAAAAAGAAACATCTATAAAATCCTGTGCACAATATGCCACTATTTGCCCAAAAAAAGTGTGGGGCGTGAAGGGTTGGGGGAGAGGGGAATTTTTCTCAAAAAGAGTAAATAAGAATCTAGTAACAGTGGTTGCCACTGGAAAGAAACTGGGTGAGTGAGATAGAAGAAAGACATATTTCTTTTTTTTGAAAACCATGTATATATATATGATCTAGTAACACATTACATAATTGATTACAATAAACTGGAAATCTAGACAGGTGTGATCCATATAAAGCGTATTAAATAAGTAATTTTTACCTGTTTATCCAACCTCAAGAAAGTTACAATATAGGTTATAATAGAAAGATTTTAAATCATATAAACATGTCCAATTTTATAACTGAAATGAATAACAAATTAGGATTTCCTTTAATGTACCCTTTGTTACTCAACTTTTAAAGAATCCATTTATTTTATAATTATCCTTGTCTAAGTTTTAATCGCTGAATTAATCTTCAAAATTTAGTTAATTCTGTTTAACTGCATGTTATTAAAAATATAATAAACATGTAATGAACCATTAGATTAAGTATATGGCTTCTTTTGAAAAATGAAATGCCAAGTACTTTTTGTAACCATCTAACCTCTATTTTAAACCCCAAAAAAACAGATCTAAACCTCAGATCTTCAGCAGAAAAACACTAAAAAGAGTTTCTTCCATTATCTTACTCACTGGTGCCATCTCCATGTTATTAATCTGAGCCTCATGGAAACCTCCATCTGACATAACTTCTTCTTCTGTTTCTTCTTCTGCTGTAGCAACATTTCTTCGTTTGAATAACTGAAAAATAAAAGACTATTACTAAAGTAATGCTAACACAAGGGAGTTCAATATCCAAACACTAAGCACTCCACTTAAAAGGCAATAAGAATGGAGCTTTCTAAAACTCATTTTAAAAATTCTAAACTTTTTCAATTTTACGCTGACTTCGATCTTTCCTGACGAGGACCTATTTCAGAATTCTTCAGTCTTATAATCTGATGCAGTTAACTATCAAAACATGCTATTACCAACACTTGATACAAGGTAAAACTTACTAAGAGAGGCCTGACACTGCACAATATATCAAAAAGGTAAGGTTGGAAAAACGAGCTGGGGCATGTTTGGCCATTTCCCTTTTCCCTCTATGCCAAGTAAGTGATAGGACAGTATCACCAATACATCAGGGGGAATGAATATAAAAATGACTTCACGATGACTTAATACTTCCCTCCTAACCATCAAGGGTAGTGAATTCAAGCTTCTTGACCTTCCCAACCTGTCCAGCAACCAGTGACGACAAATGACTACTGTTTGAACACTACCTTTAAAGCATCCATTAATTTGTGCATGCAAAGAAGAATAGTTCTCTCCAAAGGCAGCAACTAAGGTGGCTTGCATTATATCCTTAAGAGTCCTGGGCAGTACACTTATTCATCAAGCCATGATAGAGTAAAAGTTACTTATCCTCTCAGCCTGTGCAACTAAAAAACCAGACAAAATCCATGAAATAACGGGTTTCAGCCATCAGACAAGCAGTTGCACGGACAGTGACCCTTCAGAAAAGAAAAGAAACAAGATTAGCCCTATGATTGATTCAGATTATTGTCTGGACAGAGTTTCCAGGCTGCAGTACAAGGAAGATGAACCCAAACAGGGCCTTCAGGCTCCCTCAGCTAAGGAGACAGAATTCAGAACTGAGGCCAAGACACGTAGAATCCAGAAGGAAGAGTACTGAAGAGGAGAGATCAACACATAAAGAACGCCACAAATCTGCAGAAGATTCCCCTTGAGTCTTTAGCTAGTACTGATCACGACTGCCATGTGAGGAAAAGATCCAAAGCTGGGAAAGGAACCACCTTCAAAGAGCACGCAGAACAATTCTGGAGGTCACACAGGTCAAGGGATAGTTCATGTTTCAACCAGTGGGAACAGAAAAGACTTCCTAATCTATGTGACACTGAGTAGAATACGCATGGGTATTGACTCAATAATGAGGCTAAATTAGCCCTAGATTAGAAGCTGTTCTGGTCCAGCCCTATGAAACATAAAAGCAAACTGGTTCCACTTAACTACATCCATTGACAAAGTCAGGATTATACATATTAAAAGAATACGAAATTATATTTATTAAAAGAATATGAAAAACTCCAACACCAAATGAGGTAAAATTCACAATGCCTGACATTCAATCGATAACTACCAAGCATACAAAAGAAGTAGGAAAAGACTATCCATGAGGAAGAAAAAAAACTATCATATTAATCAAAACCACCTGAAAATGACAAAGATGGCAAACTGGACAAGGACATTAAAATAGCTGTTATAAATATATTCCACATATTCGAAAAGCAGAAGAAAGTATAACCATGAGAAGGACAGATAGGAAGATATGACCAAAAAAAGCAAATCAAAGACCTAGAAATGAAACATACAATTTTTCAAATGAAAAGTACACTGGATGGAATTAACAGCAGATTAGATATTGTAGATTAGTGAATTTAAGGACATACACAGCAACAGAAACACTCCAAAATAAGACAGAGAAAAAAGGCTGAAAAAATATGTACGAAACATAAGTCAGCTATGGGACATCAAGTGGCCTAATATACACACATTGAAGCCCCAAGGTTGGGGTGGGGGAACATATCTGGAAAATTAATGGCCGAAAATTTTCCAAACTTGTGAAAAATACAAACCCACAAATCCAAAATTTCAAAGAATCTCAAGAAGAGATATGAAGAAAACATGAAAGCACATCATAATCAAACTGCTTAAAATCAAGAATGAAAAGATAATCTTAAAGCAGCCTGAGGAAAAAAGACTTTTTCAATGCAGGAAAACAAAAGATAAGAACGACGGCAGACTTGCTGCTGAAAACAATGAAAGACAGAAGAATATGGATCAAACATATTTAAAGTATCAAAAGAAAAAGACTGGGGGCAGGCCCCATGGCAGAGTGGTTAAGTTCCCATGCTCTGCTTCAGCGGCTCAGGGTTTTGCCAGTTCGGATCCTGGGCACGGACACGGCACCGCTCATCAGGCCACGCTGAGGTGGCATCCCACATGCCACAACTAGAAGGACCCACAACTAAAATATACAACTATGTACAGGGGGGATTTGGGGAGAAAAAGCAATTAAAAAAAAAGAAGATTGGCAACAGTTGTTAGCTCAGGTGCCAATCTTAAAAAAAAGAAAAAGACTGCTAACAACAAAGGTGAAACAGACTTTTTTCAGACATATGCAAGCTGAAAGAATTCATTACCAGCAGATCAGCTCTGTAAGAAAATGTTAAATGACATTATTCAGACATAAGGAAAATGACACCAGATGAAATATAAGAGCTACAGAAAAGAACGACGAGCACCAGAAATGGTAAAAATGTGGTGGAATCAGGGCCGGCTCCATGCCCGAGTGGTTAAGTTCGCGCGCTCTGCTGTGGCGGCCCAGGGTTCGGATCCTGGGCGTGGACATGGCACCGTTTGTCAGGCCACATTGAGGCCGCGTCCCACATCCCGCAACTGGAGGGACCTGCGACTAAGATATACAACTATATACAGGGGGGATTTGGGGAGATAAAGCGGGGGGGGGGGGGGGGGGAAGATTGGCAACAGTTGTTAGCCCAGGTGCCAATCTTAAAAAAAAAAAAAAAAAACCGTGGTGGAATCTTTCTAAAACTTTCTCATTAAAAAAAGAATGTCTTTAAAAGACAGTTGACCACTTAACACCCATAGCATGGCTATAATCAAAAAGACAGATAATAAAAAGTGTTGGCATGGATGTGGAGAAATTGAAACCCTCATACATTGCTGGTGGGAATATAAAATGGTGAAGCCTTCTTAGAAAACAGCTTGGCAGTTTCTCAAAATATTAAACAGAGTTACTATATAATCCAGCAAATTCCACTCCTAATATATTTTTAGGGGGTATATACTCAAGAGAAATGAAAACATATGTCCATACAAAATTTGTACATGAATCTTCATAGCAGCTTTATTCACAGTAGTCAAAAAGTGAAACAATCCAAATGTCCATCAACTGAATGAATAAACAAAAAGTGGTATACCCACACAATGGAATACTACTTAATAAAAGGGTTCAATGAAGCACAGGCATACCTTGCTTTATTGCACTTCACAGATATTGCATTTTTTTCTTCTACAGATACTGCTCCACCAGCAAAAGCATTGTCTTGCTGAAGGCTTAGATGATAATTTGCATTAATTAGCATTAAAGTATTTTCTAATTAATTTATATACATTATCTTTTTAGACATAATACTGCACACTTAATAGACTACAATACAGTGTAAACATAACTTTTATATGCACTGGGAAACCAGAAAATTTGTGTGATTCACTTTATTGCAGTGGTCTAGAACTAAATCCACAATATCTCCAAAGTATGCCTATACCATGTTACAACATGGATGAACTATGACAACATTCTGCTGTGCAGAAGCCAATCACAAAAGACCATATATTGTACGATTCTAATTATATGAAATGTCCAGGAATAGGCAAATCTAGAGAGACAGAAAGTAGCTTACGGATGGCAGGTGGGGAGAGACAAGAAATGGAGTGTGACAGCTAATGGGCAGTGATGAAAACAATCATAAATTGATTGTGGTGAAGGTTGTACAACTCTGAGAATATACTAAAATCCTTTGAACTGTAAACTTTGCATAGGTGACTGTATGGTATGTCAACTATATCTCAATAAAGTTGTTAAAAAAAGATAACTGACAATTTAAAACAAAAGTAGTAAGAATAGATTGGGGGTTTAATAATGCACATGCAGAAGTAAAAACCATGAATCATGAAGTGGTATAATATCAGTTGAAGGTAGACTATAAGTTAAAGATATAAACCCTAAAGGAAACACTAAACATATATATACACCTCTAATAAAATATATGCTGCCTGTGTAAAACACAATTTAAACATAAAAACACAAATATGTTAAAAGTAAAAAGGAAAAAGATTGCTAATTAACAATGCAAGTTAACAGAAAGCTGGAATAGTGATACTAATGTCAGACAAAGTTGATTTCAGAGAAATAATATTATGAGAAATGAAGGTAATTTCATAATGATAAAGAGATCAATTAGCCAAGAAGACATGAATTCTAAACAGTTATGCACCTATTTAACTGGGAACAGAAGGGAACTTCTTTGAACTCATAAAGGAAATATATGAAAAATCTACAATTAACATCATAATTAATAAAAGATTGATTACTTTTTGCCTAAAATTAGAAGTAAGATAGCTATGTGCAATTTCACCACTTCTATTCAACATTGCATGGTAAGGTGCTAGTCAGTGCAATCAGGCAAGTAAAAGAAAGAAAAGGCATCCAGATTGGAAAGGAAAAAGTAAAAATGTCTTTACCTATAGTCAACATGATTATCTATGTAGAAAGCCCAATGGAGTCTACAAAAAAGCTACTAGAACTAATAAATGAGTTTAGCAAGCTTTAAGATGAGCTACAAAATAAAATTTTATACAAAAACAAACTATGTCTAAATACTAACAATGAACAATTGAAAACTGAAATTTAAAAGATACCATTTACAACAGCATCAAAACCTATGAAATACTTAGGGGGAAATCTGACCAAAAAAAATGTGCAAGACCTATACACCAAAAACTACAAATCACTGAGAGAAATTAAAGACCTAAATAAATGGAGAGAATACAACCATGCTTATGAGTCACAAGACTCATTATTGTTAAGATATCAATTCTCCCCAAGCTGATCTACCAATCTAATACAATCAATTTCCCAGCAGGCTTTCATGTACAAATTGACAAGCTGATTCTAAAGTTCATATAAAAATGAAAAGGACCTATAAGAGCCAAAACAATTTTGTAAAGGAAGAACAACGTTAGAGGGCTAACACTACCTAATTTCAAGACTCATTATAAAACTGTAGTAGTCAAAGACAGTGTGGTATATAAGATGGACAAACAGACCAATGGAATAGAGTAGAGCTCAGAAGCCAACTCACACAGATATGGTGAAGTGATTGTAAAAGGTTCCAAAGCAATTCAATGAGGGAAACCAACCTTTTCACTAAATGGCATCTGAACAACTGGATAGCCATACTCAAAAAAAGCCCTCTTTTCCCCCTTACTTCACACTATATACAAAAATTAAATGCAAATGATCACAGACCTAAATTTAAGCCAGAACAATAAAACTCCTAGAGAAAATCTTAAGTGATCTTGGATTTGGCAAAGATCTTAGATTTGACACACAAAAACACAAGCCACAAAAAGAAAAAAAACAAAAAAATTGACACATGGAACTCCAGAATCAAAAACTTTTGCTCTTCAAAAATCACTCCTGAAAATGAAAAGGCTAGCCATTGACTGGGAGAAAATATTTACATAACATATATCCAACAAAGGACTTGTATCCAGCAGACAAACAACTCAATCAAAAAACAAGGAACACATAGCAGACTTCACTAAAGTAGATATACAGATGGCAAATAAGCATATGAAAAGATGCTCTGAACTTTAGTCAAGAGGGAAATGCAAATTAAAACCACAGTAGCATCCTACTACATCTTAGAATAGGTAAAATGAAAAAGACCGACCATACCGAATGTTGACAAGGATGCGGAGCAACTAAAACTCTCATATAGTGCTGATGGGAGGATAAAATAGTACAACTCACTTTGGCAAACAGTTGACAGCTTCTTAAGTATATAGCTTCTTTACCTACTATAGCATCTTTTACCTACTGTAGCTTCTTTACCTACTATACAACCCTATAGATATATCCCAGAGAAAAGGAAATACATGTCCATACAAAGATCTGTCCATGAATGTTCATAGCAGCTATATTTGCAATCATCAAAAACTAGAAACAATCCAAACTGCCATCAACAGGTGAATGGACAAACCAATTGTGGTTTATCCATACAACAGAATACTACTCAACAACAAAAGAGAATGAACTACTGATACATACAACATAAATGAATCTCAAAATGATTTAAGTTGATTAAAAGAAGTCAGACAAAAAAGAATACACATTGTATGATTCCATCTATGCAAACTAACTAGTGGTCACAGAAAACATCAGAAGTTGCTTGGAGGCAGGGGGATAGGAATGGGGAAAAGGTATTAACCAAGGTGTATGAGGAAAGTTTTGGGAAAGATAAATATGTTCATTATCTTAATTACGGTAATGGTTTCATAGATATACACATATGTCAAAACATCAAATTTTACACTTAATTGTATGTACACTATACAGTCATAAAGTTGTTTTTTAAAAAAGACTCAGAAAAGAGTAACAGCTGAAATAAACTGAAATACATCTACTATGTTAATCATTATGAGTTCCTAATAATATTAAAACATACAAGTGAGCCAACCCTGAAGGCCTAATGTTTAAACTTCGGTGCACTCTGCTTTGGCGGCCCAGGTTCAGTTTCCGGGCACAGAACCACACCACTCGTCTGTCAGTAGCCATGCTCTGGTGGCGGCTCACATAGAAGAACTAGAAGGCCTTATAACTAGAATATATAACTGTGTGCTGGGGGTTTGGGGAGGAAAATGGGGGGCAAAAAAAAAAAAGAAGAATGGCAACAGATGTTAGCTCAGGCAGAATCCTTCCCAGCAAAAAAAAATAAAACATACACTTTACTGTTCCCTTTTGAGGATGTTAAGGAACAAACTCATATTTTGAAAATAAATAAAGGGAGAGAATCAAGTATTTCTCTTTCCTATATGATTAGTAGTTTAGGAAAACCAAAAGTTTGTTGAAGAAAAGCTCTTCTTTAGAGCTAATAAAAAGCAGAAGGAATGATAGAATGATCACTGCAACTCCTAGTAAAGTAATGGATCTAGGCAACGACCATCAGAGGCTGCTAAACCTTGAGGTGAAAAACTGATGGATGCTGACTAGATGCTTGATATTAAGCAACTGTTAACTTTTTTCAAGGACAACACTACTACTCTGGTTTAAGTTTTATGTTTTAGAGATACACACTGAAGGATTTATAAATAATTTGACGTCTGGGATTTGCTTCAAAGTAATCCAGGGCATTATTTTACTTTTGTCTAAAGGACATCCTTAACATTCCTTTAGAGCACGTCTGGTGGCAATGAACGCTTTCAGTTTTTGTATCCCTGAACACATCTTTATTTCACCATTGCTTCTGAAAAATATTTTTGCCAGGTACAGATTCCAAAGTTGACAGTTTCTTTCTTTGAGTACTTTAAAGATGTTTTCCACTGTCCTCTGGTTTGTATTATACACTGCCAACGAGAAACTTGACATCACCTTTCTCTTTGCTCCTCTGCAAGTAACATGTCTGTTTTCTCTGTGTGTTTCTAAGACTTTCTCTTTACAGTAGGTTTTAGGTAGTTTGGTTGTAACGTGCCACAGTGTACTTTTCTTCATGTTTTTTATGGCTGGGATTCACTGAGTGCCTTGGACAAGTAGGTTTATAGTTTTTGATACTTAAGAAAAGTTTTTAGCCAATATTTCTTTAAATATTTTTTTCTCTTCCATCCTCTCTCCTCTCCTTCAGGGACCGAAACTGTCGATGTATTAGGTTTCTTATAAGTTGTCCCATAGTTCACTGATGTCTTCTCGTGTGTGTGTGTGTGTGTGTGCGCGTGTGTGTGTATTCTTTTACCTCTTTTTCATTTTCGATAGTTTCTATTTCTATCCCTTGAAGTTCATTAATCTTTTCTCCTGCAGTTTCTAATTTGCCACTGATCCACGTATTTTTCTTCTCAGACATCACTGTTTTCATCTCTAGAAGTTCAATTTGAGTCTTTTTTATGTCCTCCATGATGCAGGGTCGGTGAGCCGAGGAGTCAAAAGAAAGATTTCTTGGACTCTCAAGATCTGGAAGTAGTGCTCTTTTATTTAGAGACTAGTGTGGAATAGCACGGGGACAGGACCCATGGGCAGTCAGGCTGCTGCGTGGGAACAGGACCCACGGGCAGAAGGAGCTGCTGCTGCCCCCGCTACTGCTGCAAACATGGGTGGAGAGTAAAGCTAAATTTAAGGCATAGGTATGTGAGCCATCTCTTTACAAGACAAAGGAAAGAACATGTAAAAAAGTTAAAATGGTATCAGTGCAGGTGGGGTCTGGTCGTTGGGTGATCCCATGACTTTTAGACAAGAATCAAATCGGATCAAGTAAAGGTCAGAAGCCACCACCCTAAATCAGTTACATGAGGTTGCCAGACAGTAACCAACTTAAGTTCTTGCCTTCCCCATTAAGAGTTTCCAGAGATAAGGCCATCCCCCCTTCCTCCTGGCACAGAGAGGGAGGCATCTTTACAGACGGAGGTTTCCCTTACAAACGTAAATGTTTCCCAACAAAGGGCAAGCAAACTCCAGTCCTCGGAGCCTGCTTCTCATCTGCGGTTTTAAAATTAACCAGCCTAAAAATCCTCATCACTCCATGTCTCTACTTAACTTTTTGAACATATGGGACCTAATTACAATACTGTTTTAATCTGATTCTCTGCTAATTCGAGTATCTTGGTCAGTTTCGATTGACTATTCTCCTTATTAATGATCATGTTCTCCCACTTCTTTGTATACCCAGTAATCTTTGTTTGGATGCCAGACTGTCCATTTGACTCTCCTGGGTACTGGATATTCTTGTATTCCCATAAATTTTCTTAGGTGGTGATCTAGTATGCAGCTAAATTACATGGAAGCAGTTTGATCCTCTTGGATCTTGCTTTTATGATTTGTTAGGTACGTCTGGAAGAGTACTAAGTCTACGGCTAATTAATCTCCACTACTGAGACAAGATGCTCCTGAACACTCTACCTAAAGCCCCATTAATTATGAGTTTTTCCAGCCTGGCTAGGGGAACAGGCACTATTTTCAGCTCTGTGTAAGTGCCAGGCACTGTTTCCTCTAATCCTTTTAGATGATATTTAGAGAACCTCTAGCCTTGTGTAGCTTCCTCAAACACATGTGCTGATCAGTACTCTGCTGAAAATCCAAGGAAACCCTCTGAAGATCTCCAGGGTTCTCTCTATATTATATACTCAGGTCTCTCCTTTCTGGTATTCCATCCTATGAACTCTATTTGCTTTGGTCTCCCTGGATTCTAAGCTCTGTCTTAAATCAGGGAAGTTGTGGGCTCTACCTTAGTTCCCTCTCCCTGTGCTGCAACTTGGAAACTCTCTCAGGTAGTAAGCTGAGGCAATCATGGGGTTCGCTTCATTTGTTTCCCATCTCTAGAGATCAGTGTCCTTCACTGCTTAATGTCCAGCTTCTTCAACTGTTGTTTCATTTATTTTGTCTGTTTATTCTTGGTTGTTTGAGGAAGGAGGGTAAATCTCAGCTCTCCCACTCCACTTTGGCTGGAAGCAGAAGTCCTCAAAGTACCCTTTCTGATACCCAAAGTATCCCACTTTTGGCTAACGGGAGATTATTCAAACCATCTCCTGAGTCTTTTCAACACAATTTCAGTGGTCTTAGACAACTCCCTTGCTTTATGTTATAAAACAAAAATTATGTGTTCATCTTTTTTCCCTTTTTTTCTCTTTTTTTCCTCAATATTTCCTTTCTTTTCTTTTCTTTTTTTTAGTGAGGAAGATGGGCCCTGAGCTAACATCTGCTGCCAGTCTTCCTCTTTTTTCTTTCTTTCTCCCCAAAGCCCCAATACATAGTTGTATATCCTAGCTGTAAGTCATTCTAGTTCTTCTATGTGGGATGCCACCACAGCATGGCCTCATGAGTGGTACTATATCCACTCCCAGGATCCAAACCAGCAAACGCCAGGCTGCAGAAGTGGAGCACACAAACTTAACCATGCAGCCACGGGGCCGGCCCCTATGTGTTCAAGCTGAATATTCCCTATCTTTAACTGAGAATCAGTTATTTTTCCCAGGAGCATTGTTTTTTCAAGAGAAAAATTCTAATGACCGCAATCTCAGAGTGCCAGGAGTACTGACTGCTACAAGGTATTTCACTATTTCTAGGCCTTTTTAGGACAGAGCTGGGTGTGTATGCATGTGTGTATATATGTGTGTGTTTAAAGAAAATACATCATGAATCCCTAGTGATATTAACAATTCAAATTTATGTAATTCTTTGATTTCATACTTCTCTATTTCCTTAAGCTAAAAGATCCAGGTTCCTAATACTAACATAAACACTTATTTGCTGTATTCATATACAAATACATACAGTTTCAGAATATCTATCAATCCTATATGACTACTAAAAGGAGCTGAAGATTTGTTTACACTTTTTTGTCCTTAAGATATATCCCAAAAGGGATTATTAACCATATTGCCATATTTTAAATGGTATTAAAATAATTCCTCTCTGTGTGGTTTAGCCACAAGCATGACACAAAGTCAGGGCCATTTAATTCCTTTTGTTTATTTTTAAAAATTTCTTCCCTCGTTCTGATTTAATTTTGTTTTACAATTATTTAAAACATTACATGACTCCAAAATAAAACCTAATCACTAAAATTATACCTGTTGCTAATGCAAAATTTATATCCACAGGCAGTGTCTTTAATGTGGTATGGCAGGATGCTGTTAGTGATCTTTAATTACTACAGATGATGAAAAATACAATTACTGATGAACAAGTAGAATTTGAAATTAAAAAAACAATACCATTTACATCACAAGGATCAGGACAAGAAGAGAGGAGAAATTCCCAGCAAAAGGAAGTCCGAACAACTACAGCTATAAAGCCCGTCCGTTGGATAAATAATACCAACAGGAGAAAGAGGACAAAAAACGTAGGGTGGAAGTCTCCAGAGGAAAAAAATGGAACTGATAAATTATCTGAGAAGTTTAACCAATTAGAAAATCAGACAAAATAATTTAGAAGAGCTATAGGAGAGAAGAAGACAGCCAGGAATTCAAAGAAAGCCAAATAGGTAAAAAATAAGACAATTAGCTCCAGGGAAAACAAAGTATAAGAAAGGAAACGTAACCACAGTATACTATTCAGCTCCAGCAATGAATAATATTTACACATTACAATATAACTACACTATGAGGATGGATATAAGGGGAAGAGTGGTATAAGAGCTTAAATCTTCCCCTACACTGCTGGTTTGGTTTCAAGTATTTCAGCACTACAGTTATGCATCACTTTAACAACCGAAAAAGTTCTGAAAAATGTCATTAGGCGATTTTGTCATTGCGCAAACATGACAGAGTGTACTGAAGGGAAACAAAATTTGTCACCCCAAAATGTGTGTCTTTAAGTTGAGGATAATTCTAGGCTGATTATTTTTAAGAAACAAAGACTCAGAAAGTTTTTCCTGCTACCTCCCCCTAACTGCCTAAAAGAATTCAGATAAAAGATCTGTCTCAGGAAGCAAGCTATCACCTTAGCATTACATGAAGTAGGTGGTAGACAGGGAGGAACGCAGAAAAGCCTGTTGGTTGGGCTCCCCTTTGTGTTCTTCTGTTTCTGTGTGGCCAAACACTTGCTTTCCCAATGTTTGCTCCTTTTCGCCTACCTGTGAACTGCCTTCCTTTCCTTTGAAGTCCCTGACTCTCCCCACCCTCTGGCGGGTATTTAGCTGAGGATAATATTTCATGTGAGAGCTTCAGCCATTTTGGCAAGTTACTCAGTTTTCCTGGGTTTCTCCCATGTATACATGTAATTAAACTTTTGTTTTTCTCCTGTTAATCTGTCTCATTTCAATTTAATTCTTAGACCAGCCAGAAGAACCTAGAAGGGTAGAGGAAAATTTCTTCCTCCTCTACTATACTTACACAAACCTAGATGGCATAGCTACTACAAACCTAGGCTATATGGTACTGATCTTATGGGACCACCATTGCATATGCAGTTCATCACTGACCAAAACGTCGTTAGGTGTCACAACACTGTATTTAACTTTTTCAACTATGTGCATATATCACTCAAGAGGAAAAACCAGGTTTCAAAAGAGAAAAAAACTGCCAAAACAATCATGATTTATGTACCTTATTTATAGACTACATGTTGCCTGAACTTGCTAACAAAGTAAATCAATGGGAAAAGTTGGCTGTCCACAACATTATCAACTTGCTCACTTCACAAGCTATTTCTTGTAACTAAAAACATCAAGCAAGCCTCCATTCTTCATCACTATGGTTTTTACAAACTTTTTGGCAGCACTATGTTACCTGCTCACATGTTTAGCAAGGTTCTGCTTAAGAGTAAACATAAAATGTTCATCTTCTAGTACAGGCTCAATCAGAATGAGATCAACTAGGAAAATTTTTTGCCAAAAACAAATTTTAATTTGGTCTGTGGGTGTCAAATGGACAGAGGTCATTTATACAGTGCTGCCTAGATAAGAGACATTAAGTGCTAGTCTGCTAAAAGGATAGCCCTAAAAGATGCAGTTATCTTTTGTGTACTTGGCAGCATCAACTCCTGTACTACCCTCAAATCTAGCTGTTCAGCTGGCCTAAGCCTGTGACTTTTCAGATAGATGACAAAGCAACTGTGGTAAAATAAACAAGACCTAAACAAATCTATATTTCACTGATGTTTACTATTTTACCAAGTAGGCATGAAACAAGTACTGCTGTGATATTAAGAAGCTTGATTACTTTTACCAGTTTTCACTATGTAAAATGGCACATATGAACTGACAAAATTAAGATTTTAAATAGAGCAATATTCCAAAAACTTATCACAGCAACTTATTAAAAGCCCAAGCACAACTTCCGATCTCATACAATGAAGATGATAGAATTTCAACTCCAAACGTATCAGATATGTGGGGCCATACTTGCCACTTGATATATGAAGGATATAGAGCATTTGCCTTCAAGCAAGTAAATGAATATAAAAAATTTATATAAATTTTACCATGAAGTCTAATTACATGAAATCACCCATTGACAAAAAGAAGCAGAGTAAAATGAACACTGTTAATGGCCAAGTGCCATCGCTACATCTTCAAAAGGTTTTATGCCAAATATGATGTGTAGGTTGGTAGTTAGATTCAGACCCATACCTGTGCTCTTGCGGGTATACACACATATTCATATTTACATATGTGAATATAACTACATAACAATGCTGTTGTGATTTCTGAAATTTACCCCCAAAATAGAAGCTAATGTATTAAAAGCTCATCCAAAGAAAAGGTTCCACTTCAAATAAGACACAGGGATGAATAAAGAAGCAACAAGACACCAAGAGAAACTCATCCTTTTATGAATAAGTGGTCACTTTCAAAGATGATAAAGTAGAATGTCAAGAACTCATAACTTAATTTGCTGCATTTAATATAAACTCTATTACAACAGTACAAACTCTATTTGCCAAAAAATATCATAACAGTAACAATAAGTGTTTGATTCAAACATCTACAGTCATTTTAACAAATAAAACACTGAGGTTGTACTCTTGGACTTCAACTAACTGGATTATTGTGCAGTGCTACTCAAATGAACAGGGTATGCTGAGAAGAGTTCACTACAACTCCAAAATATTTATGACAGATTACCTTATTTCTCAGGTATGAAGGATTCTGATTCATTCATTTGCCTTTTATGGAGCTTTTGTAGTGTGGGGGTCAAATGGTCCCTGCAAGTTCAAAAGTCACTCCTTTGCAAAAAAAAGTCACCTAAACGTTACGTCTTTAAATTCTTTGTCAAAAGTGATGGACCATTTGCCCTAAGTAGTTTTAGAGGAAGATAAAGTGAGGGTGAGTCCCAGATTCTTCTTCAGACGTTCTCAGGTTAAAGATGATCAAAAATCAATGTCATTAATATCCTTATGAATAATACATAATTAAATTAGGGGTGAAAAGACATATTCCTTGAGATTTTGCTTTAAAATACTACATAATAAAGAAACGTAAAGCTAGACAGACATATATGAAGTATGGCAAATTATTGATGACTACTGAATTAAAAAGAAGGGTTTATGAGGTTCACCATCTATTCTTTATTCTTGTACATGTTTACAAATTTTCAAATTAAAGTTAAAAGCAATGTTTTGTTGGTCACTTGAGAATTTATTAACAAACATGCAGATAAAATCTCAAAGATGTTACAACTTTAGAAAAATAAAATACACTAAAAACAAACAGGCCAACATACTAAACAGTGGTTATATTTGGAACGTGGGAACCTGAGAGATTTCTTCACTCTTGTATTCCACTTTTCATTACCCCATCTCCCTCACTCCCAAAAGTTGATTTTATATTGGTGGGGGGAGAACACACATATATATATTATATATATTAAACATTGTTAACATTAAAATAAAAGAAGGTGATTTCAGGATTAAAATGGAACATTAAGTCCTTTAAAAGAAATGCTAAGGGTAAAGGACTCACCTGCTCTTCTCTTTTCTGCTTGCGTAACTGCAGTCCTTCTTCCTCTCTCCTTCTGCGCATCTCATCAGGATTCAAGGACTTATTTTTGTAACTTTTCAGGCGAAAGTTCTCTTTTCCTGGGGTACTCATGATTTCTACAAAAATAAAAGGTGGGGAGGTAACAGATAAGCCTAGCTTACTGTAAAGGGCTCTGTTATTCTAATAGCTCAGCCTTTTAAATATGTATATGCCCAGACCTACCCCACAGGGACACCAGAAATGGCGACTTTTTTTAATACCTTTATTAAAGTGTTCAAAAAAAACAATTCAATGGTTTTTAGCATATTCGCCGCTATGTGCAACCATCAGCACAGTCAATTTTTTAACATTTTCATCACCTTGTCAAAAAGAAACCCTGTGCCATTTAGCTATCACTCCAATTCTGGATATTTCATATGAATAGAATCATTATGTGTGATCTTTTGTGCCTAGCTTCTTCCACTTGGTGTAATACAGGTTTCCCTCGCTATCCAAAAGTTCGCTTTACACCACTTAGCTTTTACGAAAACTTAAAAGTAGTACCTGTTTTCGCTAACCGCGAGAAAGCCAAAAAGGATTTTCGCTTTTACGAAACAATGAGAAAAGCAAAAATAGCATTCAGTGTTTATTCTGCAGTGAGCCGTTACACAGAGTCAAGCGTACTGTCATATTTGAAGCCTTCCACATCAGCCACAGCAGATGATGAACCTCAACCTTTGACATCGAGGCAGGCAACACAGAAGGTGTAGCTGCTAGGGACATGCCTGCCCTGATGGGTTCAGACGACAATGAGATCTTAATAGATGACCCTCCTCCTTTCTCTCCTACACCCCAGTCTCCTATATCTCCCACAACTCGGCCTAACACACCATCATCACCACCACCACCTCAGCCCAGTGTGCTGTCTTCCTGATCCCGGTAAGTGAAACTACACTGTACATAAACCATTTCTACTTCACATAGGCTGTGTATTTATCATATCATTCCTCCTTTTACTATATGCTAGTGTTATTTTAGGTTTTATGTGTTATTTGGTATAGTTAACGTTATTTTTTGGGTATAGAAATGCTCAAAAGTTTTTCCCAGATGTCAGCATCCTGGCGCAGTGAGTTCTGTTTGTTTCTCTTCTCTAAGTTAAAACTAAACGGACATCCATTAAGCAACAGAGGATTCCCTACCCAACACAACAGGATGCCTGAGAGATCCACTCAGCTATACATCTGAAGGTGGGTCGAGTGGATCCCCAGGAAGCAGTGGAACCAAACGAGTGGACCCCTACCCCTCACCATCCCTGGTGGCAGTGATCCAGACCAAGGATCCTCACAAAGTGGCCAACACAACTGTGAGTAGAGGCAAGGGCAGGCAGACCTGCACACCAACACTTTCAGAGTGGTAGCCCAGCCCACAGGAGCATCCACCTACTGAGGTGGCCCCACCTACACAAACACTCCCCACTGAGTGGTGGCGGCTCAGGGGCACATATGTATGGTGACAGATTAACTAGACTACCAGGGGTGAGCATGATGCAGTCTATACAGAAAGTGATATATAATAATGCACACCCAAAATTATACAATGTTACAAACCAATATGACCTCAATAAAATAATTAAATTTAAAAAAGATTTTTCCCATAGAAATTAATGGTAACTGCTTTTTTGCTTTATATCATTTCGGCTTATTAAAAGTTTCATACGGGGCCAGCCCAGTAGCACAGCAGTTAAGGTCACACATTCTCCTTTGGCAGCCCAGAGTTCACCGGTTTGGATCCCAGGTGTGGACCTACGCACCGCTTGTCAAGTCATGCTGTGGCATGTATCCCAAATAAAATGGAGGAAGATGGGCACAAATGTTAGCTCAGGGCCAGTCTTCCTCAGCAAAAAGAGGACGCTTGGCAGCAGTTAGCTCAGGGCTAATCTTCCTCAAAAGAAAAAAAGTTTCACAGGACTCCTCTACTTTCAGATAGCAAGAGAAACCTGTATCCATGTTGCAGCATATATCAGTACTTTATCCCTTTTTATGGCTGAATAATATTCCCTGGTACGGATATACCTCATATTTATCCACTCATCAGCAGATGGACCTTTGGGTTCTTTCCACTTTTTTGGCTATTATAAATAATGCTTCTATAAACATTTGTGAACAAGTTTTTGTGCAGACATACGTTTTCATCTCTTTTGGGTGTAGATCTAGGAGTGGGTCACATGGTAACTCTGTTTAATCATTTGAGAAACTGCCAAACTATTTTTCTAAAGTGGCTGCATCATTTTACATTCCCACCAGCAGTGTAAAAGGGTTGCCAATTCCTCCACATCCTTGCCAACACCTGACATCACAACTTTTCTGTTCTAGTCCTCCTAGTGTGCTAGATGTCTTTTCACCTATTTATTTGCCAACTGTTTATCCTCCGTAAAAAAATGTCTATTCAAATTCTTTGCCCATTTTTAAATTGCGTTGTCTTTTTAAGATTGAGTTGTAAGACTTCTTTATACATTCTAAACAGAAGTCCTTATCAGATATATGATTTGTTAATATTTTCTTCCATTCTAAAGGTTGTCTTTTCATTTCCTTGATCGTGTCCTTTGAAGTACAAAGTTTTTAATTTTAATGAAGTCCAGATTAATCTATTTTTTCTTTTGTTACTCATGCTTTTAGTGTCGTACTTTTAGGGATTCTTAACCCTAAGTTTCCTTCTAAGAGGTTTAAAGTTTTAACTCTTACATTTAAGTCTGTCACCCATTTTGAGTTAATTTTTGTATACAGTATGAGGTAAGGGTCCAACTTCATTCCTTAGCATCTAGCTATCCATCCATATGGTGAAAAAACTATTCTTTCTCCATTGAATGGTCTTGAAACCCTTGATGAAAATCAGTTGACCATACATAATTTTATTTCCTGCTTATCAATTCTATTCCATTGATCTGTATGTGTATCCTTGTGCCAATTTCACACAATCTTACTTTTTTTTTTTTTAAAGATTTTCTTTTTCCTTTTTCTCCCAAAGCCCCCTGGTACACAGTTGTGGATCTTTAGTTGTGGGTCCTTCTAGTTGTGGCATGTGGGATGCCACCCCAGCATGGCTTGACGAGCAGTGCCATGTCCGCGCCCAGGATTCCAACTGGTGAAATCCTGGGCCGCTGAAGCAGAGCACGCAACATTAACCACTCGGCCATGGGGCCGGCCCCTTGATTACCATTTTTGTAGTAAGTTTTGAAATCAGGAAGTGTGAGTACTCCCATTTTATTCTTTTTTCAAGATTGTTTTAGCTCTTCTGGATACTTTGCAATTCCATATGCATTTTAGAATCAGTTTGTGAATTTCTACAAAGTTGTCAGCTGGGATTCTGATATGGACTGCATTGAATCTGTAGATCAATTTGGGGAGTAATGCCATCTTAACAATGTTAAATCTTCTAATCCATGAAGACAGGAGGCTTTTCTATTTACTTACACGTTCTTTAATTTCTTTCAACAGTGTTTAGTAGTTTTCAGAGTGCCTTACACTTCTTTTGTTAAATTTATTCCTAAGTATTTTAATCTTTTTGATGTTATTATAAATGGAATTTTCTTAATTTCACTTTCAGACTGTTCATGACAAGTCTATAGAAATACGACATTTTTGTATACTGATTTTGCGTCCTGCAACTTTGCTGATCTTGCTTATTAGCGCTAATTTTTTTTAGTGGATTCTTCAGGATTTTCTATATACAAGATCATGTCACCTGTCAGAGATAGTTTTTGCCTCTTTCTTTCCAATCTTGATGCCTTTTCTTTTTCTTGCATCATTTCCATGCCTACAACCTCCAATACAATGTCAAATAGAAGTGGAGAGAGCAGATAGTATTGCCTTATTCTTGATCGTAGGGGAAAGCGTGCAGTCTTTCACCATTTAGTAGAATGTTACCTTTGGATTTTTCATAGATGTCCTTTATCATGTTAAGAAGTTCCTTTCTACTCCTAGTTTTTTTAGTGTTTTTATCACTAAACGGTGTTGGATTTTGTCAAATGTTTTTTCTGCATCTATTGCAAGGACAATGTGACTTTTGTTTTTTATTTTACTGATTATTACATTAATTGGTTTGTGAACTTTACACCACCCTTGCATTTCTGAAATAAATGACACTTAGTGTATAAATCTTTATATATGCTGTTGAAGTTGCTCTGCTAGTACTTTGTTGAGGATTCTTGTGTTCATATTCACAAGAGATATTGGTCTGTAGTCTTCTTGTGGTATCTTTGGCATCAGGGTAATACTTGCTTCATAAAATAAGTTGGGAAGTGTTGCTCCTCTCAAGTTTTTTGAGGAGTTTGTGAAGAATTAGTATTAATTCTTCTTTAAATGCTTGGTAGAATTTAGCAGTGAAGCCATATGCGCCTCGGCTTTTCCTCCTGGGTAGTTTTATGATTAACTCAATCGCTTCACTTGTTAGAGGTCTATTCAGATTGTCTGTTTCTTCTTAAGTCAGTTTCAGTAGTTCCAGTCTTTTCTAAAAACTGGTCCATTTTTTCTAAGCTATGTAATTTACTGGCATACAGTTGTTTACAGTATTTCTTTACAGTCCTTTTAATTTTTGTAAGGTCAGTAATACTGTTTCCTCTTTCATTTCTGATTCTAGTAATTTGAGTCTTCTTTCTTCCTAGGTCAATCTAGCTAAAGATTTACCAGTTTTGTTGATCTTTTCAAAGAACCAGTTTTTGGTTTCCTTAATTTTCTCATATTGTTTTTCTATTCTCTAGTTCATCAATTTCTAAACTAATCTTTATTTCCTTCCTTCTTGCTCTAGGTTCACTTCGCTCTTTTTTATCCAGTGACTTAAGGCAGAAGGTTAGGTTACTGATTTGAGATCTTTCTTCTTTCTTAACAAAGGCATTTATTGCTAGAAGTTTCCTTCTAAGTACTGCTTTAGTTATATCCCATAAATTTTCTGAGGTGGTAACTTCGTTTTCGTTTATCTCAAAGTATTTTCTGATTTCCCTTTTAATTTCTTCTTTGACCCACCAGTTATTTATGAGTATGTTCTTTAATTTCCACATATTTGTGAGTTCCCCAAATTTCTTTCCATTGTTGATTTCTAATTTTTTTCCTTGGTGGTCAGGGAATATCCTTTGTATTATTTCAATACTTTTACATGTATTAAGGCTTGTTTTGTGGCCTAGCATATAGTCTATACTGGAAAATGTGCCATGTGCACTTGACTGAGAAAAATATATATTCTGCTGTTGCTGGGTAGCAGTGTGTTCTATAAATGTCTGCTGGGTATAGATGGTTTACAGTGTTGTTTCCTTGCTGACCTCATGTCTACTTGTTCTGTCCGCTACTGAAAGTGGGATATTGAAGTCTCCCAACCATTACTATTGAATCCTCTATTTCTCCCCTCATTTCTGTCAGTTTTTGCTTCATGTATTTTGACGCTATTAGATACATGTATAACTGTTTTGTCTTTCTATTGGATTGACCCTTTCATCATTATAAAATGTCCCTCTTTATCTCTAGTAATATTTTTTGTTTTAAAATCTATTTTTTCTGATATTAGTAGTCATTCCAGCTTTCCTGTGGTTGTTGTTTGCATGATATACATTTTCCCATCCTTACACTTTCAATGTATTTGTATCTTTAAACTTAAAAGTCTGTCTCTTGTAGAGAGCATATAGTTGGATCCAGTCTGATAATCTCTGCCTTCTTTATTAGATTGTTTAATCAATTCATATTTAATGTTATTATTGATAAAGTTGGATTTATGACTGCCTTTTCATTTTTTGTTTTCTGTGTGTCAAGTCTTTTTCATTCCTTTATTACTCTTATACTGCTTTCTTTTGCATTAAGTGAATATTTTCTAATGAAGCACTTAAATTTCTTTAGTGACTTTTCCCCCTTAGTGGTTGCTAGGGATTACCATATACACTTTAACATCCTAATCTGATTCAGACTTATACTAGCTTAATTCTAGGAAGACATAAAAATGTTATGCTATATAATTCTATTCCCTTTTCTTCCATTTTATGATATTGTTATACATATTACATTTATTAATGTTACAAACCCAACAACACACTTTTATAATTATTATTTTATCATCTATAATCATTTCCTTAGCTTAACATAGCTTTGTTCCCACTTACCTCTTTTGTGCTGTTATTGGAAGATACACGACAAATATATTACATTTCTATAATATAGGCCCAAGAATACATTATATATGTATTATTTTACACAGTTGCTTTTAAAATCAGTTTTGAGAAAAAAACAGGTGGTTATACTCTTCTAAAACTACATAATTACCTTTACTGGTGCTCTTTGTTCATGAAGAGTCTAATTACCATCTGAGGCCCCTTGCTTTCAGCCTAAAGAACTTCCTTTAGCATTCTTGCAAGGTAGGTCTACTAGTAACAAATTCTCTCAGCTTTGGTTTATCTGGGAAAGTGTTTATTTCACCTTCATTTTTAAGAGATAGCTTTGCTGGATATATAGGATTCTTGGGTGACAATACTTGTCTTTGAGTACTTTGCATATATTATTCCACTGCCTTCTGGCCTCTACTGTTTCTGCTAAGTCAGCTGTTATTGTTATCAGGGTTCCCTTTTAAGTAACTCCTTGTTTTTCTCAGTGCTCTGAAAATTTTCTCCTTGTCTTTGACTTTCAGTATTTTTACAATGTTGTGCTCATTTGTGGATTTTCTTGCATTAATCCTTTCTGAAGTTCTTTGGACTCCCTGGATGTACAGGTCAGTGTTTTTCAATAAATTTGAGATGCTTTCAGCCACTATTTCCTCAAGTGATTTTTCTGCTCCTTTTTCTCTTCCCTCTTCTTCTGGTACTCTCATTATGTGTACTGTGGTACACTTCACACTGCCTTACATTTCTCTGAGGCTCTTCAATTTTCTTCATTTTTTCCTCACCCTTCCTTGAATTTCTATCGATCTATTGGCAAGTTCACTAATTTTTTCTGCTACCAGTCCAACTCTACTATTGAGCTGCTCTAATTAATTTTTCATCAGTTGTTAACTTTTCAATTCCAGAATTTCCATTCGGCTTTTCTTTAGAATTTCTGTCTCTGTACTGATAGTCTCTATTTGATGTGAGTTGTTATCACACCTTCCTCTACTTCTTTAATCAAGGTTTCCTTTGATTCCCTGAACTACATATTTATAATGGCTACTTCAAAGTCTATTTCTGTTAAATCCAACATCTGGTTACTCTCACAGGCAGTTTCTGTTGTCTGCTTTTTCGAGTATATTAGCCACACTTTCCTGGGTTTTGTTTTGGCTTTTTGTGGGTTTTTTCATGTCTCATAGCTTTTTATTGGAAACTCAATATTTTATATAATAGTTTGTGGCAACTCTGGATACTGGTTCGCACCCCCTGCCTCCCAACCCCAGGTTTTCTACTCTTACTTGCTTATTCGTTTAGAAATGTGCTGCATTATTTTAAAGAAGTCTATCCTGCCCCTCCCCCCAGCAGTGTTAAGCCTCTGATATTGGTCCTCAGGTGGGCAGAGCCCGGATATGCCCACAGTCACCCTGCCATGACACTAGTTTGGCAGGGCTTTCTTTCCGGGACTAATCCTATCTGTTAATCTCCACTAATTGCCAGCTGATTGCTCTACTGTTTTCAACAACAGCCTCAGGCATAAACTGCTCCACAGAAGAATTCAATCAAATTCAGGTTCCTCTGAAGGAGTAGTTCCAGAGTCAATGTTTGACACTCCCTCTGACCCCAGGAAGGCTCCTTCCAGCTATCTCGTATCCCAATTCTCTCCTGCAAACTAGCTAGCCTGCAGTTTAGCCTATACCTTTTCGAATCTATAAATCTCCTCCCAACTGCCTTTCACTACAGCTTGTCTCCACTGCTTTTGAGAGTATCCTTAGGTTTGAACTTCTCCAGCTCCGCGGCAAAGTCAGTTCCTCAAGGAAGAGATTAGTAGCTATCTGTTTTATGACCTGTTTCTCCCCAATACCCCCAAGCAAAATCTCTGAACCAGGGCTCTCAAGCTGGGCGTGTGGACACCAGCACAATTCTCTGAGTGACACTCCCTTTCGTCACTCAGTCCCTGACAGAGTATTTGGTTGGGAGTGGGCAGTAGCCTGAGGACTTCTCAGCTTGTCTCTCCTAATGTGGAACCACCAACTTATAAGTCAGGGAAACGGTGATCTGTTCCCTAGGACTCTCAGCAGCTCTGCGACCAAGATAGAGCCTCTGTTCCACAAGTGGGAACTGGATAGGTGGTAGTTCCCTACCTCTCCACCACATTCACCCAGAACTTAGCCTCAGCAGCAGGCAGCTAGGGGAAGGATGAGAAATCCTGATGTCTTGCTCCTCCCAGAAAGAAAAGTTTCCCTCCGACTAGAAGCTCTTCATTTATTGTATGCCCTAGGACCATTTCCAGAGACTTTAAATAGCTGTTTGTTAATAATTTTCCCCAATTTTACTAGGGAACAAGTCTTCAGAGCTCCTTATACTGTCACGTGGGAAGTCACAGGAATAGTCATTTTTAAGATGATTTTAATGCAAGCCTGGACTGAGAATCACTGATTTATAATGTGCTGTGTCACATCACCTATTTTACCTGGATCTCTTAACAAACCTATAGCACAAGCATTATTCTGATCCTTTACGAGTAAGGATTCAGTAGGCTCACAGAGATTAAGTGACTTGGCCAGGGTTACACACTTAATACCAGATAGACCAAGGATATGAACCTAGGTCTCCTGATTATAAACCTATTGGTCTATCATTACAGACTGAATTGTACGCCCCCCCCCCACCCCTGCCCCGCATTCATGTACTGAAGCCCTAACCCCCAATGTGACTGTACTTGGGTATAGGACTTTTAAGGAGGTAATTAAGGTTAAATGAGGTCATAAAGGTGAGGCACTAATCCAACAGGAAGAGATAAAAGAGATGGCTCACTCTCTCTCTGCATGTGCAGAGAAAAGGCCATGTGAGGACAGAGTGAGAAGGTGGTTGCCCACAAGTCAGAAAGAGGCCTCACCAGAAACCAACCCTGCTGGCACCTTGATTTTGGACTACTAGTCTCCAGAACAACAAGAAAATGAATTTCTGTTGTTTAAGCCACCCACTCTGTGGTACCATTTTATGGCAGCCCAAGCAGACTAATACATATACCCAGTGGTATTTTTTCAGATTGGGCTTTATTAGACTGAAAGGCGGGTGCAATGCAGATGAGAATTTGCAAATAATTCTGCATAATATTTAATGGTGCTGAGAAATGATACAGAGAAAAGAGCTGGATTACTGAAGCAGGTATTTTGGCTCTGAAATATAACAATATAGCATAATAACAGCAGTACTGCAATGAAGATCCAAATTCAAGAATCAAAAGTTTTAGGCTGAAAAAGGAAAGACTACAGTAACAGGGCAAGACCTGGATAAAGTTTAACAAGACCATAAACCAATTAGACTTAAGTAATTGGAAGCCTATATTCAACATGGAACTGGAAGAGCAAGCAACTAAGGAAAGGCAATGTTGGGAACACACATACACATATACACAGAAAGAGAATAAATCAGAAAGCAAATGAAGTAAAAGGTAAACTGAAAAACTGGGGAATGTGGATGAAGGGTAAACAGGTGGTCTTTAAACACTTCTTAAAACTTCTGTAAGCATAAAATTATTTCAAAAGTAAAAGAAATATATATGAGAAAATCTAAAAGGGAAGAAATGTTCACACAAAAATTAACTATTCACTTGCTTCTTTTTATTAAAGTGACATAAGAAGCAAGTCCAGAGAAGATGTCTGGCCTTGAAACACTGTTTTCAAATTTACTTCTTAAAAAAATGATGTAGTGATGACACTAAACTTTTGTGAGTCTTGTTTTCCTTATTTGCACAATGGAGATAATACCTTATAAGGTGACGAGAAGTAACATACGAAGGCATACTTCCACTGTCCAGCCCGTATATAGCTCACATCTGATATTTGTGTAATGAAGAAATGGCTATAAATAGCTCTAAAGGTTCAAAAAAAGATCTCTTCTGACTAAAGTGATCGGGGATGGCTTCACAGAGAAGATGGTGTTTCAGCTAGGTTGTCAGGGATAGACAGGATTTTAGCAGTTGAGGTTGAAAGAGAAAGACCCACAAAGCAGAGAGAAGAGTACAAAATAAAGGCATAGACATTAGAAAGCACAACTGATGAGGACCAGCAGCAAGTCCTGTTTAATCAGAGCAACTCTTCTTCAAAAGGAGTAGGTAGACGAGAGAAATGCCAGAGTCTCTTGGTTTTCTTGTTCTTTCTTGCTTTTTTTGTTAAATTGTGGTATCCAAGAACTCACAAATGACTCTAACACCCAAACTAACAATTTCTACCATTCATACAATGTACCTGTGCCTTTGAAATATTCTTCCCGTTTAAATTACAAAAAGGCTCACAATTTCAAAAAGGACCCAAACAATATGAAAAGGTACAAACAAAAAAATGAAAGTGTACCTAAAGGTCACAAACAATGCTGTAACCAAAATCCTCTTTCATGTTTTTGCACATATTTTGCCATTATATCCATGAATTAATTCTAAACAGTAGAACCTCAAGGTCAGAAGCATGTATATTTAAAAATCTGATGTTGTCCAAGTGCCCTCTAAAATACTGCACCAATGTACCAGCGAATACGACTGTGCCAGTTCCCCACCACCACCATCACTAACCCAGCACTGATTCAAACTTTTCCATAGTTGACAATATGATACGTAAAAAAAAGGTTCTCATGAAAACTACTTTCACAATACTACTAAGAAGTTCTATGTTTTTTTCACTTTCATAAGTCTTTCAGAAGCTTCGTGACCTGATGGCATCATCATTCTGATGCCTAATGGAATGTGTGCTGTGTATGCCTGTGTTTTAAAATTTGTTTTAATTTCTAATACAGTAAATATTAACAGATACAAAACAATAACATAAACAAAAGTTATTTGGGGTCCTCAATAAGTTAAGAGTTTAAAGAAGTTCTGAGACCAAAAAATTGGAGAACCCTTGATCCAGATATTCTTTTCTATCTTGATAAGGGAAAAAAATCCCTTTGATATTCAGACAGCATTCAATTCAAAAATTAAGGAAACTCAACATCTTTACAACACTGTGTCTTCTTGGTCAAGAATTAAATATGTATTTCTATTTATCTTTTTTGTTATAATGATAAGTGTAAAGTTTCCTTCCATTATATTCTAATTGGCTACTGTCCATATAGAGGAAAATTACTCATTACTATATATTAATTTTTTTAAGCCAGCCATTGAACTAAATCAGCTACTGAATTATGTTCTGATACTTTCAGTTGATACTCTTGATCTTTGATATCCATAAAAAATTATCATTTGGGGGGACTTCATCAGACTAAAAAGCTTCTGCAAGGCAAAGGAAACCAGGAACAAAAAACAGACAACCCACCAACTGGGAGAAAATATTTGCAGATCATATACCCAAGAAGGGGCTAATCTCCAAAATATATAAAGAACTCACAAAACTCAACAAAAATACAAACCCAAACAAAAAATGGGCAGAGGATATGAAGACATTTTTCCAAATTAGACACAGATGGCCAACAGGCACATGAAAAGATGTTCACTATCACTAATTATTAGGGAAATGCAAATCAAAACTGCACTGAGATATCACCTTACACCCATTAGAATGGTTATAATTACCAAGACAAAAAATAACAAATGTGGGAGAGGATGTGGAGAAAAGGGAACCCTCATACACTGCCGGTGGGAATGCAAACTAGTACAGCCACTATGGAAAACAGTATGGATATTTCTCAAAAATTAAAAATAGAAATACCATATGACCCATAAATATGACTACTGGGTATTTATCCAAAGAACCTGAAATCAACAATTCAAAGAGACTTATGCACCCATATGTTCACTGCAGCATTATTCACAAAAGCCAAGTTGTGGAAGCCACCCAAGTGCCCATCGACTAATGAATGAACGGGTAAAGAAGCTGTGGTATATATACAATGACTACAACTCAGCCACAAAAAAAGACAAAATAGTTCCATTTGCAAAAACATGGATGGACCTTGAGGGTATTATGCTAAGCAAAATAAGCAACACAGAGAAAGACAAATACCTCATCACTTCTCTCATGTGTGGAAGATAATCAAACACGTGGACAAAGAGAACAGATTAGTTGTACCAGAGGGGAAGGAGGTTGGGCAGTGGGCATAAGGGATAAAGGTGCACGTATATATGGTGACTGATAAATAATAATGTACAACCGAAATTTCACAATATTATAAAATATGACCTCAATAAAATAATTTTTTTAAATTATCATTTTTGTCTTCTCCATTCTAATGTTTGTATCCCATTTCACTTCCCTTCTTAAAATATTAACTACTACTTCTGCAACAACGTTAAGCAAGAAAGGTTAGAGTTGGCATTTTTATCTCATTTCTGATTTTGATTTATGTCTAGAGTTGTGCCAGTAAACATGACACTGGGATTTTTTTTTTTAAGGTCAGGTTTATTGAGGTATAACTTACCATTTAAGTAAACACCACCACCAATTAAAATAGAGAACATTTTCTTCACTATAAAAAGTTCTGTCAAGTCCCTTTCTAGTAAATCCACTCCCTGCAATCCCAGGCAACTGATTTATCCTTCTGTCCCCACAGTTTTTCATTTCCCAGAATGTCAAATAAGTGAAACTATACAGTATGTACCCTTTTGAGTATGGCTTCTTTCACTATTAACTAATCTGAGATTCGTCCATGTTGTGGTATCTATAAATAAATCATTCCTTTTACTGCTGCATTGTATTCCACCGTATTCCACCATTTATCTATTCACCAGTTGATAGACACTTGGGTTGTCTGCAGTTTTGGGTGATTATAAATAAGCCACTATAAACATTCACATATGGTTTTTGTGTGGACAAGCATTTTCATTTTTCTTGGGTAATAATCTAGGAGTAAGACTGCTGGATCATATGATAAGTATATATTTAACTTTATAAGAAATTGTCAAACTGTTTTCCAAAATGGCTGTAAAATCATGCATTCCTATCAGCAATGCATGAGAGTTCCAGTTGAGTTGCAGTATTGTTTTGAGATACTTTTTTAAAAAATCACATCTAAGTACCACCCATCCATACCTATTTTACTGTAGTTTTTAAAACCTGAAATGTATGTTGAATTACATCAAATGCCCTTTTGGCAGTTATTAAAATAGCCACTGTTTATCTCCCTTGACCTATTAAATATGGTGAGATACTAACAGATTTCTTAATATTGAATGATTCTTGATTCTCTGAATAAACTTGGTCATGGTGTATCATCCTTTTTAATTCTATCTGTTAATATTTTCTCAAAAATTTCTATACTGGTATCCATAAATGAGATTAATTATTTAATATAATACCCTCCTACCCTCCCTCTTTAGGGGGAGACAGGTCAATTTGTCACATTGAGAGCTTTTTGAAAAACACATGGCTATGATTCCAATTACACGACATTCTAGGAGATAGAAAACCATGGAGATAGTTAAAAGATCAGTGGTTGCAAGGGGTTTGAGGGATAGGAGGGATGAATAGCAGAGCACAGGATTTTTAGGGCAGTGAAACTATTCTGTAAGATACCATAATGGTTGATACATGACATTATACATTTGTCAAAACACAGAGAATGTACAACAGGAAGAATGAACCCTAATGTAAACTATGGACTTTGGGTGATAATGATGTGGTGGTTCATTCGTAACAAACGTACCACTCTGATGCAAATGCTGATGGTGGGGGGTATTGTGCATGTGGGGGTAGGGGTACAGAGGAACTCTGTCTTACCATCCAATTTTGCTGTGAACCTAATACTGCTCTAAAAAGTAAAGTCTGTATTTCAAAAATCTTAAAGATTTCTTCACCAGTATTCATAAATGAGACTGGCTGGTTTCCTCTCTTTCGGGGAGGAACAGGGGATTATATTTGTCATGTGGGAGAGCTCAACTGTCCTTCAAAGAGTTTGATGAATAGGTCTGAGGGGCACACCAGGTCTCTAGTGTTTTGCTTTTTCTTTTAAAGATTCCCAAGTGAATTCTGATATGCATCTGCAATTGAAAATCACTATAGTGAAGCAAAAGTTTTACTGGAAAATAATGCAAAATACAGCTGAAATGTAGGCTTAAGTTGAAGAGAGCTTTCATAACAAAGAAATGAAGTAAAATCTATAGAGGTTTATGAAAAGAGGAATAACAAAATAATAGTATGAGAAAATTATATTATTCTAAGCCGATATTTTTAAGCTATTATTACCTCAGCGATTAATTAAACAATTTAAGTTATTGTCAATAACTTTTAAAAGTGCCCTCTCAGGAACCAGAGGCCTTTAAAATTAAAGCCATTATGTGAAATTTTCCTCTTGTGTTCTAGGGAAATAAAGCCAAAAAAAGCAATAAAGTTAAAAACAAGACACAAAACTGGTGGTAAAACAGAAATGCACTCTACTCTTCCAAAATGAGAGCTCCCACTTTCTCCTTCATGTTCATTTAATTAACAAATTTTGCTCATTATTCCATCCAAAGTGTTTGATTTTATCTGTTTCTGTCTCTTCTCACTGCCACCAGTCTGGTCCAGGTCCTTGTCATCCTACAGCTAGATAACTGCAACAGCTCTAAACCACCCTTCCTTAACCTCAGACTCTGCTCTTCAATTCATCCCTCACATGGCTCTCAGATTAATCTCAACACCTTTTTCACTGAATTACTTCAATGCCTAAGGACCATGAGTCTTTATCACTTCTTAGATCAAATTTGAACTTTTCTGTCCTACAAGATCCCTCGGCATTGATTCATTCAACACTCTCTTGATTCTCCATCAACCTATACCAAAGCACACTGAGTACAGATCTTTTCATATTTTTATTATATTCAGAATAGTATATATTCACTGTGCTGAGTCAATCCACCCTGTCAGTAAATCCCAAACACCTTAAAATTCTGAATATTTAATATTCACCATACTCTTTGTGGAACACCTAAAATGCTACAATACTTAATTCCATCATATAAATTGAACCTAATTTTATTAGAAAACATGCACTTAATATTAAAAAACCAAAACTATGATGGGGCCAGCCTGGTGGTGCAGTGGTTAAGTTCGCATGTTCCGCGTCATCAGCCCAGCATTCACCAGTTCAGATTTGAGGTGCAGACCTATCCACCACTTGTCAAGCCATGCTGTGGCAGGCATCCTACATATAAAGCAGAGGAAGACGGGCACAGAAGTTAGCTCAGGGCCAGTCTTCCTCAGCAAAAAAGAGGACGATTGGCAGATGTCAGCTCAGGGCTAATCTTCCTCAAAAAAAAAAAAAAAAAACCATGAGAAAGTACAAATACAAAATAAGTTACGGATTTATAAATTTAAGCATAAATGAATTTAAGTATAAAAAACTTTTCAGTTCATTTGTGAATATTAATTATTCATCTGTTATCAACTTCTAGTCAAATGACAGCAGGTCCTTTTAAAAGGTTTTAATAAAAATCAGGGAAGAAAAATAAAACTGGTAACATCCCACTCATTTTTTTCCTGTAAGATAATTAAAGAGTACCTTTATTTTAGTGACAACATTCTAGATTCAACGAGGGCAAAGTTTGAAAAACCCTGCAATAAGCCTCTCCCCTGAGAAGTCAGTGCTGCAGACATGATTCACAGGTGCTCATCTCTGGTTACACCTTGTAGCTCTAACCCCATTAATCTAATAGAAATTTCTATTTTCTTTCATGTCCCAGTTTTAGACCTTCTTCTACTGAGAAGTTTTCTCTAACCTTTGATCCTAAATTCTGACCTCACTTTCCAGTATCTATGGGTTGCCAACCTGCAAGGTTCCCCAAAGACATTCTCAATATCCAAACATTTAAAGGAAAATATTTACCAAATAGGAATTCACACCCTAGGGTTGAGTAATTTCACTTCTGGAATGTACCCAAAGTAAATAAAATGAGCAGTATGTATAAGAATGTTCACTGCAGTGCAACTGTTACAGTGAAAAATTATAAACATAAAAAATCCCAAATGAGGGCTTGGTTATGGGAAACGATCATAATATACTGAGAAGTGAGGAACACAGAACACTAATATATGCAAAATCTGTGTTCTAGAAACAAAAATCCAACTTATTCTCTACACTTTTAAAAATATTTCATAACTTAAATTAGAATACAAAAAGTAGAGTCGAGGGGCCAGCGAGTGGCAGGGTGGTTAAGTTCAGTGCATTCCCCCTCAGTGGTCTGGGTTTGCAGGTTCAGATTCCGGGCCTCGACCTATACTCCTCATCAGCTATGCTGTGGCAGCAACCTACATATAAAGTAGAGGAAGACTGGTAACAGCTGTTAGCTCAGAGCCAATCTTCCTCAGGGAAAAAAAAATTAAGAGTTGAAAGCATATATTTACCACAATGAAGCTTCCCAGACTATCCAAATATCTAAAACATTGAATTATTTACTTTTGGCTAGACTTTTACCAACTCAACATGTTGTTTCATCAAAGTTCTGACTGAATACTATAGGTCTTTATGAAACAGAAAAATTACTTCTTCCCTGATAGTTGGATGGTTTTTAGATAAATCTTTCCCAAAAATGGCAGAAAGGGTTCCTTCATGGTAAAAAATAAATAAAATTGCACATTTGCCTGTATCTGATTCATATTCATTACTGAATTTAACAAGTTCTGTAATATATCTATTACATGTACACTTAAAGGGGTTTCACATTTCAAATTAAGAATTAGGACATACAAAATGAACTTTTCTACCCAAAACGTACTAACAACTCAAAGCTCAGAAATTTTAATCTTCAATACTAAGCACAGTACTGAGTATACAGCAGTCACTCAAATGCTGTGGAAGGAATGAACAGACCAGAAAATAGTTTATGTAAAGAAATAAAATGGCAGATTTGGTAATTAATCCATACTAAAACTATAACTTTTTTTTAAAAAAAGAATGAACCACAAGGAAAGAAAGAACAGGAAAGAAGAGAATCACAGATGATAAATGACATGTCAAAACCTTTTTAGAAGCTGTAAAACAGATGGTCCAAAGGTATTTTACTAGTAAAGTGGAGAACTCTGAAGCCTAAGCATCTGCAAAGAAGCTGATGCACAATGCCCACAAGGAGGCTTCACAGACAGGAGGCCCACGGCATCCCCAAAGGTAGAATGGGACTAAAAACCAGCAGCTTAGTTGAAAGTCTACATGAGAGCTAGCACACCTTGATTTCCTCCCCGACTGTGCACAGCCAGGCAACCATCCCTCCCTAGTGCCTCCAGATGCTGAGAGGATTACTCTGAACTAACTAGGGGACTCCACTAAAGGTGAGGATAGGGGTGAAGTGCTATACAGAAAACAGGATTACATCAACACAATTAACAGTGAGAACTCCAGCTCCTTTCTCAAAAGGTAGCAGCCAAGTGTATATCCTCCAGGGAAGAGACTGGAGGCTCTTTCTCAAGGAAACTGACCAGCCCAAGAGAAAAGACCTGTAAGTGCCCCCTTCCCCTATAACTGACCACTGGCTATCCTACCCACCCTGCAACATGTCACATCTTAGACCTTCCAATTCAGTTTTTTACACTTCACTCTTAAATATAAATGGACAGTCATAAGATTACCATACATATGGAAAAGCCCCTATACAGAAAGAGTGCAAGGAAAACAAAGGAACCTAGAAGAAACAGAGCAATGAGGGGAACAAGAGAAAACTTAAAAAAAAAACCTATCATTACTATCCTCAGAAGGATTATCACCTATGAAACAAGAGAAAGATACTGTAACATAAAAATGAGCTCTAAGAAATTTAAAATATAGATAGAAATTAAAAATTCAATAGAAAAGGGGGCCACCACCCATGGCCAAGTGTTGGTGCTCTGCTTCAGTGGCCCAGGGTTTCGCCAGTTGGGATCCTGGGTGCAGACCTACCACCGTTCATCAAGCTATGCTGAGGCAGTGTCCTACATGCTGCAACTAGAAGGACCCACAACTAAAATATACAACTATGTACTGAGGGGCTTTGGAGAGAAGAAGGAAAAATAATTTTTTTTTTTTTTAAAAATGAGAAATATATTTTTAAAAAATTCAGTAGAAAGGTTGTAACATAACACTGAGGAAATCTCTCAGGAAACAGAACAAAAAGACTAAGCAATGGAAAATAGAGAAAAGAAAAAAATTAAAAGAACAACCTAAGAGTTCCAATACCCCAATAACACAAATTCCAAAGAGAGAAAAAAATTGCTGAGGAAAAGATCATCAAAGAAACAATGCATCAAATTTAGAACATCCATTCAATGAAAGACAACATGGACAAAATTAACAGAAAGATGACAGGCTTAGAGAAAATATTTTCCAAGCCTAAAATCAACAGACCATTCAAATCTAACCTCCACAAGGAACTTCTGCAAACCAAAAAAAGATAGGAAACCCAAAGGAAAGAGAGACAAGGACAAAATAGACAATTATCAAAAGGGGAAACATGAATGGATCCAAGAGATGCTCAAACTCATCAGTAATCAGAGAATGTAAACTGAAACAATGAGATACCACTTCATACCCATCAGAGTGGCAAAAATTAGAAAGTTGGATAAAACCAAGTACTGGTAAAGATGTGGGCAAACAAGAACCCTCCTGCATTGCTAGTAGCCCTAAAAACTAGTTCTCCTATTCGACGACCCAAGAATCCCACTCCTGGGTATACATCCCAGACAACTTCTCACACAGGTCCATAAGGATGTACAAGCAAGACTATATTTACCACAGTGTATTTGTGATGCCAGAAAGGCAACCCAGGTGTCAATCAGGGAATGAAAAGTAAAATGTGGCAGATACACATTATGGAATTCTACATCATATACAACTATATGTACACACAACAAAACAGAAAGGTCTCCAAAACAATGCTGAGTAAAAAAAGGGAAGAAACAGGACAAGGTCTATAACACAATACATTAAACACATACACACCCCACTACACAGTTCACAATGATTCATATATAATCAAGGAATCTATCAACCACAATGGAGTGAGTGCCTGCTGGAAAGGCTAATGGAAGGAGGGCTCAGAAATAAAAAAAGAAAAATTTAAAGGACCTTGTCAGATATGGTGTGATGATAGTGTGTCAAGAACTGAGAAGCATAATTAACTCTAAAACTCTTTTTACTTGAAGTCCAAAAAATAATAATAAATTCCCAGAACTAAAGGACATGAATTCCAGCTTGGAAGGGTACATGGAACACCCTTAAATGAAAAAAGACCTACATCTAGGCACATCATTATGGAATTTCAGGAGTTAAAAATAATATCCTAAAAGCTTCTAGGGATTGGAATAAAGATGGGGAAGGCCACACACAAATAAAGAATCAGAATGGGTTTGGATTTCAACCGCAACATTGAAATGCAGAAAAAAAAATAGAGCTGTGACTTCCAAACTTTTTAAGCCTACAATTTTATACCCAGCCAAATTACTGATGAAATGTTAAGATAGAATAAAGATTTGTTTTAATCACGCAAGATCTCAGAAAGTTTTCACTTCGTAGGTACCCTTTCTCAGGAAGCTAAGAAAACATGGAAAACAGGAGATCCAATACAGGAGAAAGGCAAAGAGAATTTTAAGGGTGACATAAAGTCCCAGGATAACAGCTGTGAAATAGGCCTAGAAAGTAACCAGTCCAGACTGCATTAAAAGAACAAAGTTCCAGGACAGCTATCTCAGGAAATGAAGGAGGAAAAAGGTATTAACTCCTGGAAAAACAAAAACTGGTTAAGAAATGATGTCATACTACACTACATGGTTCAGCTGTGAATATTTACACAGTTATAATATTGTAAACACACTGAATATTGACTTAATAAACGTGTGATAAGGGAGGAAGGGAGAGGCAGTATGTATATGTAGAGTCAACAGATAATGCCTAAAATTGCTGTTATCAGGAAACAGCAATAGAAGCAAGTTATTTATAAACATGAAAGAGGAAACAGCTAAAAGAGAGAAAATGGTAGCCTCTAAAGTGCAGAGGCTGGGACAGGAGACAGTTATTTTTCAGATATTATTCTAATTTAAAAATTGTACTTTTTAATGGCAATAAAGCAAGAAACTTCAACAGCCAGCCTTTCAGCTTTTAGTAAATTAGTTTCACAGTATCATTTCATGATGCTAAACGAACTACATTTGTTCTGCTGGAGAGACTGAACTGCAAACAGACAAAATCAAGCTTGAATGATGTGAACATAGTACAAACAGCCCTGTGTTTGAATCCCAGCTCCTCCACATACTCTGTGAAGTAGGGCAAATTACCTAACCACCCCGCACTTGTAACCACCTCCTCAAAGTGGTTTTGCAAGAATAATTAAGTGAAAGCACCTGATGTAGTGCTTGACCCATCAATAAATCTAAGTACCTTCTGCTTGTCTTTCTGTTTCCTAGCTACAAACCCCCCTTCTGACCCCAAGCTGCCTTGTTGGTCAGAGTACAGAGACTCATGGACAACTCAGCACATATCCCTCCTCATGCTGGAAAATCAATGATGATGAGCAAGCAGACTTATTTTGCATATGAAGGGCAGCATTATTCTTGTTATGTGAAGATTATCCACATTCTGGATTATTGCCTGCTTTCAAGAACTGTCCCAGTTAGTCTACTATAGTAGGTCAAAACCATTTTATCACTTAGGTCTGCTTTGTAGGGTCATAACATCTTAAACAAAAATACACAAACAAAACTACGTTTCCATCAGTCTTCATCCCTGCTGTCTCACTGCAGGACCTCAAAATATTCTAATGGAGGCCCTATCTTTCCCCTACCCCCCATTGGCCTGGGGCCACCTCCTGCTTACTGCAGCAAGAATAGAGTGAAATCAGCCCCAATCAGCTAATTGAATTGTTTACCCGTTTCCAACGTTTTCTTCCATTATGGCTGAATTCATAATACTCTGCAAAGTACAGAGATCTCAAAACAAAGAGGAGCAATAGGGAATTCTCTTTATCACTAGATCAGTCATCTTTATTTGCATAACCAAAAGTCTTAATTGATTTTATACAATGTATTCATACATACTTCTAAAAACATACTTCTAAAAACAACCTGACAAACTTAAACACACAAACATCATAAATCAAGACTATATCAATAATTCAGCACAATGCCAAAATACTGGAGATAAAATAAGATATAATCTCTACTCCCAAATGAAAGGGAAAAGGTAAAACCAAAATCAAGAGCAACAGAGAACAAAGAAAATAGTCCAGGAAACAAGTGACAGCAATTCCAGACACTCTGGTATAATTTATAACATAGTTGAGGCTAAGGAAAATTACAAAAGTTGGACACAGCTCTGAGCCTCCTGACAGCCAAAGTGTAAAGAGAAACAGGATGGCTTACAGAACGCAAATGATCTAATAAAAGCAGTCATTCATTTTTCGTTTTTAAAGATCGGCACCTGAGCTAACAACTGTTGCCAATTTTTTTTCCTGCTTTTTCTCCCCAAATTCCCCCAGTACATAGTTGTATATTTAAGTTGTGGGTCCTTCTAGTTGTGGCATGTGGGATGCCGCCTCAGCATGGCCTGATGAGCGGTGCCACGTCCGCACCCAGGATCTGAACCAGCGAAACCCTGGGCCACTGAAGCGGAGCGCGTGAACTTAACCACTCAGCCAGGGGGCCGGCCCCTGTTTTTCTTTTTCAAAAAAAAGCAAAGAAAGAAAAGAAAAAGGCCATCACTAGGGTCTTAAAAAGAATCTGTCTCTAAAGTTTCTACTCTATAAAGGTCAATAAATCTTTAAGATATAGTGTCTTGGATAGCAATGAAGACTTTTTTCATGTGCCTTTTCTTAAGTACCAAACCTAGATAAAAGTTAAGGTGCATAATATTAAATCATAGTTCTGTGAAGAAACTTCTATGAGGATCTAAACTAACATAATGCAGTATACTAACTTCAGGTGAGGCATTTATTTCTGTCATTTAGTTATTCTGGGTTCTTATAAAAGTACGTTGTTTCTCTACTAGATTGTAAACTCCTCAAGGCTTATGCTGTCTGATTCCATTTGAACTTCCTTTGCTATTTAGTAGAGTACTTTACAATATCTGCTCAATTATGACTGATAAAATGTCATGCAGTCAGTGTTTATATTCATCAGTCTTCCCCACTACGCTATAAATTCCACGAGGACAGAAACAGTGTCTTGACAGTGTCCGCATCCCCAGTCTCAGGGCACAAGATCACTCCATAAGTATTCACTGAACGGGCGCAGTAAAGAAAGAAACGAGTCAAGAGGTATGAAAGGAGAGGAGAAATCACTCTCAAAATGGCAGTGACTTTGGGTTCTCAGGCTTGTTCCAACAAGGGCTGAAGACCTTACTAAGTTACTTAACTTCTCTGACCTTCAAAGTTTTCAACTGTAGAACAGAAAAAACTACCATCTACTTCAGAGTTACTGTATTAAATATTTTAAGATACGTAAAGTATTTAGCACAATATCTTGAACCGAGCTCAATAAATGGGAATTCCTTTACTTTCTCTCATGTCCTCCATCTTAAAATCACATATTACTTATAAAACAGTGCCTTTCAAGAATAAATCACTTCAGTAAAAATATAATAGATTTCATAGTCACTTTCATTTCTTCAATCTAAAATGAAGGGGGACTAACTTGCGGATTACTTTCAAAATATTACAAATACAAGAACAAGTTAAGGAAAAATAATGTCCAGAATGAGCCTTGAAGCAACAAGAGGGGGGTAAAAAACCACTGACTCATCTACTGCTAAGAAATAGCAGTTTTCAAGAAACCGTCTATTAAAAGAAAAAAAAGGATTGAAAAACTTAGTAATATTATTTAATAATGCTTTAGAAAAAACACTTCGAAATCGTTTATTCTGAATTTAAACCTTAAAAGTCAATTATTTTGAAATCTTTCACTTAAAAGTGGAACATTAAATACTCCCATTCAACCTAAAACATTCATGCCGCCTTCCCCGACTCCAGTCATCCTCCAGTTTTCTCCTCCCATTTCGAGCTTCATCTAATACTTCGCTGCTCCCTCGCATCGCCACTTACACACGCTGGGAGCAGACGAAGTTCTGTCATTCCTATAATTACCACACCCGTCAGCCGCTTCGGGCCCGGGTTGTTATGACATCTGTAAACTGCAGTCGTCCGTCTCCACCCCACCCCCCAGCCACCGGCTCCGACTCCGGCCGTAACTTGTGAATTCCCGAGGTGGTCCCTTCCCGCCTCGGTCAGGATTCGTCCAGGCCTCCCGCCCCCCTACCCCGCCCCGCTCTGCCCGGCCCCGGTCACGGCGCTCCGTGCTGCCCACCCCCGCCCGCCCGCCCGCTCGGTCGCGCCGGGCCGCGGCGCAGGCTCCGCGCTCGCCGCCTCTCCGCCCCGCTGCCTCGGCGCCCCGCAGTCCCCGGCGCCGCTTCCAACCCCGCCGCCGCCCCGCCCCGCCGCCACCGGCGCTCCCGAGGGCCCTTGCACAAGCGCTCCCCGCCCCCACCCTCCCGTCCGCGGGCCGCGCGGCCGTTAGGACAGCCGGGCCCGTGACGCACGGACGCGCCGTGGGCGCCCCGGCCCAGGTACCCGAGCTCAAACGCCGCCGGCGCCCGCCCTCGCCCCGGGGCCTCTCCCGGGTCCCGCCGAGGACTGCCGGAGCCGCCGGAGGGAGGGGGAGGGGCCGGGCCGCGGGGCCCCCGCACTCACCCGACTCAAGGCAACCGATCCCGGTGCCACTGCTGGAGGCAGCCGCTGGCTCGCTCGCCTGCCCGCCGTAGCCCTCCCGCGCGCAGCCTCGAAGAGCGGACCCGCGCCTCAGCGGTGCTCAGCAGGCCTCGCTCTCCGCCGCCGCGCACCCAGCAGTGAGACCCAGCTCAGCCGGCGTTCGCAGGGCGCCTGCGCGCGGGGGCCGGCCCGAGCGCCTGCGCGCGCCCTCCGCCGTCCTGCTGCAGAGGCTGCCGGGAAGCGTAGTCTTCCAATCGTGTTTCTCTGGAAGCCTTGCGGTTAGCCTGATTCAGTAAAGAGTTGGGGGTCAGAGAGAAGGTTTCGCCGAGAAGGAGGTTTGCAGTCAAAGGCAAAGGTCGGAGAATCATGGTGGAGTGACACTGAAACGGTACTTCTTAGGTTAAATTGCAAAGTTATATCTACAAACCTGTCTTCGAAGCTTTTCCAGGGCCGACGGGTGCTCGCTCACCTCCGTCTGTAGCGAGCCTCTGTCGTGGTTGGTACCTCAGCCACGTTTGCTGAATGAATGATGAAATGAATGAAGGCTGAGGGAGCGTTACGAAAGTGTTAAAAGTCACCGCCTCATGTCTAAGGCATTCACATGCGGCGCGTTTGAGGAAGCTTCTGGGAATTCCTTTTTTTAGTTTTCTCCCATCCCTTTTGCCTGATAATGTATGAAGAGTATCAAAAATCACTAAGAAGTTAAATGAAACGCAAATACTTGCTTTACTCTCACTAAATACTCTCCAACGAAAACTTGGGGCAAAATAATTGTTACTGCTAAATTTTATGGAATTCTCTTTGGGGAATTGTTATTGAGCAGTGACTTCAAAAGAAGCTTGAAGCCAGCCACGCAGAGGCCTCAGAATAGACAGTCTCACAAGTGACATGGTCTGTCAAATCGATGTAAAACAGCGGCCGGGAAGCAAGGCGAAAGAGATGAGTTAGAATAAAACATTTAAAAATGTGGGAGAAAGGACCACACTGCCTGAATCCTAGGCTATGCAGTGTTTGTTTGTCCTGGATCTCTCTCTGCTCCATCAGTATTCTCCACTGATGGGATGTTTACTAGGATCAGAGTCGAGTTTGAGCAAAGCGGCTGGAAAAAGGGAAGGTGTGCTAAGGGAGAGACTTAGGGGCAAGTATGCCTGACCACAACTAAACTGAGAACAGACCACTTTATTCCAATCAGGAACTGAAATTATTCAGAGTTGGACTCTGTTTATTCGGAGTATAGTCTTTGTGGAAGCTAGTTTATTTCCTGTTTGCCCTTACTCCTAGCTAGGGTGTCCCTTGAGAGTCCCAACCAAAAGTCTGGGGTATTTACTGGGGCCTCTCCCCCTTGGCCCGGCCTCCTCAGCATCATGAGACAACCAAAAGCTCTGCTCGGTTTTTCAGCCACTGCTTTGGGAATTACCAATCACCTCAGGTGGAAAAGTGATGGCACTCGTCAGGCTCGCCTCTCATGGCTTCCCTTTTCTTCCAGATCTTGGATCCACGAATTCTCATTGCTGTGGTACCTCCCTAATGCCTTGATGTTTTTTATATTTTGTCCAGTTGTTCTCAGTGGTGGTAGGAACAGTAGGTCATTGCTGAAGAATTCCTGTATATATATGTTACTTTTACAAAAATGTTATTATACCGCACATGGTGTTTTATTAGCTAATATCTGACTAGATCTTTTTGCATTTTGAGAAATTTAAAAATTACAGAACGATAGTTTTCCTATTACAAACAATGCTGCTATGAACATCCTTGTACATATCTTCACGTGTGTAGGGGAACTGCTAGATCCTAGGACATTGCATCTTTAATTTTACTAGATGTGATAGGCAGATTTCTGAGATGGCCCCCATGATCTTTGCCCCCTGGTGTTGCCCTGTATAATCCCTACCCCTCGAGTCAGTAGAATATGGCAAAGATGATGGTATGTCACTCTTTTTGCTACATTTCAATGTATGTCTCTATCTTAGCAGCCCAGAGCTAGACACTCTGCTGCTGGCCTTGAAGAAGCGAGCTGTCACTTTGTGAACTGTCTACGGAGAGGGCCACATGGCAGGGAACTTCAGATGGCTTCAAGGACCTGAGTGCAGCGTCCATCTGACAGCCAGGAGGCCCCTCAGCCCTACAACCACAAGGAAATGAATTCTGCCAACAATGTGAGAGAGCTTGGAAGCAGACCAGGTGAGAAGACAGCCTGACTTTTCCTTGATTGCAGCTTTATGAGACCCTGAGCAGAGAAACCAGCTAAGCTGTGCCTGGACTCCTGACCCACAGAAACTGTGAGATAATAAATATGTTTTAAGCTGCTAGGTTTCTGGTAATTTGTTACATAGCAATAGAAAACTAATATATTAGATATTGCTGAATTATTTCACAAAGTGGTTGTACCAGTTTATACTCCACAAGCAATGTATAAGTCTCTTTGCTAAACATCCTTGCTAACATTTGGAAATGTCTGACTTTTTTTATTTTTGCCAATACAATGGGTATGAAAATAAATAATAATATATAATAATTATACATATATATTCTGTTGTATTTCTTTTCTGTTGCATAAATGCTGTTACTTAAAATAGCAATAGGACTAGTTAAAAGCAGGAACAAGTGGGGCCGGCCTGGTGACATAGTGGTTAAGTTTACGCACTCCGCTTCAGAAGCCCGGGGTTCACAGGTTCACATCCTGGGCACGGATGTACACATCACTCATCAAGCCATGCTGAGGCAGTGTCCCACATACAAAATAGAGGAAAATTGGCACTGATATTAACTCAGGAACAATCTTCCTCAAGCAAGAGGAGAAAGATTGGCAACAGATGTTAGCTCAGGGCAATCTTCCTCAGCAAAAAAAAAAAAAAAAAAGTGGCAACTAGTAGTAGTTAGAAGGATTATTAATTATCATTAATTAAGCAAATAATAGCTGTGAGAAAAATGTAACTATTTTTATAACAGAATATTTTTATGTTTCTTTCTGTCTCTGGTACAGCAATTTAACTTTTTTTAACTTTATTGCATATTTAAATTTTGTAGACTATATTATTCTATATTCTTAAGATATATAAATGTAAGAATTTGTTAAAGGAGAATGTAAATACAATAGAAGTAATTAAATAGATATTACCTATGTTAAATAAAAAATAACAATGATATGTTTCTTTCTGTCCTATGATACAGTGGGATATTTTTACTCTTTCCGTTTCCTTTTCCATTAATACTTCTCTGAACTTCCTGGAACCTTTAGGACATCTCTCTTGTCTTTTACATAACAGTAAAACTGAATATAGTCAAATATAAAATTAATGTTGACTTGCAGCTCTGTTCTTCTGCCTGCGTTGCATTGATTGCTGCTGTTGAGGTAGATGACACCAAGCTAAATATTCTCTCCACAAAAGCGTTTGAGCATAGAAAACTTAGGATTTTATTTGCTAGCACAGCACGTTTCTAAACTTGTAGGAATTCATTTCCAGCTCTCCAAATGTCTACCCTCTTTATTTCTACAGTCTTGTTTTGGTAAACCAGCTATTTGTCAGTCACGTCCTTTGCATCTATAAATTAACCGTATAGGCTCTCCATATCTAAAATGCCCATTCTTTTCAAAACACTCTGAAGCACATTGTACGTCATCTTAAGTTGGAACTCTCTTCACCAAGGAAAATGGTTTTAAATCACAGAGGTAATTTGAACTTGTGAAATTGAGGTTAGATTCCAAATAAGTTTACAGTTTTAGTAAAGAAATTCAGAAAGTTCTGTTTAACTTGCTTGGCTTTTTCTAGGGACTTTTTTTTAAAGTTCTGAAACAGTCTTATTTCAAAAAATTAGTCTTTTTTTTTTTTTTTTTTTTGTCTCTTGGAGTTTTTGTACACAACCTAAGTATAACATTGAATAACTCAGGTGCAGTTGGTGCATCCTTTTCTAGACTCCTATGGTCTCTTCAAGGATTATCAGACAGTTTTGGAGAACCAGCATGTTTGTTTCTTTCACTGTAATCCTCACCATTCTCGTCCTCGACATATTTCCAAATTGGAGCAGGACATTCTTCTTGTTCTACGCTTTGAAAATATGATTTTATGGCAGGCCAACATTTTAACATCTTTTCTCTGCCTGGCAATGATAGCCATCTTATTGGCACATGTTTAAGGAAGCTACCTTCTTCCATTTCTGTAAAGTCAAAAACTTCATTAAATGCTTCTGCACATTTTGAGGAAACTGAAATGACCAAATACTTTCATTATGAAAACCTCCATATTCACAAGTAAGCAAACCACACCCCTCTTTTAGCTTGGGCATAAGGTGCTGTGTATAAGGTGTTTAGCAGATGAGATAGTTTCATTTTCTTTGGTAAGAACTTTAGAGACTAAATAGAATTTGTTAAAATTAGCATTTGCACAGAAAGCAAATAAATGAGCCAAGTCTGCTTTGTCTTTGGACAAGATACAACACCATTTGTTTTATGTGTTTGTGGTTTCATTAAAATTTTGATACACATCATGAAGACTTTTTGAAACTCCATTTTTCAAGTCAAATTACCTTAAGAGCTAGGAGAAACATTTTTTTGAATCAGGAAATGTAACTTTACTCAGTTCAATAGAGCAATCAAAGGCACAATACAATAATGCACGTCGGTTCATGTGATATGCCCAAGGTAATTCAGCAGCCACTATTTTCAACTGAGTGTTGGGTCTTTTGGGGAAACTAAAAAACTTTTGATTGATTTTGAAATACATGTCTATCTCATCCCAAACATATAAGATACAGTCTCCATATGTGCTTTCACATCCTCTTCTCCACGATACCCAATCCCAAATTCTCTGCATATTGTGCAATATGCTCTGTTTTTCTTATTTACCTTTCTAATCCAGTTATATTGTCCTTCTATCTGTCATTAACATTACAGTCATTTAGCTTTCTTTTGCAGTGATGTCTGGGTCATGCTGCTGTTGGTATTATAATCATTCTCATTTTCATTATCTCCACTCATATAATCCACAGGCAAAGCCAAAGATGGACTGCCAATGCTTATGATTACAACACTTCTTAAATTGCACACTTAAGTCATATTCCTCAGAATCACATAACAATGGATGATCATTATTGCGAACTGCAATTCATGGCTACCAATATCAGTGGGCAGGGGAGAAAACAATGATAGTGACTATAGAAGTCAAATAATCTATACTATATCCATTTGACACTAAAAGCAGTGTTGCTTTCAGCCTCCACTTTTATTTATTTATTTGTTTATTTTTTATTACGGTAACATCAGTTTATAACATTATATAAATTTCAGGTGCACATCATTATATTCCGATTTCTGCATAGATTACATCATGTTCACCAACCGAAGACTAATTATAATCCATCACCACACACATGTGCCTTCCTCCCTCCCTCCTTCCCCTCTGGTAACCACAAATCCAATCTTTGTCTCTATGTGATTGTTCGTTGATTTTATCTTCTACTTATGAGTGAGATCATACAGTATTTGACTTTCTTCCTCTGTTTTATTTCACTTAGCATAATACCCTCAGGGTCCATCCATGTTGTCACAAATGGCTGGATTTCGTCGTTTCTTATGGCTGCGTAGTAGTCTATCGTGTATAAATACCACATCTTCTCTATCCATTCGTCCCTTGATGGGCACCTAGGTTGCTTCCAAGTCTTTGCTATTGTGAATAATGCTGCAATGAACATAGGGGTGCATGTATCTTTACGCATTCATGTTTTCATTTTCTTTGAATAAATACCCAGCAGTGGAATAGCTGGATCATATGGTAGGTCTCTTCTTAATTTTCTGAGGAAACTCCATACTGCTTTCCATAGTGGGTACACCAGCAGTGTATGAGGGTTCCCTTCTCTCCATATCCTCTCCAATACTTGTTGTTTCCTGTCTTGTCAATTATAGCCATTCTGACAGGAATGAGGTGATATCTCATTGTAGTTTTGGTTTGCATTTCCCTGATAGTTGATGATGTTGAACATCTTTTCATGAGCCTGTTGGCCATCTGTATATCTTCTTTGGAGAAATGTCTGTTCAGATCTTTTGCTCAGTTTTAATTGGGTTGTTAGGTTTTTTTGGTTGAGATCTATGAGTTTTTATATATTTGGTTATTAACCCCTTATCAGATACATAGTTTGCAAATATCTTCTCCCAATTGTTAGGTTGTGTTTTCCTTTTGTTGATGGTTTCCTTTGCTGTACTTTCCTTTTTAGTTTGATGTAGTCCCATTTGTTCATTTTTTTCTGTTGTTTCCCTTGCCCGGTCAGACATGGTATTTGAAAATATGCTGCTAAGATCAGTGTCAAAGAGTGTACTGCCTATGCTTTCTTCTAGATGTTTCATGGTTTCAGGTCTTACATTCAAGTCTTCAATCCATTTTGAGTTAATTTTTGTGTATGGTGTAAGATAATGGTCTACTTTCATTCTTTTGCATGTGGCTGTCCAGTTTTCCCAACACCATTTATTGAAGAGACTCTCCTTTCTCCATCGTATACTCTTGGCTCCCTTGTCGAAAATTAGCTGTCCATAGATGTTTTGGTTTATTTCTGGGCTCTCAATTCTGTTCCATTGATCTGTGTGTCTGTTTTTGTGCCAGTACCATGCTGTTTTGGTTACTATAGCTTTGTAGTATATTTTAAAATCAGGGAGTGTGATACCCCCAGCTTCATTCTTATCACTCAGGGTTCCTCTGGCTATTCAAGGTCTTTTGTTGTTCCATATAAATTTTAGGATTCTTTGTTCTATTTCTGTGACAAATGTTGTTGGAACTTTGATAGGGATTGCATTGTATCTGTAGCTTGCTTTAGGAAGTATGGACATTTGAACTATGTTAATTCTTCCAATCCAAGAGCACAGACTATCTTTCCATTTCTTTGTGTCTTCTTCTATTTCTTTCAATAATATTTTATAGTTTTCAGTGTACAGATCTTTCACCTCTTTGGTTAAGTGTTCTCCTAGGTATTTTATTCTTTTTGTTGCAATTGTAAATGGGATTGTATTGTTAATTTCTCTTCCTGCTACTTTGTTGTAATTGGCAACAAAGGCAATTGATTTTTGTATGTTGATTTTGTATCCTGCAACATTACCGTGTTCATTTATTATGTCTAAAAGTTCTTTGGTGGATACTTTAGAGTTTTCTATGTATAAAATCATGTCATCTGCAAATAGTGACAATTTCAGTTCTTCCTTTCCAATTTGGATCCCTTTTATTTCTTTTTCTTGCCTGACTGTTCTGGCTTGGACTTCCAATACTACGTTAAATAAGAGTGGTGAAAGTGGGCATCCTTGTCTGGTTCCTGTTCTTAGAGGCACAACTTTCAGTTTTTCTCTGTTGAGTATGATAGTAGCTGTGGGTTTGTCATATATGGGCTTTATTATGTTGAGGTACTTTCCTTCTATACCCATTTTATTCAGAGCTTGTATCATAAGTGGATGTTTTATCTTGTCAAATGCTTTCTCTGCATCTATTGAGATGACCATGTGATTTTTATTCTTCATTTGGTTGATGTGGTATATCACATTGATTGATTGTGGATCTTCAACCATCCTTGCATCCCTGGAATAAGTCCCACTTGATCATGGTATATGATCTTTTTAATGTATTGTTGCATTCGATTTTCTGGTATTTTTTTGAGGATTTTGCATCAATGTTCATCAATGATATTGGCCTGTAATTTTCTTTTTTTTGTTGTCCTTGTCTGGTTTTGGTATTAGGGTAATTGTGGCCTCGTAGAATGAGTTAGGAAGCTTCCCCTCCTCTTAATTTTTTGGAAGAGTTTGAGACGGGTAGGTATTAAGTCTTTTTTGGATGTTTGGTAGAATTTACCAGGAAAGCCGTCTGGTCCTGAACTTTTATTTTTGGGGAGATTTTTGATTACTGTTTTGATCTCCTTACTGGTGATGGGTCTATTCAAATTCTCTATTTCTTCTTGATTCAGTTTTAGACAGTTGTATGATTCTAAGAATTTATCCATTTCTTCTAGATTATCCAACTTGTTGGAGTATAGTTTTTCATAGTATTTTCTTATAATCTTTTGTATTTCTGAGGTGTCCATTGTAATTTCTCCTCTTTCATTTCTGATTTTATTTATTTGAGCCTTCTCTCTTTTTTTCTTGGTGAGTCTAGCTAAAGATTTATCAGTTTTGTTCATCTTTTCAAAGAACCAGCTCTTTGTTTCATTGATTTTTTTCTGTTGTTTTTTTAGTCTCTATTTCATTTACTCCTGCTCTGATTTTTACTATTTCCTTCCTTCTACTGATTTTGGGCTTTGTTTCTTATTCTTTTTCCATTCCTTTAGGTGCACTGTTAGATTGTTTATTTCAGATTTTTCTCATTTGTTGAGATAGACCTGTATTACTATAAACTTCCAACTTAGAACCACTTTTGCTGTATCCTATAAATTTCGGCATGTCATATTTTCATCTTCATTTCTCTCCAGGTATTTTTTGATTTCTCCTTTGATTTCTTCATTGGCCCAGTTGTTGTTCAGAAGCATTTTGTTTAATCTCCACCTATTTGTGGCTTTTCTGATTTCCTTCCTGTAGTTGATTTCCAGTTTTATACTGTTGTGGTCAGAAAAGATGCTTGCTATTATTTTAATATCCTTAAATTTATTGAGACTTGTCTTGTGGCCTAATATGTGACCAGTCCTGGAGAATGTTCCATGTGCATTTGAAAAGAATGTGTATTCTGCAGTTTTTGGATGGAATGTTCTGTATATATCTACTAAGTCCCTCTGGTTTAAGGTGTCATTTAAGGTCAATGTTTCCTTATTGCTATTCTGTTTGAATGATCTATCCATTGATGTAAGTGGAATGTTAAAGTCCCCTACTATTATCATGTTACTGTCTATTTCTCCTTTTGTGTCTGTTAATAATTGCTTTATATATTTAGGTGCTCCTATGTTAGGTACATACATATTTATAAGTGTTATATCCTCTTGTTGGATTGTTCCTTTTATCATTATGTAGTGCCCTTCTTTGTCTTTTGTTACAGTTTTTGTTTTAAAGTCTATGTTGTCTGATATAAGCATTGCTACCCCAGCTTTCTTTGCATTGCCATTTGCATGGAATATCTTTTTCCACCCCTTCACTTTCAGTTTGTGAGTGTCTTTAGGTCTGAAGTGTGTTTCTTGTATGCAGCATATATGGTCTTGTTTGTTTATCCAGTCAGCCACCCCATGCCTTTTGCTTAGATCATTTAGTCTATTGACATTTAGAGTAGCTATTGATAAGTATGTACTTATTGCCTTTTCGTTACTTTTTTTTTCTGGGTATTTCAGTAGTTCTTCTCTGTTCCTTTCTTCTTCTCTTGCTCTCCTCCCTTGTGGTTTGATGGCTTTCTTTAATATTATGTTTGGGTTCGTTTCTCTTAATTTTTTGTGTATTTATTTTAGGTTTCTGGTTTGTGATTACTATGAGGTTCATATATAATAACATGCATATATAGCAATGTATATTAAGTTGATAGTCTCTTTAGTTTGACCTCTTTATAAGAGCTCTACTCTTTTACTCCCCTCCTCCCACATTTTATTTTTTTGATATCATACCTAACCTCTTTTTGTGTGTGTGTCTGTTACCCCCTTATCATGGAAATATGTTATTTCAGTACTTTTATCTTTTGACCTTCATATTAGCTTCATAGGTGGTTGATCTGCTACCTTTAGTATATTTTTGCCTTTGCCAGTGATTTTGTTGCTTTTTTTTTTTTTGGATAATTTTCTTATCCCTATTTGTAGTCTTCTTTTTCCCACTTAAATAAGTCCCATTAGCATTTCTTGTAAGACTGGCTTCTTGCCAATAAACTAATTTTTGCTTGTCTGGGAAACTCTTTCTCTCTCCTTCCATTCTGAATGATAACCTTGCCAGGCAGAGTATTCTTGGCTGTAGGTTTTTCCCTTTCAGCACCTTAAATATAATGTGCCCCACCCTTCTGGCCTGTAAGGATTCTGCTGAGAAGTCAGCTGATAGCCTTATAGGGTTTCCTTTGTATGTGAACTTGTTGCCTTTCTTTTGCAGCTTTTAGGATTCTCTCTTTATCTTTAATTCTTGACATTTTAATTATAATGTGTCTTGGTGTGGGCCTCTTTGGGGTTATCTTGTTTGGTGCTCTCTGTGCTTCCTCTTCCTGGATGTCTGTATTCTTCCTTAGGTTAGGAAAGTTTTCAGCTCTTATTCTCCAAATAGATTTACTGCCCCTTTGTCTCTCTCTTCTCCTTCTGGGACACCTATTATATGAATGTTAGTGTACTTGATGTTGTCCCAGAGTTCCCTTAGACTGTCCTCATTCTTTTAAATTCTTTTTTGTGTTCAGCTTGAGTGATTTCCTCTAGTCTTTTGTCCAGCTCACTGATCTGTTCTTCTGTCTCATCTACTCTGCTGTTGAGTCCCTCTAGTGAATTTTTCATTTCCATAATTGTATTCTTCATTGCTGATTGGTTCTTTTTTATATTTTCTAATTCTTTGTTGAAGTTATCCATTCTTCTCTATTCTGAGTTCATCCATTTGTCTCCCAAGATCAGAGAACATCCTTATGACTTTTTGTTTGAACTCTTTGTCAGGTAGATTATTTCTGTTTCATTTAGTTCTTTTTCTGGGGTTTTGTCCTGTTCCCTTACTTGGAACATATTCCTCTGCCTCCTCATTTTGCCTCTTTCTCTGTGCTCATATCTATGTGTTAGGTAGGTCAGCTATGTCTCCCAATCTTGGAGAGGTGGCCTTATATAAGAGATGCCTTATGAGTCGGCCCCTATTTTTTGGGCTGTCATATGGGTTTTGTACTTTTCCCTCAACCTTCCATATCCATCACAAAAGACAGGGATTTTTTTTGTATGTCCTGGGACGGTTTCCCAGGATGAGGGAATTTGGGTGCTAAAGCCTGGAAGGTCAGGTAAATCAGGACAATTGGTCACTCTTCCCCACCTTTACTGGCCAGATGTATCCCCTTCATCTGGCCAGTACAACCATTCCCCTACCTGCCATGAGTGCTGGCTGATAACTCTTGCTGCCTCCTTCTCTGAAGAATTGCAGGCCCAGCAGGAACCAGCTTGCTAGAAGGCTCTCACTCCCACCCTCAAGGACAGACCTAGGCCAATAACTGATAGCAGTTCAAAAGACCAACCTTTGCTAAAGTATTTGACTTACTCTAACAGTACAATTTGTGCTGTAGAGCTTTCCCTTAGAATCAGACTGAAGCTAGTCTTCAAATAAGACCACACTCTGGCTAGCTTTCCCCCTGCCCTATGCCATCTCCCATATTCCCAAGAGTACTCCCCCAATAAGTCACTTGAATAAGAATCCCCATCTCAGGCTCTGCTTCTAGGGAACCTGGCCTAGGACGGGATCCAAGTTTATTGTTTTTCATTTCCTTGACCAGTTGTCCAAGACCATCTATTGAGATTGGTTCTCCATCATTCATATATATACACACACTCAGTGCTCTATCTTGAGAAAAGTATTCATACAGATAGTCACATAATACTCAGAAAATAAAAAGAACCAGTGAGAAAAAGTGCAAATATCAAATACTCAGTTTTGACTTGAACAAGGAAACTTGAATAAGAAATCACTTGTATTCTTTATTATAGAAATTCTGACTTTTAAGTGGTACTTAGCTTCTAAATGCAGATATTTACTGGGAAATTTTAAATGTGCCATAAAAATATTGACACCATAAGACCTGCAGTGTGAAAAGGTAAATCACAAATATTGCAGAATATTTATATATATTTATATAATTTATATAGTATATATATAGATGAGATGTATCTCAGACATATTTATAAATTTATATGTACATTTTATGTATATTCAATACCTATATAGCGATACATGTATATTTAATATGGATATATTCGAGATACATATAAATATATTCAAGATACATACATTCTCAAGTTTCCATCTTGGCACAGGTCTGTTTTGGAGCTTTCTATTCTATTCAGTTGGTCTGTTTGTCCATCCCTGCACCAATATTACATCTTGATTACTGTGGTTCTATAATAAGTCATGATATGTTGTAGGTCAAGTCACCTCAACCTTCTTTTTCTTTAAAATTGCCTTGGCTCTTCTTGGGCCTTTATATTTAATATAAATTTTATAGTTTCTCCATCAAGTTCTATGAAGACAATCTGTAATGAGTTTCATTGAAATTGCATTGAATTGATTAAGATTAATTTTTGGAGAATAGACATCTCTATAATATTGAGTCTTCCTCTCGATAAAGAGTTAGTATCTCTCTCGATTTATTTAGATCTTCTTTAATGCCTTTCAGTGAAGTTTTTAATTTTTTTCATGAAGTTTTTATACATCTTTTGTTAAATTTATTTCTACTTACCTTATTTTTTTGCTGTTGCTATTGTTAATGGTATAAAAAATGGTCCTTACATTTACTGTTTCTTGTGCATAGGAATGAAATTGATTTATGTATAACTTCTATTTAGAACCTTGCAGAATGCTTTTATTAATTCTAATAATCTCCATATTTTCTTGGATTTTCTATAGACAATCATATTTCCTGTGATTAATGACATTTTTTCCCACCATTTTTAGTGTTTGTTTGTTCTTCTTTACTGTGTTTGCCAGGAGCTCTAATTCATTGCTGAAGATAAGTGGTGATGGGAAGCATCCATTGTCTCATTCCTGATTTTGAGGGCAATCATTCTAATGTTTTACCATGAAAGAGGAAGCTTGCTTTAGGTTTTTGATAGATATCTTTTTATGAATTGTCAAATGAGTTTTCTATATTTATTGAAATGAGCATACCCTTTAATATATTTATATGATGAGTTACATTAATAGATTTTCTAAAGTTAAATTATCCTTGCATTTCTGAGATAAACCCAATTTGACCATGATTTATCTATTTATACAGAGGTGAATTATACTTGTTAATATTTGGATTAGGATTTGTGCATCTATATAAATGAATCAGTCTGTATATTTCCTGTTATAGTGTTGTCTATTTTTGGTATCAAAGTTAAACTATCCGTGAAAAATTTGTTGGGGAGTGTTCTCTCTATTTCTGTTCTCTAGAAAATTTTACATAAGATTGGAATTATCTGTTCTTTCAAGATTTGATAGAACTCACTAGTAAAATCATCTTAGCCTGTTGTATTTGTTTACTTACTAGGTAAAATTTTAATTACTGATTAAACTTATTTAATGGATATTAGAAAACTCAAGATTTCTAGTTCTTCAGTCAGTTTTGGTAAGTTATATTTTTCTAAGAAAATCTATATTTTGTCAATTTTCAATTAGCACAAAATTGTTTCTAGTATTATCTTATTATCATTAGATCTCTAATGTATCTTATTTACAGCCACTTTTTTATTTTTTTATTTATTTTATTTTTTTTATTATTTTTTTTTTTTATTAATGTTATGATAGATTACAACCTTGTGAGATTTCAGTTGTACATTTTTGTTAGTCATGTTGTGGGTACACCACTTCCCCCTCCGTACCCTCCCCCCACCCCCCCTTTTCCCTGGTAACCACCGATCAGATCTCCTTCTCAATATACTAATTTCCACCTATGAGTGGAGTCATATAGAGTTCGTCTTTCTCTGACTGACTTATTTCGCTAAACATAATGCCCTCGAGGTCCATCCACGTTGTTGTGAATGGGCCAATTTCGTCTTTTTTATGGCTGAGTAGTATTCCATTGTGTATATATACCACATCTTCTTTATCCAATCATCAGTTTCTGGGCATGTAGGCTGGTTCCACGTCTTGGCTATTGTAAATAATGCTGCGATGAACATAGGGGTGCAACAGACTCTTGAGATATCTGATATCAGGTTCTTAGGATAGATACCCAGTAATGGGATGGCTGGGTCATAGGGTATTTCTATTTTTAACTTTTTGAGAAATCTCCATACTGTTTTCCATAGTGGCTGTACCAGTTTGCATTCCCACCAACAGTGTATGAGGCTTCCTCTTTCTCCACAACCTCTCCAACATTTGTCGTTCTTGGTTTTGGATGTTTTTGCCAATCTAACGGGGGTAAGGTGATATCTTAGTGTAGTTTTGATTTGCATTTCCCTGATGATTAGCGATGATGAACATCTTTTCATGTGTCTATTGGCCATATTCATATCTTCTTTTGAGAAATGTCTGTTCATGTCCTCTGCCCATTTTTTGATAGGGTTGTTTGTTTTTTTGTTGTTAAGCAGTGTGAGTTCTTTGTATATTATGGAGATTAACCCTTTGTCGGATAAGTGGCTTGTAAATATTTTTTCCCAATTAGTGAGCTGTTTTTTGGTTTCAATCCTGTTTTCCCTTGCCTTGAAGAAGCTCTTTAGTCTGATGAAGTCCTATTTGTTTATTCTTTCTATTGTTTCCCTCAACTGAGGAGTTACAGTGTCCGAAAAGATTCTTTTGAAACTGATGTCAAAGAGTGTACTGCCTATATTCTCTTCCAAAAGACTTATTGTCTCAGGCCTAATCTTTAGGTCTTTGATCCATTTTGAGTTTATTTTGGTGTGTGGTGAAAAAGAATGGTCAATTTTCAATCTTTTGCATGTGGCTGTCCAGTTTTCCCAGCACCATTTGTTGAAGAGACTTTCTTTTCTCCATTGTAGGCCCTCTGCTCCTTTGTCGAAGATTAGCTGTCCATAGATGTGTGGTTTTATCTCTGGGCTTTCAATGCCATTCCATTGATCTGTGGACCTGTTTTTGTACCAGTACCATGCTGTTTTGATCACTGTAGCTTTGCAGTATGTTTTGAAATCGGGGATTGTGATTCCGCCGGCTTGTTTTTCTTGCTCAGGATTGCTTTAGCAATTTGCGGTCTTTTGTTCCCCCATATGAATTTTAGGATTGTTTGTTCAATTTCTGTGAAGAATGTTCTTGGGATTCTGATTGGGATAGCATTGAATCTGTATATTGCTTTAGGTAGTATGGACATTTTAACTATGTTTATTCTTCCAATCCATGTGCAAGGAATGTTTTTCCATCTCTTTATGTCATCGCCTATTTCTTTCAAGAAAGTCTTGTAGTTTTCATTGTATAGATCCTTCACTTCCTTGGTTAAGTTTATCCCAAGGTATTTTATTCTTTTCGTTGCGATTGTGAATGGGATAGAGTTCTTGAGTTCTTTTTCTGTTAGTTTATTGTTAGTTTATAGAAATGCTACTGGTTTATGCACGTTAATTTTATACCCTGCTACTTTGCTGTAGTTGTTGATTATTTCTAATAGTTTTTCTGTGGATTCTTTGGGGTTTTCTATGTATAAGATCATGTCGTCTGCAAACAACCAGAGTTTTACTTCTTCGTTACCTATTTGGATTCCTTTTATTTCTTTTTCCTGCCGAATTGCTCTGGCCAGCACCTCCAGTACTACGTTGAATAGGAGTGGTGAAAGTGGACACCCTTGTCTTGTTCCTGTCCTCAGAGGGATGGCTTTCAGCTTTTGTCCATTGAGTATGATGTTGGCTGTGGGTCTATCATATATGGCCTTTATTATGTTGAGGTACTTTCCTTCTATACCCATTTTACTGAGGGTTTTTATCATAAATGGGTGTTGGATCTTGTCAAATGCTTTCTCTGCATCTATTGAGATGATCATGTGGTTTTTGTTTTTCATTTTGTTGATGTAGTGTATCACGTTGATTGACTTGCGGATGTTGAACCATCCCTGTGTCCCTGGTATAAATCCTACTTGATCATGGTGTATAATCTTTTTGATGTATTGCTGTAATCGGTTTGCCAAAATTTTGTTGAGGATTTTTGCATCTATGTTCATCAGTGATATCGGCCTGTAGTTCTCCTTCTTTGTGTTGTCCTTGTCAGGTTTGGGGATCAGAGTGATGTTGGCTTCATAAAATGTGTTAGGGAGTTCTCCATCTTTCTCAATTTTCTGGAACAGTTTGAGGAGAATAGGTATTAAGTCTTCTTTGAATGTTTGGTAGAATTCTCCACAGAAGCCGTCTGGTCCTAGACTCTTGTTTTTGGGGAGGTTTTTGATTACCGTTTCTATTTCCTTACTTGCGATTGGTCTATTCAGATTCTCCATTTCTTCCTGATTCAGTTTGGGGAGATTGTAGGAGTCTAGGAATTTGTCCATTTCTTCCAGGTTGTTCAATTTGTTGGCATATAGTTTTTCATAGTATTCTCTTATGATCTCTTGTATTTCATTGGTATCTGTTGTGATTTCTCCTCTGTCATTCCTGATTTTATTAATTTGCGATTTCTCTCTTCTTTTCTTGGTGAGTCTGGCTAGGGGTTTGTCAATTTTGTTAATTCTTTCGAAGAACCAACTCTTTGTTTCATTGATCCTTTCTATTGTCTTTTTTGTTTCAATATCGTTTATTTCTGCTCTTATTTTTATTATTTCCCTCCTTCTACTGACTCTGGGCTTTGTTTGTTCTTCTTTTTCTAGTTCTGTTAGGTGTCGTTTGAGGTTGCTTACGTGAGCTTTTTCTTGTTTAGTGAGGTGAGCCTGTATTGCGATGAATTTCCCTCTTAGGACTGCTTTTGCTGCATCCCAAATGATTTGGTATGTCGTGTTCTCATTTTCATTTGTCTCCAGATAATATTTGATTTCTTCTTTAATTTCTTCAATGATCCATTGTTTGTTGAGAAGCGTGTTGTTTAGTCTCCACATTTTTGCACCTTTCTCTGCTTTTTTCTTGTAGTTGATTCCAGCCACTTTTTATTCCTTAAATTCCTTATTTGTACCTTTTCTTGTTTTATCTTCATCAGTCTCAACAAAGATTTGTCAATTTTTTAAATCTTTACAAAGAAACAGCTATTGACTCTACTTCTCTCTGTTATATGTTTTGTTTCTATTTCATTACTTTGTTTTTATTCTTTTTTCAAGTTTACTCTAATTTCCTTTTCTTCAACTGGATGCTTAGCTGATTAATTTCTGCCTTTTTCTTAAAATAAGCTTTAAGGTTATGAATAATATAAGCACTGTTTTAGCTGTATGCCACAAACTGTATTAGTAATAATTTCATTATAATTCAGTTCTAAATATTTTCTAATATCTGTTAAGTTTTCATGACCCATGAGGTGTTATTTTGAGGTGTATATCTAATTTCCAAACGTATTTATTTTTAAACTATTGTTTTTTATTGATTTCTAAGTTAATTACATGATGGATGATAGTCACAGAACATGGTCCAATTGAGAATGTCTTTAAAGTTGTTGGACTTAGAGTATGGTCAATATACATAACTGTTGAGTATATACTTCAGAAGATATGTATTCTCTAATTGTTGGGTAGATGGCTCTGTATATGTACATGAGGTAAAAATTGTGTTATTCAAATCTTCTATAGTCTTACAAATTTTTTTTTTTTACTGTGTCAGATGACACAGTACTGATTAGTACTGGGAGAGCTGTGTTAAATCTCTATCATAGTTGATTTATCAGTTTTGCCTGTAATTCTGTCAGTTTTTGCTTTATATATTTTGAGGTTTTGTTATTAAATGCATACAGGTTTATCATTATATCTATTCCTGATTAATTGAAACTTTTATTATCAAATAATCATCTTTATCCCTAATAACACTCTTTAACTTAAGATCTGTTTTGTCATTATTAATATAGCTACACCAGCTTTCTTTTGGTTAGTGTTTGCTAATTACATTTTTTCTTTTAATTTTCAATCTTTCTGTAATTTTAATGATTTTCTTATATCTCCTGTAAATAGTATGTGGTTGGATTTTTAAAATCCAATCCAGGAGTGTGTGACCTAACTAGCAAGTTCAGTCCAAATTACACATATTAAAATCACTTACGGGCCGGCCCGTGGAGCAGCGGTTAAGTTCGCACGTTCCACCTTGGCGGCCCTGGGTTCGCTGGTTTGTATCCCTGGTGCAGACATGGCACTGCTTGGCAAGCCATGCTTCCTCCACATATAAAGTAGAGGAAGATGGGCACGGATGTTAGCTCGGGGCCAGTCTTCCTCAGCAAAAAGAGAAGGATTGGCAGCAGTTAGCTCAGGGCTAATCTTCCTCAAAAAAAAAAAAAAGATCACTTACATATTTGGAATTATTTCTACCATTTTGTGCTATTTGTCTCACTTTCTTTTCCTCCTGATTCTTTTTTTCCCCCTTCCCTGCTTTTCCAGACTTTTGGATTTTTTTCTGCTGAGGAAGATTTGCCCTAAGCAAACTTCTGTTGCCAATCTTCCCCTTTTTGCTAGAGGAAGATTTGCCCTGAACTAACGTGTGTGCCAGTCTTCCTCTATTTTGTATGTGGGTTGCCACCACAGCATGGCTGCCAGTGAGTAGTGTTGGTCCACGCCCAGGAACGGACCTTGGGCCACCGAAGCAGAGTGCACTGAACTTAACCACTAGGCCACTGGACTGGCCCCTGGATTTTCTTTCTTTCTTTCTTTTTTTGGTGAAGAAGATTCGCCCTGAGCTAACATCCATGCTAATCTTCCTCTATTTTCTATGTGGGTCATTGCCACAGCGTGGCTGACAAGTGGTGTAGGTCTGTGCCTGGGATCTGAACCCGTGAACCCCAAGGCACTGAAGCATAGCACATTGAACTTAACCACTACACTGTGGGACTGGCCCCGGGATTTTCTTAATTCCATTTTTTGGTCTACTATTTAGAAGTTAGATACTTTATTTCTCTTCTTTTATTGGCCGCCCTTAAATTTTAATCTGTATAATAAACAACACTAATCTCCTCTTGAATAACACAAGGACTTTAAATCTCTTTAACTATATTCATTACTCCACCATTTTACATGGTTCATTTTTCAATATTTTATTTTTCTTACTTTATTCACAAAATTAGACATTCCTATTGCTGTTGTTTCGTAAAGACAATGATTGTTCATATGTATCAATATTTACCATTTCTTTGCTCATCATGCCTTCTTGCACCTTAGATTTTTTTGTTTTTTCCCTCCTTCCTTAAGTATATCTTTAAGTTTCTTAAGTGAGAGTCTGTTGTTGGTAAATTCAGTTTTTGATGGTCTGAGAGTATCTTTATTCAAAATTAAGGCAAAATAAAAGTTTGGCTTATTTATAGAATTCTAGGTTAACAGTTAACTTCCCTCAGGCCTTTGAAAATATTATACTAATGTCTTCAGGCTTTCATTGTTGCTGTTGAAAAGTGTATTCATTTTCTTTTACTGCCATAACAAATTACCACAACTTTAATGACTTAAAAGAGCACAAATTTATTGTCTCATGGTTCTATAGGTCAGAAGTCAGGTATGGGTCTCTTGAGGCTAAAATCGAAGTGTTGGCAGGCTTGCTTCAATCCTTTCTGGAAGCTTTTAAGTCCATAACCTCCTACATCTCAGAACCAGCACAGAGCATCATATCCTTCTCATGCTGCCATCTTTTTGAAGCAGCTAGGAAGGTTCTCTCTTTGAAAGACATATAATTAGATTGAGCCCACCTGAATAATCCTGGCTAATCTTCCCATCTGCAGGGTAACCTTAATCACATCTGCAAAATTCCTTTTGCCATTTAAGGTGACATATTCACAGATTCAGGAGATTAAAGTGTGGACATCTTTGCCATGGGTGGGGGAGGGCATCATTCTGCCTACCACAGGAATTATGCTGTCAGTCTAATTGTCATTCCTTTGTAGATGATTTGGCTGTTCTCTCTGGCTGCTTTGAAGATCAGATCTTTGGTAGTCTACAGTTTCACTTGATGTTTCTTGGTATGGGTTTTTTTTTTCTTATCCTTGAGAATATTGCTCTCCTCCATCCTTTTTCGAAATCCCTATAAGCTAGATCTTTCAAATCTGGACTCTCACCCTCAGCTCTGTACCACAGGCCTCGGGCACAGGCGTGTAAACACATCGGCCCTCACATCCAAGTCCAATCCCTGAAAATGGTCACCCCTTGCCCATTCTTGCTACAGACTATGGCCTAGTCCACTCTCAGGAGGAGAGACCCAAGAAGGAGGCCCAGTCAAGCCCTGGAAATAGACTTGGAGCTGTTTAGGCAGGAAATTTGTGGGTTCCAGGTACCTAGTGGGTGGTTTTGGAGTGAGGTGTGTGGGCTCCAAATGAATAAATTCTCTTGACCCTGTGGATTCTCACCTTGTAGAGATAGGCACAGTTGGGGCAAGGCCAGAGTGGGGCCCTCTCAAACTAGCGGTCCAAGGCAAGGCCCCTCTTGCCCATATCCAAGGATGATACCATATGAGACAATAAGCATGCTTCTTTCAAGAGGAAGAATGCTGGTTATGGTAAGATGAGGAGGAGGAAATGTTCTGTGCAAGAGGTTGAAGATGTGAGGGTCAAGAAAGTTTGAAAGTATAGAGAAATATGGATTTCAGAATAGCAAGAGATGCTTGGTGAGATTTGCTGGCTTCTACATTGCAGAACTCTGAAGTCAAATTTGGGCACAGTCACAGTGAATTCAGCCTCTATAAGAGCTATTCTCTCTGCATAAAATACTCTTGTCTCTGCTCCTGATTTGCTGCATCTCTTATTCATGTAACTCTTACAAATTCTTCAGGTCTCGCTTGAGTTTCACTGTTGTTAGAAGGCCTGCCTCCCAACCCCTGATTAATTTATCCCTCTCTCCTTTAAATTTTTCCACAGAATCTGTATATTTCCTCTTTTGTTATACCCAATCACACTTGTTAAGTTTTCCATCGCTGCCTTTTTGACTATTCAGGCTGAAAGCTTTATGAAGACATTTGTCTTATTCAGCATCTTATCTCTAGCACACAGAAAGTGACTGAAACACATCTGGTTATCAGGAAATAGTTGGTGAATTAATAATTGGGCCTCATGGTGCTTGAGTGGCATTGCTTGATATGACTGAATCCCAACAGGATATCAGTAGAATATCAGGCTTTTGATGTCCTTCCACTTCAAATAACTTCATTTTACATGTACTTCTTCAAAGTCAGTTACTCAAATAAAGGTGATTTATTTTGATATCTAAAGCACTGTATAAGATTCTCTGGAAAATCGAAAATCATCCTGCTGTCCTAATATGTTATACTATCACCATTTTAAAAAATAGAGGGCTTGAATTATATAATAGAAAAATCTCTTCGTTACATGTAAGATATTTTTGCTGTTACCTGTAGTAAAGGAGATGAAAGGACATTATGACGGAGAAGGAATGGTCCTGAGAGTGTTTTAGTTAGTATCTACCCACCCCAACCCCAAGAGATGAAAACAAAGACGAAGGCACCAAGATACTAGTATGTGGCTGGCCCCTTCAGTAACCCATTCAGTCTATCCAGACAGCCATTTGACATATTCAGACCAGTCTTTGAGTCATTGATGGTCAATATTTCGTTAGTTTCTCCAAAGCAGGGCCATACCAGTTGTTAAAATTATGCAGAAGTTAGTCAACAGGGCTGCCACTTACGAATCTCTTCCCAAGCTCCTGTGGAGACGGCAACATTTGTCCTAATGAGTAATCCTCTGGCCCTACATGATCCTGGGTGCAAGTCCACAAATATTGGGGCATAGCCTGCGTGCCACTAAAAATAACAAAGGTTTCAGGGCTGGAGACATTGTCAACCACACTGTCATGGCTATCTATGGCATCAGTACTCAATCGTGGGGGAACAATATTTAACTGATGACCCTCACAGAAGGAGCCTGTGAGTACTTCAGCCTCAAACACATAGATCAGCTTATCTGTGGCAGACGTTTTCTTGAACTGGGATGCTAGATTTTTGAGATTCTTGGTGAAGTATATGCCAGGTCCATACTTTGGGTCTGATAAGAGAAAAAAAAGATTATTATGATCTGGTTAGTCATATTGCCTATTTGGGTACTAATATAAATTCTCTCTCTAGTCCTCCAAATAATCACCACCTCCTGGTCCCAAGTCTCTGTGTCTATAGCACAGACACCCAAAGTTGTTTCCTTGACGCAAATTATCACTGATATCAACATAGTAATAGCCTACATTTAAATACACCTTCCTTCCTTCTTTCCTTCCTTCTCCCATCCTTCCTCCTTCCCTGCTCCCTCCCTCCCTCTTTCTTTACATTTACTTAGGACTTTACCAAACACTGTTTCAGGCTCTAGAGCAACACTGAACAACAAAAATGTAATGTGAATCACACATGTAATTTTAAATTTTCTAGTGGCCACATTAAAAAGGTCAAAAGAAATAGGTGAAATTTATAATATTTTTATTTAATCTATTAATCCAGAATGTTATCATTTCAACATGTAATCAATGTAAAAAATTATACAGGAGATATTTTACATCCTTTGCTTTGGTAGTGGTCTTTAAAATCCAGTGTATATTTTATACTTACAGCACATCCCAAATCAGATTAACCACATTTCAAGTGCTCAATAGCCACATGTGGCTAGTGGCTACCATATGGGACAGTACAGCTCTAGAGCTTCAAAAACAACTAAGACATGATCCCTATTCTCAAAAGTTCACAAAGGGAACTCTCCACATGTAAACAGATAAAATACAGTATAATTTTATGTGGCAAGGAAATATTTTGAGATAAAAATCAAAGATTTCTTTCCTAAGAGTTTCTTCTTCCTCTTTGTTCCTCCACCCATTGAGTTCTTCCTACTTATTACCTTGGGGCAAAATGGTTAAACATAGAACAAAGTCAATTGAATAGACATGTATGTGATATATTTTTGATCATATATAATTGCTTTTCTCTTTTTTTAAATTATTTTTTATTTATTTATTTTTTTTGAGTTATTGATAGGTTACAATCTTGTGAAGTTTCAGTTGTACATTAATGTTTGTCAGTCATGTTGTAGGTGCACCACTTCACCCTTTGTGCCCACCCCCCACCCCACCTTTCCCCTGGTATCCACTAAACTGTTCTTAGTTATAATTTTAAATTCCTCATATGAGTGGAGTCATATACAGATTATCCTTCTCTCGCTGGCTTATTTCACTTAACATAATTCTTTCAAGGTCCATCCATGTTATTGCAAATGGAATGATTTTGTTCTGTTTTGCAGCTGAGTAGTATTCCATTGTATATATGTACCACATCTTCTTTATCCATTTGTCTGTTGCTGGACACTTAGGTTGCTTCCACGTCTTGGCTATTGTAAACAGTGTTGCAATAAACATTGGGGTGCATAGGACTTTTGGGATTGCTGACTTCAGGCTCTTTGGATAAATACCCAGTAGTGGGATGGCTGGATCGTATGGTAGTTCTATTTTTAGTTTTTTGAGGAATCTCCATACTGTTTTCCATAGTGGCTGCACCAGTTTGCATTCCCACCAGCAGTGTATGAGGGTTCCTTTTTCTCCGCAACCTCTCCAACATTTGTTGCTATTAGTTTTAGATATTTTTGTCATTCTAACGGGTGTAAGGTGATATCTTAGTGTAGTTTTGATTTGCATTTCCCTGATGATCAGCGATGATGAGCATCTTTTCATGTGCCTATTGGCCATCAGTATATCTTCTTTGGAGAAATGTCTGTTCATGTCTCCAGCCCATTTTTTGATTCGGTTGTTTGATGTTTTGTGGTTGAGTTGCGACAATTCTTTATATATTATGGATATTAAGCCTTTGTCAGATATATGACTTGCAAATATTTTTTCCCAGTTAGTGGGTTGTTTTTTTGTTTCAATCCTGCTTTCATTTGCCTTGAAGAAGCTCTTTAATCTGATGAAGTCCCGTTTGTTTATTCTTTCTATTGTTTCCCTGCTCTGAGAAGGCATGGTGTCCAAAAAGATCCTTTTAATACTGATGTCAAAGAGTGTACTGCCTACGTTTTCTTCCAGAAGCCTTATGGTTGCAGGTCTCACCTTTAGGTCTTTGATCCATTTTGAGTTTATTTTGGTGAATGGTGAAAAAGAATGGTCAATTTTCATTGTTTTACATGTGGCTTTCCAGTTTTCCCAGCACCATTTGTTGAAAAGACTTTCTTTTCTCCATTGTATGCCCTCAGCTCCTTTGTCGAAGATAAGCTGTCCATAGATGTGTGGTTTTATTTCTGGGCTTTCAATTCTGTTCCATTGATCTGTGCACCTGTTTTTGTACCAGTACCATGCTGTTTTGATTACTGTAGCTTTGTAGTATGTTTTGAAGTCAGGGATTGTGATGCCTCCCGTTTTGTTCTTTTTTCTCAGGATTGCTTTAGAAATTCAGGGTCTTTTGTTGCCCCATATGAATTTTAGGATTCTTTGTTCTAATTCTGTAAAGAATGTCATTGGGATTCTGATTGGGATGGCGTTGAATCTGTAGATTGCTTTAGGTAGAACAGACATTTTAACTATGTTTATTCTTCCAACCCATGTACATGGAATGTCTTTCCATCTCCTTATGTCGTCATCCAATTGTCTCAGAAAGGCCTTGTAATTTTCATTATATAGGTCCTTCACTTCCTTAGTTAAATTTACCCCAAGGTATTTTATTCGATTGTGAATGGTATTGTATTCTTGAGTTCTTTTTCTGTTGGTTCATTACTGGAGTATAGAAATGCTACTGATTTATGCAAATTCATTTTATACCCGGCAACTTTGCTGTAGTTGTTGATTACTTCTAACAGTTTTCCAATGGATTCTTTGGGGTTTTCTATATATAAGATCATGTCGTCTGCAAACAGCGAGAGTTTCACTTCTTCCCTCCCTATTTGGATTCCTTTTATTCCTTTTTCTTGCCTGATTGCTCTGGCCAGGACCTCCAGTACTATGTTAAATAAGAGTGGTGATAGAGGGCATCCTTGTCTCGTTCCTGTTTTCAGGGGGATGGGGTTCAGTTTTTGCCCATTGAGTATGATGTTGGCTATGGGTTTGTCGTATATGGCCTTTATTATGTTGAGGTAGTTTCCTTCTATGCCCATTTTGTTCAGAGTTTTTATCATAAATGGCTGTTGGATCTTGTCAAATGCCTTCTCTGCATCTATTGAGATGATCATGTGGTTTTTATTCCTCAGTTTTTGATGTGGTGTATCACGTTGATTGATTTGCGGATGTTGAACCATCCCTGTGTCCCTGGTATGAATCCCACCTGATCCTGATGTATGATTCTTTTGATGAATTGCTGAATTCTGGTTGCCAAAATTTTGTTTAGAATTTTTGCATCTATGTTCATCAGTGATATTGGCCTGGAGTTCTCTTTTCTCATGGTGTCCTTGTCAGGTTTTGGTATCAGCGTGATGTTGGCCTCATAGAATGTGTTAGGAAGTGTTCCATCTTCCTTAATTTTTTGGAATAGCTTGAAAAGGATAGGTATTAAATCCTCTCTGAAAGTTTGGTAGAATTCCCCAGGAAAGCCATCTGGTCCTGGGGTTTTATGCTTTGGGATGTTTTTGATTGCTGTTTCAATCTCTTTCCTTGTGATTGGTCTGTTCAAATTGTCTGCCTCTTCTTGAGTGACCTTTGGGAGATTGTAGGAGTCCAAGAATTTATCCATTTCCTCTAGGTTATCCATTCTGTTGGCATATAGTTTTTTGTAGTATTCTCTTATAATCTGTTGTATTTCTGCAGAGTCTGTTGTTATTTCTCCTCTCTCATTTCTGATTTTGTTTATTTGAGCTTTCTCCCTTTTTTTCTTTGTAAGTCTGGCTAGTGGTTTGTCAATTTTATTTATCTTCTCCAAAAACCAGCTCTTTGTCTCATTGATCCTTTCTACTTCCTTTTTCATTTCAATAGTATTTATTTCTGCTCTGATTTTTATTATTTCTCTCCTTCTGCTGACTTTGGGCTTCATTTGTTCTTTTTTCTCTAGTTCAGTTAGGTGTGCTTTAAGGTTGCTTATTTGGGATTTTTCTTGTTTGTTAAGATGTGCCTGTATTGCGATGAATTTTCCTCTTAATACAGCTTTTGCTGTATCCCATATGAGTTGGTACGGCATGCTATCATTTTCATTTGTTTCCAGGTATTTTTTTATTTCTTCTTTAATTTCTTCAATGATCCATTGCTTGTTCAGTAGTGTGTTGTTTAGTCTCCACATCTTTGTGCCTTTCTCAGCTTTTTTCTTGTAATTAATTTCTAGTCCAATTGTTTTAGTTTTTCATTTAGCTCCACTATTTCCTTGTTGATTTTCTGTCTGGATGATCTGTCCATTGATGTGAGTGGGGTGTTGTGGTCCCCTACTATTATTGTGTTGTTTTTAACATCTTCCTTTAGGTCTGTTAATAGTTGCTTTATGAATCTTGGTGCTCCTGTGTTGGGTGCATAGATATTTATAAGCGTTATTTCTTCTTGATGAAATGTCCCTTTGATCATTATATATTGTCCCTCTGTGTCTCTCTTTACCTGTCTTATTTTGAAATCCACTTGGTCTGATATGAGAATTGCAACACCTGCCTTTTTTTCCTTGCTATTTGCTTGAAGTATTGTCCTCCACCCCTTCACCCTGAGTCTGTGTTTGTCCTCGGGGCTGAGGTGTGTTTCCTGGAGGCAACAAATTGTTGGATCGTGTTCTTTAATCCATTTTGCCACTCTGTGTCTTTTTATTGGAGAGTTCAATCCATTCACATTGAGAGTGATTATTGATGCATGTGGACTTAATGCTCTTAATCTGTCGCTCATTATCTTGTTTTCCTGCATTTCTTTTCCTGTGTGCTTTAGACTACCCATTTAATACTGCAATTTCTTATGCTGGGTTTCTTAGCTTTTTTCTTATTTATGATTTGTGACTCTGTTCTGTACTTTATTTTAGTGTCTACCTTGAAGTTTGTATTTAGAATCTCGTGTATAATATAGTCTATTCTCTGGTGGTCTCTTACCTACTTGACCAATACTGATTTAGACCCTTTGTCTTCCCCTCCTAAATAATTACTTTCATTTTTTATTCCAATTCATCTTATTAATTGGTAGTTAGAGTGCTAAGATCGTCCTTGTTTTGGTAGTTTCCTTACCTTTACCCTAATGCTATAAGTGAATATTTGCTATCCTGTTCTGGTTCTATCCATCGGTCTCCCTAGTCTGTGGATTGTGTCCCCTTTCTCCCTTTTTTCTTTTTTCAGGTATGAGAGCCTTCTTGAGGATTTCTTGTAATGGAGGGCTTTTAGTTACAAATTCCCTTAACTTTTGTTTGTCTGAAAAGATTTAATTTCTCCCTCATATCTGAAGGAAATTCTTGCTGAATAGAGTATTCTTGGCTGAAGATTTTTATCCTTTAAAGCTTTGAATATGTCACTCCATTCTCTCCTAGCTTGTAGGGTTTCTGTAGAGAAATCTGCTGACAGTCTGATAGGGGCTCCTTTATAGGTTATTCTCTTTTTTTTTCTCACTTCCCTGAGTATTCTTTCCTTATCTTTCCTTTTTGCCAACTTTACTACTATTTGCTGTGGGGTAGCTCTTTTTACATTGACAAATCTAGGAGATCTAAAACCCTCCTCTACACACATTTCTCTGTCGATCCCTAGATTTGGGAAGTTCTCTTCAATAATTTCGTTAAGTACACTTTCTGCTCCATTTTCCTTTTCCATATTCTCGGGAATTCCTATGATCCTTATGTTCTTACTCCTCATTGAATCCATTATCTCTCGGAGATTTTCCTCATTTTTTTTAATTCTTAGTTCTCTTTCTTCCTCTGTCTGGCGCCATTCAGCCTGTCTATCTTCGATTATGCTAATTTTCTCCTCTATGTTGTCTACACGGGCATTCAGGGAATCCGTATTCTGTTTTATCTGGTCCATTGTGTTTTTCATCTCAAGTAATTCTGTTTGATTCTTCTTTATGATTTCAATCTCTTTTGTGAAGTAACTCCAGAACTCGGCTTGTTTCTCTATCTTTCTCTCTACCTCATTGAGTTTTTTGATTATAGCTGCTCTGAACTCATTCTCACTTAGTTTACCTAATTCCAAGTCCTCAGGACTTAATCTATGTTTTCATTGTTTTCCTTCTGGTCTGGGGCTTTTATAAATTGCTGGATGGTAGAGGAGCGGTTTTTTCTCATGGTGGTAGAATTCAGTTGCAGTTACAGCCTGTCGCCACTAGATGGGGGTCGAGAGCGGTGTGTTAGCTCTCCGCCTTGGGGCAAGATGGCTGCGCCCACTGGCTTTGCCAGGGGGGAGGGGCTGTTACTCACAGGCGCTGGTCTGGGTTCAGATCAGTTCTGTTCTCTGGTCTCCCAAGGCCCTTGATTTATGGGGTCCCCACAGATGGAAGCTTTCTCCCCATCAGCGGGTCTCCACTGAATCAGCGGCAGGAGTCCCGGATGATCCCCCGGTCGCGTGGCCCCTCCCCTGCTCCCTCCCCACCCGTGCCGCAGCGATCGCAGACTCTAGGGGAGGGAGCGATGTTCTCTCCTACCGTTCCAGCGCCTCTGAAGGTGTAAGCAAGGTTATGATCTCCGCCTTCTTGGTATTGTAGGTCTCTAACGAGCTCGCATTATTTTTGTTCTCTGAAATTCAGTTCTTCCAATCTTTTGTTGTATTTTGGAGGGGAGAGAATCCCGGGTCAGCTCACCCCACCATTTTGCTCTGCCCCCTAATCCCAAATCATATATAATTACTTTTAATCAAAGCAGGGAATATGGTCTCAAAAGTATGGCTTTCAGAGTTAGGTTTTCTGAGAGAGGAAAAGAGTTTTTTGAATCAAAAGGCTAAAAGCCTGAAGAATTCAGAGCATGGAGTTTATATCATATATAACACAGGAGAGAAGAATGCAAACTATTCTAAGAGCAGTTTTCTCACTTCAAGATAAATAAAATTTCTTCCTTCCACCTGCTGGGAAGAGAAGAATCAGAGAGGACATGACTAGAACTCTTGGGGACTCTGAGAAGGGGCTCACTTCACTTCCCCACTTCCTCAAGACAGCCCTAGGAGTCAAGATGGAGCAGAACAATAGAAATCTTAGAAAAACTGGGGAGACTTACAGAGTAGAAGGGACCATTGCCTGACCACACTGGGTGCAGCCCCCTCTTCCAGCCTGGCACCTGAGTGGAAAGTAGCAATAGCTGGGGAAGATGTCCAGAACAGATGAGGACTGTCACATGAGATCTCACATTTCAGCTTGTAGGATGTGCATACTCAAAAATTTCCTGCACTATATGAGGGCCACAGAGATGGCCCAGAAAGGAGTTCCCTCAGCATGAAAAACAGGGTGCCCTGTGTAGACACTACCTGAGAGCAAAGGGCACTGGAAATTTAAGCACAGGAGGGTGCTAATGACCAAAGCCCAGGATGGTTTATCTAGCATACTGGGAGGCAGAGGACAGATGAGGGCCATGAACCAGACCACCCTCCCGACAATGTCTGTCCCCTCATCTAGAGCACTCAGAGAAAAGAGGAGAAGAAGAGGCAAAACCTGGCTGGAACTGTTTAAACCCCAAAGGGACCAAGAAAACTCTGAAAAAGACTGAGTTCATCTTGAACTGTCAAGAGTTTTTCATATCTGGGGACATGGGAGCATGGAAGGTAGATAAAGCTCAGTTAGAGAACCATAAAGAACACAGGTCCCATGCCTGAGTTTTGTGGGACTGTACATTTTCGTACTTGTTAGAGTTATACATGTACCAAGGAATGGAGGAAGTGCAGGAGCACAGAGGAGGAAACAACTTACAGGAGCTCCTGTGTCAACCAGGAGATGCGATTCCAGCCATGTCTTGAAGACGGAATAGGAGTTTACAGAGCTAAAAAGGGTGAGGAGGGAAGGCATTCCACGTGCAAAGGCACAAAGGCATGAAAGTATACAGCATACAGTAGCATACAGTATTTAGGAAACTCTTAAGAAGTTCATGGCTACAATGTTGAGGAACATATTGAGTGATGAGACTGGTGAAATAATGTGGGGCTGGGGCCTTACATGTTCTGCTAAGGAGTTTGGGTTTTTACCTCATAGGCAACTAGGAATGCAGATGTTAAACAGGCATGTAATTTTTAGCATGATATTTCTGGTAGCCGAGTAAAGGATAGGTTAGATGGGGTGGTTTTGAGGCAAGGAAAAGACCTAGTTATCCTCTAGGCCTAGGGGTCGATGAACTAAGGCAGTACCAATAGAGAGGTGAGGCTGGGCTGAGAGCTTTATTGAGAGAGAATCACTTGGACTGTGTGACTGCCTAGCTATAAGGGTGAGAAAAAAGAAGGAATGGAGGATGACAAAGTTTCCAGCTTAGGAGACCTCGTAGATAGATGGTGATGGTATTGGCCAGGTTAGGGAGTATCAGAAAAAGAGCATATTTCTTAGGGAAAAGTATAGCCAAGAAAAGAGTTCAGTTTGAGGTGGCCATGGGACATCTAGGTAGAGATGTCCAAAATACATCGGAAATATGGACCTACAGGTCAGGAGAGAGGTAGGGGGTCAGAGCTACAAATTTGTAAGTCATCACCATAGAGGTAGAAGTTGAGGCCAACGGAATAGGCACAATCACCCAGGGGGATATTGTAGAGGAAAAAGAGGGAAGGTTTCCTTCAGAACTCCAGAAAACACCAACATTTAAGGAATGGGCAACAGATGGATTCACTAGATTATAAATTATATGGGCTGAAACTCTATGTTTGGTTTGCTGTTGGGTCCTTCCCACCTAGCACAGGGCCTGACTCATAGAATGTGCTCAATAAATACTTGTGGAATGAATGAATGAACCCAATACAGAAACTGCAAGCATGTAGGCTCATTCTTGCTACATTCAGTCAAGTCCTACAAGCAAGATATGAACTCAGAATAGAACTGGCTGGAATATAAGCAAAGATAGAAAAAAAAATAATAAACCTTTGGTAATAGAAGCCCCCTCTGCCTAAGGGTGGCCATCTAAATTGACTGAAAGTCCCATAATTTGCAACCTTGCAGGAATGACAAAGTCAAGAGCCTTTGTACTCCAAATGAAAACTAGGTGAAAAAATGGGTTGTGAAACAGCTTCAGTGGTAATAAAATTGACGTCCCCTGGGTTTCTCAAGCACCTTCAGTTAAGCGTTCTCATCAGACATGTTGGCACAAGTCACATTATGGGTAGCGTCTACCCACTGAGTCTATTGTCTGAATTGCTTCAAGGCAGTGGTACTTAAGCTGAGGGCTAGAGAGATGGGCAGAGCACAGAGGCCAGTAGGTAAAAGACCAGAACCTTGAGGCTTAAAGACTAGATGGAGACAAGATCTTTGGCTAGGTTATAAAGACACAAACTTGACCAGAAGCAAACAGGCCTCATGCCTGCTGAGTTTTTAAAGGAACTGTTTTGCTGAAGAAACCACAAGCCTAGCCGTCAGTAGCCTGAAAGCATTCTAGTCCCTGAGGCAGTGGACCTAGAAATGCCCAAGGGCAGCAATACATAGGGAAGATTTTTCCCAGAGTGCAAAACAAGGGTCTTACTCCACTCTCAGAATCAAGAGTCCTCACTATTCTTGTCCAGCAGTGTGTGTCTAGTGGTATGGACCAGTGACTTGTGTGTTTCCTTTTCCCCTTTTGAACTGGGAGGTTTTAATTGCAGTTTTCCTGCTCCTTCTCCTATTGTTATATGAGTGTGTTAGGGCAATTACCTTGCCTTTAAGCTTTAAGAGAGGACTGCCCAGACTTGAGGCTGATGATGAGACAGGATGAGACTTTGGGTCTGTCTTCCTTGGAAGGATGGTGTGTTCTTAGATGTTTTGGGAAGAAAGATGTGTACAGATGTTGGGTAGGCAATTAGCAGTGTCTGCCACAAGACTGAAAAGAGGGTACTCAGTGTATTTGGAAAATGGGGGACAATGATGATCTCAGTGAGAGTAGTTTAAGTAGAAGAGTTGGGGGGCGGGGAGTGCAGAGAAGCCAGTTACAATGGGTTTAGGAGCAAATGGAAGTTGTGAATTTTTAGGTCTTTACCAGCGAAAGGACCATACTGATCATCACTTTCCTGGTTACACTCAAAGACTTCTTGGTGGGGATTCATTTATCAACTTTTACCCCCAGGAATTGTCCATGTTCAATTTTTATCCAAGGTATTGCTTGTGTTCTCTCTGAGGCAAAGAGAAGATGATTTCCAGACCGTTTCCTTTCTAGAAAACAAGACTTGGAGTTAGCTCTAGGGCAAGGATTATGCTACATATTTTGAAAGGTAAAGATCAAGAGTCACATATTTAATAGACCAGGAAAAATCAAGTTGCATTGGTGGGTACCTTCCATGATTATTACTAAGCTTCTTAGCCTCCTTTGGGGGATCTAAAGGGGACAATATAGCAATTAAGTAGGCAGTATTTTTGTACAGCTGAAAAGAGACATGGAAGCTACATGTAGAACTCCCATAGCTGAGAAGGATCTTCAGGTGTTATTCACCTGCCAGATGATATCTAACTCATTCACTCACTAGCAGGCTACAGGAAATGAAGAAGATGGAAGAGGAAAGACCAACTTTATTAACTTCAGGAAAATGCCCTTTTAATTAAGGGATGAGGATGGTTTGGTAGTGTTAATAATTTTGTGGAGATAAGGAAAAAAAAGCGCGATCCTGAGTGCTCCCTGCAGATAAGACACATAAACACAGAAAGAAGAAAAGTAGCAAACTGTAGATCTTACTGGTAGCACTTTCAACATAAAACCCATCAGCAACAAAACCTATGAAGGAAAAATAAAAAATATGACCCTTTCCAAATGACTTTGCCACTAAGTCCTAGTCACAAATGATCCCCTCACCAGAGCAACAGATGCTCTTGGCAGTGAGTCATCTGCTGATATCTGCTCTCCACTTCCCACATATAGCAGCCCCAATTAAGAGGGGCTGACACCTACCGTGGGGCACCGAGTACATTCTTTGAAAGCCAACTCTGCAAACCACTTCACAGAACTGGTGTGGGACTTGCTGAAACAGCCTCTGGCTCACAGGTGCCCTATTCTTTCTCTCTTCCATCATTTTCTTCTTTCTTTGGAAGGCAGCCATGAGAACCACATTATCTATCTTCTCCACCTGGAACCCAGGAAATGAATGAAAAAGAGACTGGAGAACTGCTATTTAAATTGCCTGATACTCTGCTTCAAAACTAAAGGCATTTATGTGCATATTACTGCGTATGCCATTTGCTTTTCATATAAAGTTGTATAAGAGTCTCTCCTGGCCCCAACCCTCTCCTAGTCTGACTTCTATTTCTTCAAAGTTCCCTGTCCTTTCTTTGAGAAATTCATTTAATCAAAATTCGCTGAACAGTCACTATGTGCCAGGCACTGGTAATGAAATTGTCAACAATGTAGACACAGTCTTTGGCCTCTTGAAGCTCATAGTTTATAGCGAGACATAAAAATAGGTAAATAATTATAATACAGTGTGATAAATGCTATTCCATTACTTTTATCTTCCTTCAAGACAGGCAGATAGCTTTTTCCTGAGTCTTGATCTATGCTTCTATACCTTTTGATTTCCTACTGTAACCCTTGTACCTACCTATCCGTCCCCTCCTTTCAGTCTCATTCCTAGGATTCCAGGTCAATGAGCAGCTAGCTTAGAGTTATCAGCAGGTGAATTTTTCTTTTGGCTATAGACTCAAATAATAGCAAGATGAATCAAATCCTTCCCTTAATGAAGTATACCTTTATAACTCGCAAACCACAGTTTTCAAACCGTTTCTTTTGATCCTGAATTTCTTCAGCTGAAAGCACTACATGTTTCTGAAATGTAATTTCTTTCATTTCATCCCAGTTTTTTGGTTGCTGATCAGTCCATTGTCCTAAAAATGAGTAACACAAAACTTTGTCTCAATGTTCTGTGAGAGGAAAAAGGTTTGTAAAGAAATTTAATGAAACAAATTATAGAAATTTGGAGGAATAAGACTAGCCAGTTTAAATTGTATGACCCATAAGTGTAGGACATGCAAGGAGAGCTACAATACTATGAAAAGTCGTAGGGTAGGCGCCAGCCCGGTGGCACAGCAGTTAAGTTCGCACATTCTGCTTCGGTGGCTCGGGATTTGCTGGTTCGGATTCCAGGTGCAGACCTACACACTGCTTGTCATGCCATGTTTGGCAGGCATCCCACATATAAAGTCGAGGAAAATGGGCATGGATGTTAGATCAGGGCCAGTCTTCCTCAGCAAAAAAGAGGAGGATTGGCAGATGTTAGCTCAGGGCTAATCTTCCTCAAATAAAAAAAGGAAGCCATAGGATAAATAGGGGGTTAATAAATTTGTCCTCGGATGATTCAGATTATGAGGCTGAGGGGATGAGAGAATAAAGAGCATTAATATATACTCCCCTCATCACTGCTATAATGATGATATATAATTGTGTTGCTCATAGGAAATGTTTGTATTTCTAATCAGGATGCCCATCAACAAAAAAAGACAGGCCTAAGAAAACATTAAGGAATGATGGACAACAGTATGACATTTATATAACACTTCAGCGTTTTCAAAAAGATTTAATATCTCTACCTCATTTAGCATTACAACACTAGCACTGAAATAACTAACACGATTTTACAAATACGGAAATTGAAACTCAGAGAATTTAAGTGACTTGCCCAATATCTCACAGCTAATAAGTACAGATCCAAATTATACACCTGGCTTTCACCAGTGCTTTCTGCAAGGGGCAAGGCAGAATATTTGGTACATGTATCACTCATATACCACCCAACCAAGAAGAGCATAATTTGGAGACAAAAGTCTACTGTGTCATATTTTTCCTTCCTTCCTTCCTTTTTCCTTTTTTTCTTCCTTCTTCCTTCCTCCCTCCCTTCCTTAACTTACTTCCTTCCTTTTTTAAATTCAAGGGACAACCTGTTATTACCCAAAGGAGCTCCTTATTGGACTAAATATACAGATGGACAAATGGAAACTCCAAAAAAGGCTCAGTAAATTTCAGTTTGACTAGGTATACCAAAATGAGCTCATTCCCCAGCACATTATCTAATTGAGTTGGCTCAATTTGTTTTCTTTTTCTTTTCTTTTTTTTTTCCTGCTTTTTCTCTCTAAATCCCCCCAGTACATAGTTGTATATTTTAGTTGTGGGTCCTTCTAGTTGTGGCATGTGGGATGCCGCCTCAGCATGGCTTGATGAGCAGTGCCATGTCCACACCCAGGATCTGAATCTGCGAAACCCCGGGCTGCCGAAGCGGGAGCACGGGAACTCAACCACTCAGCCATGGGGCCGGCCCCTTGAGGTGGCTCAATTTAACCACAAAAAGCAGATGATAAATCCAGAGAAACTTGCTATAGGGCCAAGATATAAATCTGGAAAGCAGGGAGGACAAAACTCCATAAAAGCCAGGAAATTTCAAAGGAAGAGACTGTAAATTAAATCTGGAGGGCAATAGCTCACATTTATAAAGTATGGTATTAGCGTTCAGTTCACTTGAGTTCAGCAAACATTTACTGGGCTCCTGCTGCATGCCAGACACTGGGCTGGGCAGTGGAGACTCAAAGATCCACAAACTCCTGCTATCATAAGTGCCCACCAGGAAGGATTGAGAGAGAGGAGATGCCGAACTTCTGTTATTTAAATCTTATTGTTCTGATGGATAATTGATGTTCCATACAATAATAAAATTATCCATTTTGTTAATAAAGATCTTAATCTGATTAAAAGAGGGTGAATCTGTATGAACTTCTGAAACACTGCTGTGGAATAATATGCTTAGTCATCAACTACCAAAAATGCGACCTTGCAGCAGAACAAGGGACTTACATGACTAAATTGCCAATAGCTGGGAGAGTGGGTCAACCTTAGGAATGCAATTAGTTTAAAGTAATGCCACAAGCTTTATAGGGTATCAATGTTTCTTTGTTTCTTGTTCTCTTGAGAAGTATCAGTGTCAGTTTAAATATCCATAATCATTATGTTTCAAAAGTTAAGTAAAAATCATAATCTTGTGTCTCACTCTTGTGTATTATTTTTGTCCATGTTTTCTGACACTTGGTTTTCTGTGGAATGTGGATACAACGTTTATTGCAAACTCCCACTCACTTTGACCATTTCTACCTGAATTATTTTTACAACACATGGTGAAAATAAGGTGTCCTATGAAATTTTGCATCTGAATTTTTGTACTAAATTCATTCTCCACCTAACAATCAGTGATCTTTCTAAAATACAAGTCTGACCTTATCTTTGCTTAAAATCCTTCAAGCCTCCCCATTTTTTCAAGAAAAACTCTGAACATCTTTCATGTGATTTATAAAGTCTTACATAATCTAGGCTCTGCTATGGTCTGATTTCTTGGAAGTTTCTTTCTTTGCCTTATTAACCTCTACTTAGTCTTCAGTTCTCCCTCTATGACACCCATTCTGAGAAGCTTTCCCCTGACCTCCCAGGTCTGGGTTAGGTGCCTCTTCTAGGTGCTACCAGAGCACTTTTACCCTCCTCTTTCATAACTAACCTGCTTACTTCTTGGTATCCCCAATTAGATTTTGGGTAGGAACAACTTCCATCTTATCACTGTCTCCCCAGCACCTAGCACAATGCGTGGCACATATCATGGATGCAATATACATTAGTTGAATAAACGAATGACGTAAGCCTCTGTCTCCCAAGTCAGTGTTTTCAATGATATAATTTCCCAGTTAGCTGTAGGGCTATGTTCAAAGGATCTCTCCAGGCCCAAATTCCCCGTCATCCTGATGGATTTTGCCCCACTGAATGGGTGATACTTGAGTGTACTTTACAGTACCAATGAATAATTTACATTGGTGAGAAGCCTCAAAGTAAGTAATTTTAGGGTTCCTAATGCTGCCAGCAACAAATAAATGCAATAGATCTCAAAGAAATGAATTAATCAAATGGAATCTGTCTACATTAGAATGCTCCTCTGCAGAATTAGAGATGTACTTTTTTCCCCACAGCCTGGGCTTGGGTTACCCTACGCTTTCCATGTAATTGCCTCTTAGGCAATCCATGTCATCATAAGTAAATCCAATTGTGTGTGTGTGTTTTCATTTATTAATAATTAACCCTGCTGGTAGAAAGAGAGCCAAAAAATGGTTATAAAAGTTTATGGCCTAACACAGACCAGTATAGTTTGCTGTCTCTCTTCTTCATTCTCTCTCTTACCCACATACACACATGCATGGTCACATACAAAAGAAGGAACAATTGGAAGAGCTGACTTTCCAACTTAACAGAAAGTTACTCACCAGACAAGCTCCAAAGGTCTCGCTCCTTTTTTCTTGCCATTTCCTCTTGAACTTTACAAAGTATACGTTCAATGTTCATAACCACCTCAATAAGGTCAGCCTGGGCTCCTTTAATCTCTAAACTTGCCTTTCCAGGACTGATAATTTCTGAGATAGAGACCCTTGAGGTTTCCTGAAGCTGAGACAAAATGTCATGTTCCTTTTTCCCAAGGTAGAGGATATGATTATTCTCAATGATGTGGTCCTGGAGAGTGAGTAGCCTTTGGATCCAAGCTTGGGCCTCAGTCATCTTTTCTGGGTTGGGTCCCCTCAGAGTGATGGCAGGAGATTTAGCTTTGAGCCCATTTTCTCGTTTCTCCCCTCCGGTCCACTGAGAGACTGAAAAGATTATCATAAGCAACCATAGAAGGCAGGTGAGTTTTAAACCAGAGGAGAACAAAACACCATGGCCAGTGTTTACCGCAAGGTTATTGTCACCATTGTCAGCAATAGCAGCTTCAATTAAGCACCTATCTCTGAGATCTGTGCTGGGTACAAAGGAAATCTAAATATATAGTTTACAGTTTCCTTACGAACACCGAGTTTAGCTTGTAAGGGGTTGGCTTTATCAAGTTTTGCCCCTGCTCTGTTGCATTTGTCAATTCACAGATGGGTTCCCCTTGTAATCTCACCCTGGATGGTAACCAACTATTTCCTGCAGAATGGGATTTTCCTTAACCTCTTGCTATGACCAGGTTTAAAATCAAACATCTCTGCAAGCCAGAGAGCTTAAAGAGTGAAAATTCTTTAAAAACAACATGTATTTCTGACTATAAAAATAATACATGTTTATTATTTAAAAATTGGGAAATTATCAAAGTATAATGAAAGGAAGAAATACTTATAATTCCACTACCTGGGACTCCTTTTTATATTTTATATATGTGTGACAAGACATTTTGCATCTCCACAAAAAGCATGTGGAGCTTAGCAGCTATTGCTGGACATAGTATATCCCAGCAGAAAAGGAAACAGGACTTGATTCCAACTCACTCATGTGTACCCCTCTCCACAAGGAGTAAACATAAATATGAAGAGGAAGAATCCCTGATGGATTAGAGTGACTCTGAACCCAAATTACAAAAAATAAAAAAGGAAGGGTGGGCAATGGACTAGCTGAGAGGGAATTCATAGAGGAGGCAGTATCTAGAATATGCAAAGAATTCCTTCAAATCATTAAGAAAAAGAAACAACCCAGTAACCAGCTGGGCAAAAGATGTCACAGAAGAGGAAACACACATGGTCCATATATATGTGAAAAGATGCTCATCTTCACTGGTAATCAGGAAAATGAAAAATCACCCACCAGACTGGCAAAAACTCCTAAGTCTGACAATATCAAGTATTGAGAAGGATGTAGAGCAACTGAAACTCCTGTATATACACAACAGATGTAAACCTGGAACAACCACTCCTGTAATTATATTATTTAAAGAAATTTTTGCACCTGTGTGTCAGGGGACATGTACAAGAAAGTTCACATTCTTGTTTTTAACAGAAAAAAACTGGAAATAACCCAAATATCCTTCAACAATGATATATTATTATAGCAATGAAAAGGAGTGAACTTTAGCTACATGCGTCAATCTCAGAAACATATTTTAAAGGGAAAAAGTAAGTTGAGCACTTACTATGTTCTCTAGGCATTGTTCTAGGTGTTTTACATATATTATTTTATTCAATCCCCACAACCCTATGAGATAGGTACTATTGGTAGCCCTATCTTATAAATGAGGTAACTGATTCAGAGAGTTAGTAAGTAACTTGCCCATGGTTATAGATCTAGAAAGTGGTGGCCATGGAGCTATTAGGTGCAGGCAGTCTGACTCCAGTGCTCATACTATTCTACCTCCCAATGAGTGATCCCAGGACAATAGTGGTAATTAGCATCTTTTCCCTGATATAGCAGTTGGGTGGTACCAGGAGCTATGAAAAAGTACCAGGACAGACCTAGAAGTAAGGGGGAGTATGGGCTCCCTCTGAGTAAAAATAAAAGCCAGTGTTTTACACAATATTAAGAAGGGATAAAGGTTCTTAAATTAGAGGCATACTTTTTTTTTAAACCCCTATTCTGCTTGGGAGCTTATATTACTTTTTAGGAGAAAATAAAAACAGTACATGATGATGCTTCATTTAGCCATCACTATCAGGAAAGAATTGTTCTTCTAGATAACTAAATTGTTCAGATCACTGAAGGATACTCTTCTAGCACCAAAACATATTTAAACTATTGAAAAGTTAAATATTTCTAGCAGAAACACACTTCCCTACCTTCCTAAATTGTTTAACTTTCCCTTGATAATCTGAGGTCATTATCGTTAATCATTATTAATGTCAATTATTGTCCTGTGCTATAATTCCTTTACAGATGTCCTCAAGAATTACTGAAGTAAATGGTAATGCCTGGCCCCGCTATTCAGATTAATGACATAAAGACGTGTGTATGTTTCTCTTCCATGTTATCTTCACCTAAAACTCCTGCTATCTAGCTTCCCTAGATTCCTTGTGGTTCCCCAAACATGCACTGCATTTGTTTGCGTCTGAGGGTTTTCTTCACGTTGGGTGCCCCACCCCACCAACTCTGGCCATTGACAATCTTGTCATCCTCAAAGCCCAGTTTAGAACCATCTCATCCATGAAGCCATTCTTGATCCCTTCCAGTCAGAGGGAAGCTCTCCCTCCTCTGGGCCACCTGGAGAGTTTGTCTATCCTCTCATTCGTTATTTATCCCCTGGCATTTGTTTAGTGCTTTGAAACTTACAGAGCATTTTTACATACATAATCTCCAATTATTTTCACAAGAGTCTGTCGTCATTTTACAGATAAATAAACAGGCTCGTAAGAGACACAGTCACAGACCAGAGCTCTTAAAGTTCCCCCTTCTTTTCCAGCACAGCTGGACCATGGAACCTCCATAAGTGAACTCTTCTATTAAAGGGTGTAAGCAAATCATTTTGACCCTAATGGGAGATATCATAACAGTTTTATTGCTGGTTGAATGTCTAGTGTTCTTTTTTTTTTTTTTTTGAGGAAGATTAGCCCTGAGCTAACATCTGCCAGTCCTCCTCTTTTTGCTGAGGAAGACTGGCCCTGAGCTAACATCTGTGCCCATTTTCCTCTCCTTTATATGTGGGACGCCTGCGACAGCATGGCTTGCCAAGCGGTACCATGTCCGCACCTGGGATCCGAACTGGCGAACCCCGGGCCACCGAAGCGGAACGTGCAAACTTAACCACTGCGCCACCAGGCCTGCCCCTAGTGTTCTTAATATCTATACAACACTGTACATTAACAGACTATTTCAGAAGTACACATCCTAGTTGTCATGAGGCAATTCCATTTTGGTCCACTCAAACTCCACTAAAGAAATGGAGTTCTAAGACAAAGTTAGTCCTTCTCCACCCTCAGCCACCAGGACTGGTTTAGTCTGGTGATCCCCAAACCCGGTTCAGCAGCAAAACTGACTAGGGAGCACTGAAAAATATACATGGTGGGCCCAGACCCAGAGTTCCTGAATCAGAATCTGTAGAGTCAGGGCCTATACATATTTTTGTTTGTTAAGGTTTCCATCACGATCCCAGTGATTATTCAGATTTGGATAGCATTGGGTTAATCCATTTATTATTATCTGGTGTTACTGAGATGTGTTTTCTATAATTACTAATCAGTAACCCCATTTAGATGTAACTCCATTCAGAGCAGAAAGAGTAACTGTGGCTTTGTCACATTATGAAGGACAGAACTTTTTCTTAGAAAAAAATTATAGGCAGCTATTTTTGAATGAACTACCCAACTGTGGATTACCTACTGCAACTTGGCCTCTCTCTGTTTATATCTTGAAATTGGACTGAGCAAAAATAGAATCGTGGTCAGGTAGAGAGCAGGTTGGTATCCAAGCAGGAGCACAATAAAATATTTTTGGCTTATTTCTTCTTCTTCTCCCCTCCATTAGTTCAGATGATCAAGAAAAGAATGAGCCTATGGTGAAAGACTCTACTTCTAGGCCTGTCAATTTCTTACTCACCACTGTAATTGTTGAGACCCTGCAGCTTGGACATATTCTTTGCCATTTCAGCCCAGAAAATCTACAAGAAGCAAAACAGAGCAGAGTTGTAAGTCGACCTTTTAGCCATTGTCGTCAAAATCCCTCTCTACTTGCACACACCACACTTGACCTCATCCACTCCATCAGCCCCCATTCTCACTGCCACAAATCTAAAGCAGACTTTTGGAGGGGCTGGCCCCGTGGCCGAGTGGTTAAGTTCGCGCGCTCCGCTGCAGGAGGCCCAGTGTTTCGTTGGTTCGAATCCTGGGCGCGGACATGGCACTGCTCGTCAGACCACGCTGAGGCAGCGTCCCACATGCCACAACTAGAAGAACCCACAACGAAGAATACACAACTATGTACCGGGGGGCGTTGGGGAGAAAAAGGAAAAAAATAAAATCTTTAAAAAAAAAAAGCATTTTAAAGCAGACTTTTGGAGAGTCCTAGGGAACAGCAAGTGCAGCACCACAATCTATTAGAACATGTAGGAGAAACAAGTATAGGAAAAATGAAAAGAAAATCAAACTCTGGTTTTAAAAAGCCAAAGCAAAATATAATCATTCATTCAACAGATATTAATGCCCTGCTCATTGCATATTAGACAGTGAACAGAAGCTGTGGATATGTGAAGAAGACAAATATAGACAGATGCTCTTGTAACAAATAAAACAAATTCATTTTAAAAAGTTATATAGCACACCAAGCTTTGCCTGTGGTTAAATAAATGATCAATTCCTAGAGGTAGGTACTTAAAATTGTACCTGGCACACAGTAGGCATTCAATATATGTAAGCTATTGTAATTATTACTAAATGACGGTCTATAGACAAAGGTTTGTGTATTTTGCCATGGAGATCCTTTAATGTAGTGTCTATTTGAAAAATTTCATCTCTCCTGGGGTTTGGAACCAACAAATTCAGTGTCTTCCTTATTTAAAGTTGATTCAATTGGCAATAATTACTTCACTGAAAAGATGATAATAAGGTAAAGACTAGATTTTGCTTTGCATTTGAACTGTAAAAGTGAAGTTTCTTTTTTTTTTATTGAGTTATTGATAGGTTACAATCTTGTGAAGTTTCAATTGTACATTAATGTTTGTCAGTCATGTTGTAGGTGCACCACTTCACCCTTTGTGCCCACCCCCCACCCCACCTTTCCCCTGGTATCCACTAAACTGTTCTTGGTCCATAATTTTAAATTCCTCATATGAGTGGAGTCATACACAGATTATCCTTCTCTCTCTGGCTTATTTCACTTAACATAATTCTCTCAAGGTCCATCCATGTTATTGCAAATGGAATGATTTTGTTCTGTTTTGCAGCTGAGTAGTATTCCATTGTATATATGTACCACATCTTCTTTATCCATTTGTCTGTTGCTGGACACTTAGGTTGCTTCCACGTCTTGGCTATTGTAAACAGTGCTGCAAAAACCTTGGGGTGCACAGGACTTTTGGGATTGCTGACTTCAAGCTCTTTGGATAAATACCCAGTAGTGGGATGGCTGGATCGTATGGTAGTTCTATTTTTAGTTTTTTGAGGAATCTCCATACTGTTTTCCATAGTGGCTGCACCAGTTTGCATTCCCACCAGCAGTGTATGAGGGTTCCTTTTTCTCCGCAACCTCTCCAACATTTGTTGCTATTAGTTTTAGATATTTTTGTCATTCTAACGGGTGTAAGGTGATATCTTAGTGTAGTTTTGATTTGCATTTCCCTGATGATCAGCGATGATGAGCATCTTTTCATGCGCCTATTGGCCATCAGTATATCTTCTTTGGAGAAATGTCTGTTCATGTCTCCAGCCCATTTTTTGATTGGGTTGTTTGATGTTTTGTGGTTGAGTTGCGAGAGTTCTTCATATATTACGGATATTAAGCCTTTGTCAGATATATGACTTGCAAATATTTTTTCCCAGTTAGTGGGTTGTTTTTTTGTTTCAATCCTGTTTTCATTTGCCTTGAAGAAGCTCTTTAATCTGATAAAGTCCCATTTGTTTATTCTTTCTGTTGTTTCCCTTCTCTGAGAAAGCATGGTGTCCGAAAAGATCCTTTTAATACTGATGTCAAAGAGTGTACTGCCTACGTTTTCTTCCAGAAGCCTTATGGTTTCAGTTCTCACCTTTAGGTCTTTAATCCATTTTGAGTTTATTTTGGTGAATGGTGAAAAAGAATGGTCAATTTTCATTCTTTTACATGTGGCTGTCCAGTTTTCCCAGCACCATTTGTTGAAGAGACTTCCTTTCCTCAATTGTAGGCCCTCAGCTCCTTTGTCAAAGATTAGCTGTCCATAGATGTGTGGTTTTATTTCTGGGCTTTCAATTCTGTTCCATTGATCTGTGCACCTGTTTTTGTACCAGTACCATGCTGTTTTGATTACTGTAGCTTTGTTCTATGTTTTGAAGTCAGGGATTGTGATGCCTCCCGTTTTGTTCTTTTTTCTCAGGATTGCTTTAGAAATTCGGGGTCTTTTATTGCCCCATATGAATTTTAGGATTCTTTGTTCTAATTCTGTAAAGAATGTCATTGGGATTCTGATTGGGATGGCGTTGAATCTGTAGATTGCTTTAGGTAGAACGGACATTTTAACTATGTTTATTCTTCCAATCCATGTACATGGAATGTCTTTCCATCTCCTTATGTCGTCATCCAATTGTCTCAGAAAGGCCTTGTAATTTTCATTATATAGGTCCTTCACTTCCTTAGTTAAATTTACCCCAAGGTATTTTATTCGATTGTGAATGGTATTGTATTCTTGAGTTCTTTTTCTGTTGGTTCATTACTGGAGTATAGAAATGCTACTGATTTATGCAAATTCATTTTATACCCTGCAACTTTGCTGTAGTTGTTGATTACTTCTAACAGTTTTCCAATGGATTCTTTGGGGTTTTCTATATATAAGATCATGTCGTCTGCAAACAGCGAGAGTTTCACTTCTTCCCTCCCTATTTGGATTCCTTTTATTCCTTTTTCTTGCCTGATTGCTCTGGCCAGGACCTCCAGTACTATGTTAAATAAGAGTGGTGATAGAGGGCATCCTTGTCTCGTTCCTGTTTTCAGGGGGATGGCGTTCAGTTTTTGCCCATTGAGTATGATGTTGGCTATGGGTTTGTTGTATATGGCCTTTATTATGTTGAGGTAGTTTCCTTCTATGCCCATTTTGTTCAGAGTTTTTATCATAAATGGCTGTTGGATCTTGTCAAATGCCTTCTCTGCATCTATTGAGATGATCATGTGGTTTTTATTCCTCAGTTTTTGATGTGGTGTATCACGTTGATTGATTTGCGGATGTTGAACCATCCCTGTGTCCCTGGTATGAATCCCACCTGATCCTGATGTATGATTCTTTTGATGAATTGCTGAATTCTGGTTGCCAAAATTTTGTTTAGAATTTTTGCATCTATGTTCATCAGTGATATTGGCCTGGAGTTCTCTTTTCTCATGGTGTCCTTGTCAGGTTTTGGTATCAGCGTGATGTTGGCCTCATAGAATGTGTTAGGAAGTGTTCCATCTTCCTTAATTTTTTGGAATAGCTTGAAAAGGATAGGTATTAAATCCTCTCTGAAAGTTTGGTAGAATTCCCCAGGAAAGCCATCTGGTCCTGGGGTTTTATGCTTTGGGATGTTTTTGATTGCTGTTTCAATCTCTTTCCTTGTGATTGGTCTGTTCAAATTGTCTGCCTCTTCTTGAGTGACCTTTGGGAGATTGTAGGAGTCCAAGAATTTATCCATTTCCTCTAGGTTATCCATTCTGTTGGCATATAGTTTTTTGTAGTATTCTCTTATAATCTGTTGTATTTCTGCAGAGTCTGCTGTTATTTCTCCTCGCTCATTTCTGATTTTGTTTATTTGAGCTTTCTCCCTTTTTTTCTTTGTAAGCCTGGCTAGTGGTTTGTCAATTTTATTTATCTTCTCCAAAAACCAGCTCTTTGTCTCATTGATCCTTTCTACTGCCTTTTTCGTTTCAATAGTATTTATTTCTGCTCTGATTTTTATTACTTCTCTCCTTCTGCTGACTTTGGGCTTCATTTGTTCTTTTTTCTCTAGTTCAGTTAGGTGTGCTTTAAGGTTGCTTATTTGGGATTTTTCTTGTTTGTTAAGATGTGCCTGTATTGCGATGAATTTTCCTCTTAATACAGCTTTTGCTGTATCCCATATGAGTTGGTACGGCATGCTATCATTTTCATTTGTTTCCAGGTATTTTTTTATTTCTTCTTTAATTTCTTCAATGATCCATTGCTTGTTCAGTAGTGTGTTGTTTAGTCTCCACATCTTTGTGCCTTTCTCAGCTTTTTTCTTGTAATTAATTTCTAGCCTTGTAGCACTATGATCTGAGAAGATGCTTGTTATTATTTCAATTTTTTTTAATTTGTAGAGGCTTGCCTTGTTTCCCAACATATGGTCTATCCTAGAGAATGTTCCATGTGCACTTGAGAAGAATGTGTATTCAGCTCTTTCAGGGTGGAGTGATCTATATATGTCTATTAAGTCCAATTGTTTTAGTTTTTCATTCAGCTCCACTATTTCCTTGTTGATTTTCTGTCTGGATGATCTGTCCATTGATGTGAGTGGGGTGTTGAGGTCCCCTACTATTATTGTGTTGTTTTTAACATCTTCCTTTAGGTCTGTTAATAGTTGCTTTATGAATCTTGGTGCTCCTGTGTTGGGTGCATAGATATTTATAAGCATTATTTCTTCTTGATGAAGTGTCCCTTTGATCATTATATATTGTCCCTCTGTGTCTCTCTTTACCTGTCTTATTTTGAAATCCACTTGGTCTGATATGAGAATTGCAACACCTGCCTTTTTTTCCTTGCTATTTGCTTGAAGTATTGTCCTCTACACCTTAAAAGTGAAGTTTCTTAATCGGTAGGACATTTTCTTCATAAATTCTATCTGCAGCTGCTATTTCCAGAACAAAAAGCCCTCAATCTTACCATAGTTAGTACCTAGAGAGGTCATAAAAGGGTACTTCCCTGCCTTCCCTGTCCAAGGACTTGGAGATAAAACAAATGAGATAACACGATCTGCTGATAAATAGACTAATAATAGCTGCCAAATGCAAAATGGATAAAAATCAGCTCTCTCCAGAAGTCACTTTAAAACTCAGGATGTATCACAGGGTAAGAAATCAATTAGGCAAGTCTTTTGCATTAGATATGAAAGAAAACTGTAACTTAATCAGTATCAATAACATAGGAGATGTAGATAACAAGGAGATGGTCTGGAAGGAGTTTGGAAAAGTAGACCCAATGGCAAGAATTTGGCAGTTTTTCTGGCTCTATCCACAAATGACCAACACCTAATGTGAGGCATGTCAGTAGTGTGTTCCTAGAGAAGGTGTTCCTTATTCTGAGACATAATGTCTGGCACAAGGTAGATATGCCATAAATATTTGTTAAGTAACCAAATGAATGACTATCCATCGCCTTTTACAAATACTCAGCTCCACCCAGGACCTTTATCTTCATGAAATACTGGTGAACACAAGTATTTCAGTCACTTGGGGAGTTATTTACTCACTGTCATTCATGAGTTGGAAAATTCATGAGTGTGTATCAGCATCACTTTATTGTGAGTTTAGTGTAGGTTGGTCTTCCTGAGTCAGGTCAACTCTGGATGTCTACAAATGCATTTTCTGGAATGTAGGTAATGCTCTCTGTAAGGAACTTTGTAAGTTGCCCTCTGATCTTTCTGAACACACAGCCCTCATTCAAAGACTTATTTGGGAAGAAAAGATGTGCTTCTCAGAAGGCCAGAGGTGTATACATATGTGTACACATATGTCACACTTCCACATGGATATAATGTAGTGTTAATATTGACAAAAGCCTGAAGGAATGGTCAATGTTCGGGGTATAATGTAAATTACTGTGTAAGATAATCCTCTCCTTTGAGTTACAAAACTGAAAGATGTATGATCTCTCAAGTTATTTTTTCTGTGTTTTTGTTTAGTGGTTGAGAACACAGGCTTTGGGGTTAGACAGACAGACTCAGGTTGGAATCTTGTTTTGGCCACTTGACTAGCTGTGTACATGTACTTGACTAGTTCTAGGTTAATATGCTTCCCATTTGTAAAATGCAGATGACAATCGTGGCTTCATCACAGGACTGAGGGGAGAATGAAATAAGACATCTTCTTAGCACAGTCCTTGGCCAATGCAATACATGGCAGCTATTTTTATTATTAGCTCCTAGGGGAGCCCTCAGACTGTGGGTGATCTTTCCACTTTTATTGAAGTCCCAAGTACATTTTTGTTTGTGTGTTGGAAAGAATGAACTTTCTTTTCTAGATGTGGTTAATTCCTTTTATAGGGATACGGTGCATCATGAGCAGTTCAGGGATGTACTCAGGGCACCCATCTGGCCCCAGTGATAGTCCTGTGCTCTAGGGGGAACAGGTGAACTCCATTTGAAGGACAGGATGATTCATTTTGTCTAGAAGGCAAGCTACTTCATTGGGTAATTAGCCACCATCTTGCAGTTGTGGATGAGACACCATGGTTTACTGGAGCCCCCTTACATTGGCTCACAAAAGTCCATTGTGAACATCTCTTCCCAACTCCACCTTCAGTGATGTCATATTGATAGCTTGAAGTCAGCAATGTAAGTCAACATATGCTACAAACTTCCCTGTGTCTAATCAGGTAGTAAAAAGAATAAGAACCTTTACACTTGTTCGAGGAAGGAGCAAACTAGAACAAGTGTAGTTCGTTTTCTTGTAGGGAGAGAGAAAATGGCAACCACCCACATGGAGACAGGCTGGGAGGTGAGAAAGTGAGCAGTCAGAGGACTAGTGTTCAGAACCACACTCTACCAGACACTAAGCAAGACCTTTTATACCTAAAACCTAGACACATGCCTGAGAAGTGGCACTAGCACTTGGATGTTGCTGTTGGGAGAATCACAAACTAATGTCTTGAAAGCCTATTTTAACAGGCTGTATCTTATTTCATTTCCTTTTTATTCTTCCTTAACATCACTAAACTCCCTTTTGAAAATGCCAGCTAAGTGAGAATAAAGCACAGAGATGGTACTTTAAAGACAGAACAGCACAGCAATATATACTAATTATGCAGAATATATCAGGGAACTATTAACATATTAGAAATTTAGCTTGATCTGGCCACTGTAGAACAAAAAGCTGGGGTGAAGTGAAACTAAAGAAGCTAGACACATAGATCTCTGCCCTCAGACACACAGACACACTCCTCTACACACAGGTCCCTCCATTTGTGTTAGACCACAACTGACTTCCCTCTGAGGTCACCTACAGAGGAATTAAGAAAGAATAGATTGAATTTGAGGGTAGTACTAGGGTCATGGCCAAAGTAGCCAGATGTACCCCTGGTATAAGTTAAAGAACTTATAATCTAATTGGAGGAAAAAAAGATAAACAATTCACTTAATTTAGTATTCAGTTCAGCACTCAGGGAACTACAGCTCATTACAGCTGATATAACAACAGCTAACCTTTATGGAGGGCTAACTGTGTGCCAGGTACTTTTCTAAGTGTTTTACATGGATTAACTCATTTAATCCTCACAACAGTTCCATAAGATGGTAGTTATTATGCCCATTTTAAAGATGAGGAAACAGAGGCACAGATAAATAAATTAACTTGCCCAAGCAAGTTAACTGATTGGAGAGAAGACAAAGAATTTGTTTTAAATATATAGATTTAAGACGACAGTCAGATATCCAAGTGGAAAAGAGAGAGGGTTGGGGAAGTGAGTCTGAAGGTGGCTCAGAAGACAGGACTTTACAGAAGTTATGGCAGAAGTTGTAAGAACAATTGTGTGATTAGAGGGAGAGAGAAGAGAGAGGAGCAGAGGACTCCACACTAAAACTAGGAGGTTGCTTACCTTTAAGAAGCAGAGGGAAGAATAAATGCCAACATGAAAAGAGAGAAGCCAGGTAGTGGGGTAAACATGGCTTCTATAATGACATTCTTTACTAGGTCAGAGGTGGGAAATCTATAAAAATTAAATTTCACCAAGTTAGAACATCACCACACTGCACAGTGCTTGGCCCCATGTCTTACATTGGAGATACTAAACAGATGCTGTAGAATGAATGAATTAATGAACTGTAGGACAGTTCTAAGATATTTACTTACCTTATATGTCTCCAGTTCTCTTGGAAAGATCACAAACTTTACAATTAATTGTCTTTTCAAATGCTGTTTGGCAAATGTTAAAACTTCATCAAACATAATCTCTGCTGCTGTACTCTTCTGCATACCAATGTTTCCAGTCCCAAGGGCAGGAAAGGAAATGGAAGTTACACTTAGCTCAAGGCATTTTTCCAAACACTGCTTTATTGCATTTTTCAATGTCTATAGGAAAAACACAAATTTAAGATCAGCCTTTGAGTCAAAAATAAGACTCCACTTACCCCTCGATTCTGCCCATATTTTACAATGCCAACCTCCACTCTCCCTCAGGACCATATCCATGCCTTTTCAAAGGGCAGGAAAGGTCCTACTCTACAGGGAACCCACTACAGCTATAAGGTTAGATGATGAAAAATGAAAAGGGCTGAGAAACTGAAGTAATTGAGTGGTCCATTTTGTGCTATTCAGGACATTTGGGCACCATTTCTCCCAGTTTATATAGCATTGCCCATCTCCCCAGGTCAGAACGCCAACCATCAATTTATCTCCACTTACCTGCCACTTCCAGATCAATATAAAGAGCTCTTAGAAGTTTAATAAAGGAGGTTGAGGTTAAAATAAGTAAGCAGCATTTATTCAGTGTCATTGGAACTGTCATGTGGTTTCTCCTTGAGAAGTGCTAGTGCATTTGGCAGATTTAAACTTCCCATCAACATTTCACCATTCAAACTGAATCGTAATACAGGAAGATTGTCTGGGGAAGGACCTTGGGAAACCAAGGGGTAAAGAGTGATTGGAAGACCAATTTGGGATTAAAGGGGTCTCTAGCCAAGAGTGGACCAGAAATGGTGACAAAATAAAGCTAGACAGACAGAGAGGGGATTAAGCTCCCCTCTCTCCACATCTGAGAGGGCTCCCCCTATTCTTTAATAGTGCTTTCTGTGCCTCAGGTGTAGAGTCAGCAAGAAAGCCAGTCTCTACCACAGGCACAGGTGGGAAGAGACCCCAGGTAATAGATTTGACTGGAATGGTGCTGGAAGGGAAATCCTAGTTCCTCCTGGAATGTAACAGATGAAGGGAAATATGGAGAGGATGAATCCCAGGCCCACTTAGGAAAAGGCCTACAGGGTCATTGGGTGTGGGGAGGTTAACAGGGGTGCAGACTGAGGGAGCCCTGGTATTTCTATTTCCACTTAAAATTTAGTCATATGTTACGTAATATTTTAAATTAAACTTCTTAAGATAACTTGTGGCAACACTTGTTCAGTATTTCAGGTACTTACAGGAGTGGTAGATGTTGGGGACTACACTACTTGACAGTATTTCATGAATGTAATGACATCATGGAAATCCAACAAAGACTACATAGACTATGGAGCTACATAAAGATAAAGTTACTTTGACCTTACCAGATTTGGTTTAGGACATCCTGAATACCACAACACGTGGTATACACATTGACAGGACAATTTAAATCCTTTTGTGACCAGTACCAACTGGGAATCTGAACGTATCTTAGTCTTTTTATTGTTAAATTCCTGTTCCATTTCTTTTCCAGCGTGTTGTAGAATTGAGTTCGACACTAGTCCTCTGTGAAGCCCATTAAGTGGATTTACAGAATTAACAATTACATCCGTCTGAAAAGGGAAAAAATGGACAGGATTCATTGTTAAATTACCTTGTCTTAAATGACTAATTTTTTGGGGGGGGGGACATCAGCCCTGAGCTAACATCTGCCAATCCTCCTCTTTTCGCTGAGGAAGACTGGCCCTGAGCTAACATCCATGCCCATCTTCCTCTACTTTATATGTAGGATGCCTACCACAGCATGGTGTGTCAAGCGGTGCCATGTCTGCACCTGGGATCTGAACTGGCAAACCCCGGGCCACCAAAGCAGAATGTGCACACTTAACCACTGTGCCACTGGGCCAGCCCCTAAATGACTAATTTAAATCTTTATTTCCCTGAAGAGCTTTGAAAGATACTTTTTTTTTGGTGAGGAGGATTGGCCCTGAGCTAACACCTGTTGCCAATCTTCCTCTTTTTGCTTGAGGAAGAGTGGCCCTGAGCTAATGTCTGTCCCCATCCTCCTCTATTTTGTATGTGGGTCACCGCCACAGCATGGCTTGATGAGTGGTATAGGTCCACACCTAGGATCCAAACTTATGAACCTGGGCCACCAAAGGGGAGCATGCCAAACATAACCACTACGCCACTTTTTGAAGATCCTAAATCCTCAAAAATATAATTTAATAATGGTTAGAGACTCCTATTTCCAAAGAGTGATCATTTGATTGCCATGAGCCTGTTTGTCCTCTTCAGAAATCAGGTAAAGTGTGTTAATGATACAATTTTTATTGCAAACATGTGTCAGCTCCTTGCTGGCTTATACTCCCCACCCTCCCCATATTCCCAGATTCTGAGCATTCCCTGTGATTTGTTTTAAGCTCTATCAACAAATGGTTTCATTCCCTGCCCCACCATCATCACTTTGTGCTATTTCTCTGTGGATTTTCTATTTTGTTTTATTTTGAACAGAGTGGAAATAAAATTTCTCAGAAACTTCTACCTCCTAATGCTTTTATTTTTTAAGGTAAGTAGTACATGGTTAAAGAAAGTACAGATGAGACAAAAAGGTCTTGAGTGAAAAGTAGGCCTCCCTCTTGGTGGGGTCCTCAGATCCCCGACTCACCCACCCAGCCTATAGGCAACTGCTTTCACAGTAGTACTTCCTCTGTATGTTTAGAAATAGACTGTACATAGTTATGGGCTGTATTTTAAGTAATATCACCTCCTAGTTAGACCTCAGAGCTGTGCTAAAGGGGAGTTGTATCCTTTTTTCCCCCCATGCCTAAATCCCCCTGAATCATCCTGATGGCTTTGGCTCCCTTTGGGAGTAACCTAGGTACTTCTCATGGATGTTAATGAATGCTTTCCTTTGAAACTGTAATCAGAATTTGCAATCTGGGGGCACTGGCGCCCTTTAACAATTTTAAGGTTCCTAATGTTGTTGACCATAAATAAATACAAAAAAATTTCAGTTAAAGGGATAAGTTATTCAACTAGGATGTTTTCACTTTAATTTTAAATTGGCATATTAATGACTTATCGAGTATTTCATTTCATGGGGTCCCCTTGGTCTTCTTTCTAATTGTCTTGGAGGCAATAAGTGGCATTTTTTCACTTACAATTAAGTCTATTTGATTGTGACCACAGGAGAGTCTTAAATGTGGTATTACTGATCCAGAAAAAAAAAAACAATATAGCCTTATATTCTTTCTCTCCCTCTGTTGCAGGCACTGCTCCCTGCTGCCCCCTTCACTTATTCATCAATAATTTGCTGAACACTTAGATTCATACGCCAAGACTGGGCCCTGGGGTACACAGATGAACAAGCCATGATCCCTATCCTCAAGGCACTCTCTGCCTAGCAGGGGAGCCACATTAACCCGGAAATACCTAGGTTCACTGTTACCCTGACTCTCTCCCTGTCCTGCCTGGGCCTTTGCCTATGTGCCCAGTGAACCTGGCTAAATGCTAAGTTACACTTTGTATTCTCCACAGCCCCTGGCACAGAGCCATAGACTCAGAATGTGACTCACAGCTCCACCTGGGTCTCCCGACTGGTCCAGCCCATTATTTTCAGTCTGTCAGTTCCTCTGTGTCTCTCTGATCAAGTCATTCTAACCACCCAGGCCTCTCTTCTCCTCCTGCCAATCCATACCCATCATAACTGAGATCAGCTTCAAAACTCACATCTTCTGAAGTAATCTTTCTTGGTCCACTCCATTCCATTCTTGTCACAAATTTACATACTCTTAAATATTATGAATTCGCATTGTAAGACCTGTTTGTTTACTATTGATTTGGTTGCCTCAGCAATGTTCATATGGCTTGTCTCCCCAATGAGATTTTTCAAATAGAGAATTTTTTTTACATAAAAAAATATAAAAGATTTTCATTTCTGTAGAATCAAAGATTGTTCTATATCCTCACGGTGCCTAAGAATTATAGCAATAATAAATACTTACCGTGTGCCAAGCTCTATTCATTTTTTGTGTGTGTATGAGAAAGACTGACCTTGATCTAACATCTGTTGCCAATCTTCCTCTTTTTGCTTGAGGAAGATTGTCGCTAAGCTAACATCTGTACCAGTCTTCCTCTATTTTATGTGTGATGCCACCACAGCATGGCTTAACGAGTGGTGCTAGGTCTGGGCGCAGGATCTGCACCTGCGAACCCTGGGCCGTTGAAGCAGAGCACACGAACTTAACCTCTACTCCACTGGGCCCGCCCCTATTCTAAGCATTTCATGTGTATTGATTCCATCTCTAAGATGTAAGTGCTGTTATTATCCTCATTTTACAGATGAGGAAACTGAGAGCAAAGGATAAAGTAACTCAATCCAGTTCACCCAGTTAGTAAATGGCAAAACTGGTATTCAAATCCAGATGGTCTGTCTCTGACATCCATACTCTTAACCTTAACAAGATGCTTTCTAAAGCGTTTGAAATAGTATATACTCAAAACATCCTTGATAGGTAATAAAGAGTTCAGGGATCCCCTCTGGCAGTGCAGGAGAAGAGAAACAAAGCCTTACCTGCTGCAGTTCAATGTGGCCCAGGACAATCTGGAGAGTCAGGTTGTTCACAACCATCATACTGGAAGGAGGAGTGGCTACCTGACTCACCGAGGAGTCCAGCTCGTTCCTCCCTAGGATGGCTTCTGAGGCAGTTTTAAAGGCAGCAACAGTAGGGTCCTCATTGCTTACCAGGTGGATTTCTTTCAAATAACTGGCTGCTTGCTTCCCTTGGAAATAATGCTTGATAGTGTCCACAATGATGTTTGTACACAAATCCAGAGGGAACTGGAAAATCCCAGAGCTCAGGGCTGGAATTGCTATTGTTTCAGTGTATGGATTGCTATAGGTGACGTGATTCAGAATATTTATAATGGCTCTTTGCAGCTTTTCCATACACCCCTGTCCATCCTTTGCCTGCCACTGAGGCCCAACAGCATGGATAATGAATTTGCAGGGAAGCCTCCCTGCTCCTGTGACACCTATGTGACCAGCAGGTATTTTACCGTGTCTGGAAACCAATGATGTGCTCTCCTCTTGGATTTCAAAGCCGCCAGCTTTCACCAGGGCCTGGGCCAGGCCTCCCGCATGAATAAGGTCTTCGTTGGCTGCATTCACCACAACATCAACAGCATGTCTGGTGAGGTCATCCTTCCAGACAGATAACTCTAGCCCCTGAGTCAGCATTTTTCTGAAGACTTGCAGAGACTCCTTGTTACCTTCACGGGCTGGAGAGACCAGGGTAGAAATACAGCAAAATTTATTCTGAAGGACTTCACAGAGCTGACTCTCATTATTTTTTAAAATTTGGAAGTCATCGTGACTAATGGGAATTTGCCAAGTATAGTTTTCTTCAAGGATGTCAGTCTCTGGAAAAGAAGAGAAGATAAAAAATAAAGAAATGAGCAAGGGTTCTTCTGAAAAGATGTAATTCCACTTCACACCAGGAGACAGAGTTTCCTCTGTGCAAAAGAGACAAGAACTTCTAGTCCCCTTCCTGATTCTCCTTCTCACCTAGACATGTAATTAGACCAAGGATATCCAAGATCTCAATGTCAGGTCACCATAAAGTGCTTAGTCTTGTGCCTGGCATACAGTAAGTACCCAGAAAGTAACAGCTACTATGATACAAGGATGGTGATGAGAAAACTATGTATGGGGGCTCATGAGTTTTTTAAATCTATGTGAAAATGGTGAGTTTGGGAAGACCCATGCTTAAGGCACAAGTATTGGAAAGGACTTAATTATGAGTCAAAATATGTGGAAGCTTTATTTATAACTTGTTTACTTTTGTCAGTGTCTTAGTTTGGGTTCTCTTAGAAGCAGACTCTGAGACAAGGATTTGAGTGTAAGTTTATTTGGGAAGTGATCCTAGCAAACACCAGGGGTGTCAGGTGCAGAGGGCAGAGTGGGAAAGTAAGACAGGGAAAGGAAGGAAGTGAATAAAGGGTGTGTTAAGGAAATGAAGCTTAACTCCACTGAGTGGCAGTGTAGATCAGGTGACTCAGAGTTATACCACAAGAGGGGTAATGGAGCTGGGATAGTTATCCAACTTCTATCCATCATTGATTGAGGATGCTCCTGTGGGCACACAGTCCAGCAAACAGGTGGAGCACTGACAGTGCTACAATAAATAATTCTTCCTCATACTCTAGTTTCATGGCACAATTCTGGTGGAATTAAAACTGATTGACTAAAAATTATTTACTGTATGTGGCAGACAAGAAGAGCTGCTGCTCAGATCCCCCTTCGATGTGGTTATGAAGAGGAGAATATGGTTAGCCGACAGCCTCCAGTTGTTAGCCCCTCAGTGTCCATCTCAGCTTTTTAGCCAAGGTCACCCTATTAGAGTGGCCCCATCAATGGTTGAGCAAGGCCATTTATGTCCAACATGGGACTCCCATAATGGGCAATCTCAGGCAGGCAGAGCTTTGTCAAGTTTTCATTACACTCTGATGGCTCTACCCGCCCAATCCAGTTGCTTTTCTTTTCCTTTCACAACCTTTTGCACTCCTAACTCCACCTCAGATTCTGCTTCTTGGAGAACCCAACCCGTGACACTGTATTTCATGGAGTCTAAAGCATCACTATTATATGCCACTGAGAAAGGAAAAACGATGCCAGTTAAACCATGGCACACTGTTGATTGATAGGGAGTAGCCTGACTTCAGAGATGTGAAAAAAATGTGCATCCTAAAATAGAAAAAATGTGGTAATCTATTAGATTTTACTTCAACTCCCATTTCTAATCTGAGCCACCTAGAAAGACCTCTGGTGGCATGAACTACCTGAAAGAAGCAGCACGTGAGTAGTCAGATCCAATTGGCCTATGCTTTAGTTGAAAATCTCAAGTGGGCCAGCCCCGGGGTTAGGCAAGTTCCATTTGGCTTTTACAGCCCTTGTTGAGCAAGCGGACAAACATCTCTTCTGGCCAAGAAGCTCTCGGGCTCTGGTCAGAGAGTCTCACATCTTGTGGGCAAAGGAAAGGATCGGTGGGAGCCCTAAAGACTATGTCTGCTGGCACCACGCTGCCTCTGAAGCAGTCACCCTCCTGAGGCATGTGCCAGGTCACTACAAGGTCCTGCAATCACGCACCCGAGCACTTGAGGGGGAGACATTCTCCTTCTTTATTCCCCTTTCTCCACTGAGGAAAGACATGAGCAAAGATTTTCCAAAACAAGAGTGAGGGTGAGGTGATCCTACCTGATTTGTCATTGGAAGCTGCTGCTCCAGCACCCTGTGAAAAATGAGAGTGATTTAAAAAGCAGTTGAAACCAAAGGACTACAGATAACTGGTAACAAATACAGCCTAATAAACAAAAAGCAACAGAAACCCTGCTAAAGGCACTGGATTTGAGGGAAAAAGGGAACATGTGTTTGTTTGTTTGTTTAATCTGTGTGCCTGAAATACCTGAAATACCAAATTTTCCAGGAAACATTGACCCTACCCTATTTCCCTAGAGGCCAAGGCACTTCTAATTCAGGATGAGATGAAGGGTTCGAAATTAACACTTGAAAAGGCCCAAAGATCACAGACCAAAATGACCAAAACTCTCAGACAGGCCTCCAATTTCCAAAGGGGTTGTGGGTTTCTCTAGACAGAAGACCTGGGGACATGAGCCTCAACAGCTACACGTCCCCCTCTACCAATGAGGACCCACTTCCTATTGCATATTTCATGACACAAGCCTGAATGTGGAATTTTCCGGTTAATCAAATGAGGTGCCTTTTCTCTATTCCTCCTCCATCCTCCTCCTCCTCCCATCCTACAAAAGCAGAATTGCTAAATGAGAATCAAAATGATACTAAGGTGACATTTAAAAAAAATCATCCATCCTCATGTTGACTCTGTTGACTAGATTTGCATATTCTTAATACCCATCTCTCACTTGGTTCAACGAGAAATCTTTTATTGGGCTATTAAAACCAGGTAAGAATGCCAGGCATAACTGAAGACTCCAGATTTCTTGCTGTTATAGGAAGAACTATTCATGTGCTGATCAAGGTTCATGATTTATATACATTTGTGCTTTTTACCTTGATAGAGTCCATCCTTCAGGTCCCTGGGGTCTTTAAATGTTTATATTCTGTTTTGTGTTTCCAAGCGTAGACTGTTGTTCCCAAATATGGTGGCCCACTTCTAGGAATGAATAGAAGGAGGCAATAAGGATTGACCGGCATAAGGGAATTTAATAAGTACACACCATAGGAAGACGATACATGATTTCAGATCTTGAGTAGTTTTTATTTCACTGGTGAAGGACTATACATTGTTTTGCTGCTGTTGTTACTGTTGACCTTCTACCTTTTACAGAGAGGTTTCAACAGGGACCAAAGTGGCAGTTCAGCAGGGAACGCTTTATGGAGAGGGTGAGACTACAGCCAGACCTTGAAGGATGGAGTGGGTTTTATAGATTTAGAAGAGGAGGGTGATATCAAGTGGTAAGACTGAGTACAGCATTCAAAGAACAATGAGGGAAAACCAGCCTTATGAGTGAGTGGAGACCCCTGGAGAGGTTTTGAAGAAAAAGGGAACTGGCCATGTGCCTGTGAAGAGTGTATGTGACTGAGTTTGGGATAAATATCCTTGATCGAATTAGAAAGGGGAATAACTAGATAGGGGAAACTCTGGGAAAATATATCTTAACAACTTTCCATCTAATAGGTAGGAATCAAAGACTGAATTTTTAGGAGAATGATGATGAAAATGCTTGAAGACACAGTTGCTCCTACTTGTTGCCCATAGCTGTCTTTAGGCCTCTGAAATGACTTCTAATGCCTTTGCAGTAGAAAAATTTTGTACAACTATCTACAGCAATTAGAGCAGTATTATTCTTACGTGTCAGGAAAAGCAGCAAGTCCAGTAAAATCCTAAAATGCAACAACAAGATGCATTTTTGCCTCCAGAGGGCACTGCTGTTTTCACAAAAGAAGGAAGCCTTCTGTATCGGCTTCCACTGTAGGCTTCCAATGAGCTTTTGCTTTAAATGGTGTTGCACTTGTTTTTTAATTCAGACCAGGCATTACAGGCCTAGGGCTAGACTTGGCAGTGGGGGGTGGGAGTAAGGGGGGGCATTCATTTAACCCCAAAGAAATTAGAAACAAGGATCATATTGCCCAAAACATTCAATCTATTCTATTTTAAAAACAATAACAACCAAAGCATTCCCGACTTTCCGTCACTGGTTCCTCCTGTGTTCCTTTCTCTTATGGGCAGCATGAAGGAGCTGACCCTCCTCCATCCACCTGCCACTCAACCCACTGTAGACTGGCTCCCACCTCACCCCTAGCACTCCTCTAAAACCGCTCATCAGTGTCCGCCACGTGGTTAACCCCAGTGGACTCTCTTCTGTCCTAATCTTTACTTGATTGCTCTTTATAGTATTTCATTCTTTGATTCCTGAAACTCTGCTTTCTTGGCTTCTCCTATGCCATCTTCCTGTGGTTCTTTTGTCACTTTGCCTTTACAGGCTTTTCCCTGGATTCCCCCCTCACCCCAGCCCCTCCAAAATCCATACTTTATCTCCTGGATTCCACAGCTCAGTAAATGATACACCATTTACCCACTCAAGTTAGAAATCCAGAATCTTCTGTTTTGTCCCACATCCAACCCATCACTGGGTCCTGACCACCTAAATCCCTTTCAGATATGCCTCTACCCTCCTTGCCCCTGACACCACTTCACTTCAGGGCCTCAGGGCCTCTTGCCTGAGCTGTGGCAATACATTCTTTTTAAAGATTTAAATGTATTTAATTTTATATTTTATTGTTTGAATAGGTATTACATTTACTGGTTCAAATTTAGAAATCGTAAAAGTCGCCCTCCTACTCCCCTCACTAAATTCCCTTCCCAGAGGCAATCAATGTTATTAGCTTCTCCTGTATCCTTCCAGAGGCATTTTTACACAAAAGGTAGCATCTTACACACATTCTTCTGTGTCTTGCCTTTTCCATTTAACGTCTCCTAGAGGTCTTTCCATATCAGCCCACAGAGAGCTGCTTCATTCTTTGTCCTGCTCATTGCATTCCATTGCACAGATGCACTCTAAGTTATTTAACTGCTAGTCCCCCTATTTATAGACATGTAACGAGTTCCCAGTCTTTTGATGGTATAAAAAAGGCTTCAAAGAACAACTTTGTACATAGGTCACTTCATACAGGTGCTAATCAATCAACGGGACAAATTCCCATAAGTGGAACTGTAGAATAATAAAATATATGCAATTATAATTCTGATCATTCTGCCAAATTGCTCTCCATAAAGACTGACCCATTTCCAGTCTTACCAGCCAAGTGTGAAAACTTTATCTCTGACCTTTCTGCCTCCATTCATCCCTGCTTGGAAATGTGTCCTCCACATGGTCGTCAGCACCAGCTTTCCACAGTGCACATCTGACATGTCCCTTTCCTACTTCCCCTGCTTACAACCCTTTCATTTCTCCCTGCTCATCTTCAAGACCTTTCACCAGCTGGACCTGTGCCATCCAGTGTGGGCCATTAGCCACGTGTAGCTCCTGAGGACTTGAGATGTGGCTAGTCCCAAATGAGATGTGATATGAGTACGAGATAAACACTGGATTGATTGCAAAGACTTAGTATGACAAAAAAAATGCAAAATATCTCATAAGTTTTTAACATTGATTACATGCTGAAATGATTAAATTTAGGATATATTGAGTTAAATAATATATCATTAAAATCAATTTCACTTGTTTATACTTTTAAAAAATATGGCTACTAAAATATTTAAAATTACATATGTGGCTCCCATTATATTTCTATTGGACAGCACAGATCTAGACCCCTCCTCCCTCATCTCCCTCAACCATCTCATCTTCTCCAAGGTTCCAGTGCTCCCTCTGTGCTTCAGAGCATTGTGGTCCCTGCGCCTCAGATGCTCCTCACCCCTCACTCACCCCCTTCCCCCTCCCCCCCTCAACTCTCGTTAAAATTCTGTTTGAAACTTCCTCTTGGAGGCCTTCAAGAGATTTTGCTTCTTTATTCGCAAGTCCCCCTCCCTTTATCAGCCTGTGAGGTCAGGCCCCAGCTCTTATCTTTATTCCCTAGTCCACAGGGCAGCACGCAGTTTAGCGCTGTTGGCCGAATCAAGGAATGAGGGCCGTAAAGCCCTCACTGGCAGTCCCAAGGATCGAACGCAGGTGAACAAATTCAAATTTTTTTTAAATATAGGTGAGTTTAATCTAAATTCAGAATGTGAATTACATTTTAGCAGCAAATAGTAACACTAAGAGTTCAAAGGAATCCCAAACTCAGGAGAAACTTTTTTTGACTCAACCATCTGCCCAGTCCCAACCTCGCAGGGGGAGGTCTGGTGGCCCTGGGAACCCGCTGCTCGCCCGCCCCAGCCCCAGCCTGCAGGAGGGCACACGCGGGAGCCTCTAGCGCCCGCCGCCCCGGGGCTGGGAGACCGAGGACGGGGACGGGGTCGGGACCGACTTACCGCGGCAGGGAGCGCAGCAAAGAGAGGAAGGGGAGCGGCTCTGCCGAGAACAGGGAGGGTTCTCCGGGAAAACGAAACTGAAACTTGGCGGCCCGAGGCTGCGGGCGGGACGCACCCCCGCCCCGGTCCCAGCCCGGCTGCCTCCCGCCCCGCGGCGCTGCCCGACGCCCTGAGCCACGGCCTTGGACCTCGGCCCGCCGTCCCCGCGGCCCGCGCAGGCGTCCGAGCCCGGCCCCGGGCTACGCTGGCAGCTGGAAGGCGACCTCCAGAAACGGCAGCCGGCCGGCGGGGAGTGCAGCGTTCGGCCCTTCGACCACAGCCCCCGGGACACCGCCATGGCCTCGAACCTCGGGCCGCCGTCCCCGCTGCTCGTTCGGGTGTCCGAACCCGGCTCCCGGCTGCACAGGAAGCTGGAAAAATACTTCCAGAGCCGGGAGTCGGGTGGCGGGGAGTGCACCGTCCGGCTCTCCGACCGCAGCACCCAGGACACCTTCGTGGTGGAGTTCAGGGAAAGGGCAGGTGAGCTCCGGGCCAGGGCTGGGGGTGCAGAGGCCGTCCCCGGGGGCCCAGCCCCGCGGGGCTCCATGCAGACCCGGTTCAAGCGGTCCCAGGAGAGAGGGCGGGGCAAGTATGGCAGGGTCTGTCGGGGACAGGACCCGGGGGGCTCCTGCTGCCGAGAGACGCAGCCGACCGCCGAGGATAAAGCCCAGAGGTGCCCAGTCCGAGATCTGGTCAGACGGCGCGCTAAAGTTGACACTTTTCCGGTATCCTCGTCCTGGCTCATACTTCTCAGCTCTCACAAAAACACCCTCTCACCCCCAGACGCCTGTCCCCCCTCGTCATTTAGGTATTCCACTTGAATGTTTTAAATAATTATTCCATTGATTTTTTATTTTTGAGAATTACAAAAGTAACACATGCTCACTATAGAAAAGAGAGGAAAGGAGAAAGAAGAAAACCACCTGGAGACAAACAATTGAACATTTTGGTATATTTGCTTCCAGCCCTTTTCTATGAATGTCAGTAAACACGTATGTTTATTTACAAAACTCTTAGTCTGCAATTTTGATTCCTGATTTTTTCACTTAACTTTGTTACTGAACAAGGTTTGTTTTTCCCACCCCACAAAATGCCAATCACGGAAAGGAGGAGTTTGCAGCAGAGAAAGGGTTTATTCACAAGGCAGCCAAGGGAGAAGGGAGAACAAATCTCCAATCTGCGTCCCCAAAAATGTGGATTAGGGATATTTATGGAACAAAGGTGTGGGATGGTCTGAAGTGTGAGGATAGATAATTGGAGGTAAGGAGAAGTGAGGTAACTGAGGATCTGCACAAGCGTAGTCAAACTTCATGGCTCTTCACTGGACATATGTTCACAAAATGGTGGCAGGAGCATGATCTGAGGGTGGAGTTTTCAGCCACTTAATGTCTGGGGGTTACCTGTAAGGGGATTGCCTACTGGTATCCTCGCAGGCCGGGTTGATGAGTCCATGATCTTAGCCGGCCTGAAGTGGACAAGGAGTCCACTCTTAGTTCCTGAAAAACTTAAGTATCTCTTATGATGGTGACCCAAGAGTTAGAGATGTTATCTGTAGTGTGGGCTTTAGGAATACATTATCTAACTGCTTTTGCAAACAGACAACTGAGTATAGTTAAACAAGTTGGCCCCCGGTTTCAACTTCATATAATAAGTAGTATTCCTTGTCACTGAAATGGGAAATTGGAGACTGTTTCAGAAACATGACTTTTAATGAGAGGCTGACATTCCATTATCATTAAGCTTTCATTTCTACATTAAAACTTAAGTTGCCCACTTTAGAGTTTTGAAAAGCTCCCTCATGTCCCTGTTACCAACCACCATTCCAGGATGCAGGGAGCAGCCCTTACCGGGAGGGTATGGGGCAGATGCATGAATAAGAGGATTATTTGAAACCTCTCCCATTTCTCTGTGTATGTGTGTATTGATGTCTCCACTGAAGCTAAGGAGGGAGTGTTGAAAAAAGGAGAGCACCAGATTGTGGTTGACAGCAAATGTGTGACTATTTTCCTGGAACCCACTGAAAAGCCTATAGAGAAGAATCCACGACCCAGAATGTCTTCACTGACACAGTCACGAGAAGGGGTGAGGTTTGGTGAGAAGCATCCACATGAAGAACATATTCCTAATGCTGTGGATTCCTGTGTCCAAAAGGTGGGTATTGAAAGAAGGACTTGGGTATGTTCCAGCTTCTTCCTCTCCTCTCACCATAATTTTCATTATTGGTCCAACGACCATTTGCTGAGGACATACTATGAGCCAGGCACTGGTTTTGGCACTGGGACACAGGTGAACACACAGATGAGGTCCCTGCTGGGGGTGGGAAGGTACATAGAAAGATAATAAGAAAGTAAACAAATAAATAAAGTAATTTCAGAGAGTGATATGTGCTAAGAAGAAAACATATAGTGGGGGTTTGCCTTAGAGAGTGACAGCGCCAAGGAAAGGAAGGGGAAGAAGGAGGTGGTGTTCTCTGAGGAGGGGAATGATGAGAAGGAGCCAGCCATGCAAAGAGTCATTCAACAAATCAATAGCAACTGCATACTGTGTGCTAGGCACTGTCACAGGAGCTGGGGACACAGCCAGGAAGACAGCACACACTGCCCTCAGGTGCGTTACATTCTAGTGAGGGAAACAGACAATAATTGTAAACTAATAGACCTGTACTAAATGACTGCCAGTGATAAGTGCTAGCAAGAAGAATAAAGCAGGATAAATGATAGACAGTGACAGGACCGCTATTTTAAATAAGATATCAAGTAAAACCTCTCAAATGAGGTGACATCTGAGTGGAGACATGAGTGAAGTAAGGGAGCTGGCTAAGTGGATTCCTGGGGGATGAGTGTCCTAGGCAGAGGGAAGAACAAGTGCCGAGGACCAGAGGCAGGAGCTTACACCCCGAGCCCCAGGAGCTTCAAGAGGGAGGCCAGTGTGCTTGGAGGGCAGTGAGCAAGGGAGACAGTGATAGGAAAGGGACAGAGAGGAACCCAGAAGTCAGGTCTTTGGCGGCATGAAGGTAAAAACTTTAGCTTTTAACTTAAATTTATCAGAAGGTTTTGAGCCAGGGGAGTGGGGCAATCTGATGTACTTTTCTAAAGGACCACCCCGGCTGCTGTGTGGAGAACTGAATATAGGAAGGGGCAGGAGTGGACGGTCAGAGCCCAGTCAGGAGGGGTTGCAGGGGGCCAGACGCAGGATGATAATGGCTTGGACTCTGGGTGGTCTTGATGGAAGTCTGAGGAGTGGCTGGATTCAGGAAACATTCTGAAGGCAGATGTAGAGGAAGGATGTTCCATGCAGAAGAGCGAGCATGTGCGAAGACCTTGAGGGACACAAAGCATGAGCAATCTTGCTTTTATATTACGTTCAATTTGCCTCTGTCCTTTTTAGCCGAATCACGTGTGTCTGCCTCATATTTGAGCTCCTAAAGGCCAGGGTTTAGGGGACCCAGCAACATTGCATGCAGTTAGATGTTTAGTTAAAAAAAATTAAAAAGGAGGTAAAAGAAGAGAAAAAACAGTGATAGGAAAAAACATCCTCCTCCGATTTATGGTTCCCTTCCAGGCTCACAGACTGTCTTATGAGAAACACAGCAGCTTGCCCAGAAGGCAGAATTGCCTTCCCTCCATCCCATCCCCCAAGGTCAGACAGGTTGTGGCAGCTCTAGAATCCAGACTTCTGGTCCACGGAGTTTTAAAAAATGTTAGTGCCCAGGTGCCACATTTATACTGGGATCTCTGGAGGTGTGCCTGGCCTTGGCTTTTTTTTTTTTTTTTAACTCCCCAGGTGATTCTAATGTGCAGACAGGGCCCAGAGCCTCTGAGCTTAGCATGCTGCATCCTCCGCAAAAAGGATTTGAAAGAAGCACCATCTGCTAAGGGAAGACATAGTGGTTGTTTCTCTAGTCTCTAGACATTCTCCTGAGAGGAGACAATAGGCCTGGATGTCTGAGAGGTTTTATTTGTTCCTTTTAAATTTTCAGATCTTCCTTGCTGTCACAGCTGACCTGAACTGTAACCTCTTCTCTAAAGAGCAGAGGGAACACATAACCACCCTCTGCCCCAGTGTCAGAAGAATGGAAGGCCACGATGGCATTGAGAAGGTGTGCGGTGACTTCAGCGATATTGAAAAAATACATCACTTCTTGAGTGAGCAACTCCTGCAGAGTGAGCAGAAATGTGAATCGTCCACTTTGACAAAAGAGAGGGATCCACTCCTCCAGGGAGTGTGGAACAGCTGTGTTTCTCCTTCTGAACCAACAAACAGGTTAGAAGAAGAAAGCAAGCGTTGTGAAGTTCCCTTGCCTTTCTTTGAATACTTCAAATATAACTTTCCTCATAAAATAGACTCAATAGAGAGAAGATTTCATGTAGAAATAAAAGTTCAGGAGAGTTCTTCAGATATGGTCTATTTAGACTTCATCTCAAGCCAGTCAGACGACAGTGAAGCAGCTCGTGATTATTTTGCCAGTGAGTTTCAGAAGATGGTACCAACTCTGGGGCAGGAACGCGTTCCTTTTGCAGACAGTAAGCAGGCAAACAGGATCAAACAGGAATTGAATCGCCAGTTTACAAAGCTCTGTATAAAGGAGAAAGGAGGAGAATTAACTCTCCTTGGGACACAAGATGACGTTTCAGCTGCCAAGCATTTTCTTGCCCACCAAATCCCTGAAAGTTGGGTCAAGGCACCTGTGAAAATAAGCACTTCTGGGTGCTGGATGAATGGAATTGAGGTTGACACCATTTACTATAAGCTTTTAGAAGCTGAATTACTCCAGGAAATGTCAGAGATAGAAAAAAAGTACAATACTAAAAGTAAGGTTTTAGGGAAAACCCGCATTCTATTTGAACCTAAGGACAAGGAGTTGGATCTGTCTGTGCATGCTTATGCGAGTTTCATCGATGCCTATCAACACTTCTCATGTCAGCTGATGAGAGAAGTTCTTGCGCTGAAACTTTTGGGCAAGGAGAGAAAGCACTTACATGGCACCAGTTTTGCTGATGAATTTAAAAAAAAGCATCCACATGTAGACTTTGTTCTAAATCAAGAATCAATGACTTTGATTGGGTTGCCCAATCACCTTGCAAAGGCAAAGCAGTATGTCTTAGAAAGAGGGAGAATGACTCCATTAGCTGGAGAGAAATGGAATGAGGATCGTGAAACATCCATGGACATTGATAGTAATGATTCAGAAACAGCTTCACCAACATCCCAGCATTCTGCCAGTTCTGGAGCATCAAGAGTGGACAACGAAAAGGACACATGTGTCATCTGTATGGACGTTATTAGTGACAAACAGGTACTACCCAAGTGCAAGCACGAATTCTGCAGGCCTTGTATCTACAAAGCCATGTCATTTAAGCCAGTCTGTCCTGTATGCCAGACTTCCTATGGTATCCAGAAAGGGAATCAGCCAGAGGGAATCATGACTGTCGCTGTCACAAGCAACTCACTTCCAGGTTATGAATCCTGTGGCTCCATTGTGATTGATTATTTTATGAAAGGAGGCATACAAACAGTAAGTGTTTCTGAGGTCCAGGAATTTCTTTCCAGGGGATTACCTGGATAATCTTTGCTGAGATTACCAGAGCAAAGGAGACTGTTCTGTTGTCAATTAGACCATGGATTTCCCAGGGAATTACTTACATGGTCATATGCAAAGGCTTAAATAGTGATAAAGGTAACAATGTTTCCTTATAACTTAGGTATCTTTTGTGTCTATTAAGGCAGAGAAAAGGCCGGTGGTGATTATGTGTCAGTGTGGGAAGAGTCAGGAAAGTGGATAGTGTTCCCAGCATAAATGTGGGGAAAGAGGAGAAATATGAATTATTGGGAATATGAGCAAACCTTCAATACGTTTTTTGGTTTTGATTCGCTCTATCTGTACATGAACACATTTATACGTATAGTAAAGTTTAGACATGGGAGTGTTTTCATGTGAGATTTTCTTGTCTTCGTACAGAAACAGCACCCAAATCCAGGAAGGAGATACTTGGGAATCCACCGAACCGCGTACCTGCCTAATAACAAAGAAGGAAACGAGGTTTTGAGACTGCTTCGTAGGGCCTTCGACCAAAAGTTGATTTTCACAGTAGGAGACTCTCGAGTAACAGGAGCCTTAGATGTCATTACGTGGAATGACATCCACCACAAAACATCCCAGTATGGGGGACCAGATAAGTGAGGACCTTTTAAAACATAATGATTGCTAAACAGAATTCAGAGGTCATAAAATATAGCAATTTGAGGATGTGGCTATAAAGAGACTGTTGATAGCAGTGGGACTGGATATAGGAAAGTAATTTGAGAGATGCGGATCTCAAAGGCAGAAAGATGAGTCCCCATCACTTTCTCCCTCCCAACCACAAAGGATCATACCGTTAGTAAATTTTGCATCAAAGGGCAGGGGTCTTCAGAATCTAAGATGAAAGGTATCTAAGGTGATTTAATTTGGAGTTTCATGTCTGTTTGAAAGGTAGAGCCTAAGAATGATACTGACCTTGCCTTGTTTTAAGCTCACCCTTTCTTCTCCCCTCCCCTCTCATCGCTCCATAGAGATCCAAAATTCACTTGGCTAATAGCACTCTAGAAAAAGTCTTAGTTAACGGTGGTGGAAGTTGTATTATGGGCAATCCAATTGTTCTTCATGAGATTCACATAGAATACCTCACACCCTTAGTGTTCAGAAGGGAATATATCCTGAGACTTTTGGAAATTTCCCAAATTTGAAAATCCTCCTCTCGCATATGACTACCTTCCATAAAAATATAGTGTAGTATGACTTCATGAGAGTCACTGCTTACCATGAGCTGAAAATAAAGTCTGGTTGGAAGGCAGATCCTGCACAGACAGCTAGGCTCACTCACTAGCTGGATGACTCACATCTGCATGTTACCAGCGATTATACCTCATCCGCCTTCAGGACCGCTTGTGCGTGTTTGCAATGCTGAACGTTAGTGCCAGGGATCTACTGTACAAAACTTTTAAAACCACTTATGATGAAGCTAAAGGGCTTTTTCCTTCTGCAGCTATGGCTACCCCGATCCTGATTATCTGAAACGCGTCAAACAGGAGCTGAAAGACAAAGGAATTGAGTAAGAAGACTGCTGGAAGGATGTCTTGAGCCAAGCTTTCAAAAGACAGTTGAAGAAGCAGAGTAAATACCAATCTAAATCCTTATGTAGGAACACCTTTTAAACATTTTCTTCTCAGGAAGTGGTTTGTGTAAGAGTAAGACTCTGCTAGTCTGTCATTTCTGGAGTGTTACTTTTTACAGACGATAAAAAGCCCAAAGAGTAGTGTAGTTTTGCCACAGAGGTGTGCTGCCTCATTCTTGTGTCACTGCTCAGGGGCAGAGTGGGTGGAGTGCTGTGGCACTGATAACATCTTCTATGTTCTTCAGTAGAAATACTAGCTGAAAATTGATCTTCTCTTTGTTACTCTCTTTGTCTGGGGTGGTCCTTTAGTTTTTTGTTTGTTGGCCCTTTAAATTCCCTAAAAGTAAAATCTTAGTGTGAATGGAGGAAAGAAAGGCTTTGGCTATGGAAAATTAGAGACACACGTTCCCCCCCCCACCCCCATGGCCAAAAAAGTGGCCAGGAGCAGAGATTGGACAACTTTGGGTAATAAATGGAACAAAGCTATTATTTTTCATGACACAGAGCCAGGTATACAGTTGGTGCTTAATAAATTGTTGCTGCCTGACTCAGGTTGCTAATAACCCAGCTGATTTGGAAAACTGAGTTTCTTACTCCAGAACATTTGGCCTCTGAACTCTGACCAGGCCTCTCACTTGGTCCTTGCTCCCCCCTGATCCTTGTCATCTGCCGTAGGGGTGCACTTGCCCTGTCATAGTAATGCTACACATTTCTGAACACTTTTTTCCTCTGGATAAAATTGCACTTTTGAGTATGCTCCGCTTCCAGCTGTAACAGATAAATAACCTTACTTTAGTTTTCATAGACTATCATTTTCCCAGTAATTGTAGCCCCCACAGTAGTAGTTTTTCCTTCCTTTTACTAAGTCCCACTAAGTCATGTTTTCTCCCTTAAAATCTTTCTCCCTGATACTCTCTCTGGACAGAGAGAAGGCAAGAGTTGAGCCAACTATAACGAATATAGGACATGTCAAACTTTACTTTTAAATGGTTCTCCAAGTGAGAAGAAAGTTATAGTAGCCAATTATCTGGTTATCCACGTCCCTGCCTCTCTCCAAAAATGATGAACGAGATGTCTTTTTCTTTTCCTAAAGATATGCGTACACATACATACGAATTTTTTGGTCAGACAGTCATAGCTAATATTTGAAGTGTACTTATTTTGTCCCCTTTATAAGAGCTTTACATCTGTGTGATTGATTCTGTCAGCATCCCCGTTTTATAACTGAGACAACTGATGCACAGAGAGGCTAAGTACTTTGACAAAGGTGTCGCATAGTTAATAAGTGGAAGTGCTGGGATTTGAAGGAGAGAGTCTGGCTCCTAGGCTTCCACACCCCAGAGCTATACGGCCTCCTCCAGGGGGCTTCTCCTCCTGGGAGCAGGCTGAGAAGTTCTTGTTATTCTGAGCTTTTCTCAGAAATGGATTCCTGCGCAGCGCTCAAAGCAGATTTCCTTGGAGGAAGTCCTGTTTGAAGAACTTAAAAACCCAGCATCTTTTCCTTTGTCCAGAGAGTTGAGGAAGCTTAAACTAGATGGGCCTTTTTTTTAAAAAAATCAGATCATACTTTTAATTTTTGGTGGTTCATCAAAGTCTTTACTGTTATGATTGTTTTGTATCTGCTGATCTTTTAGCTAGATTTGCTTCAAAAAAGCAAAAGTTTGGTTCCTGCTGAATTCTGGATCCTTGACTGCAACTTGTGTGCATAGACGAGTTTCGTGGTGTGTGGGGTTGGTGAGCCTTTGGATTACTGTTTTTGCTATGTGGAAGCTATTATCATCTGGATCTGCTTTAAATAAAGTTATATCCACATTAGGAACAGATTGTCTTGTGTTCTTGCCCCAGTCCTTTTTTCTTTTTTTGTGGGTGTTCCTTACAACACATACAGTGTATGACAACTTACCATGTGTGCAGACATCTTTGGTTGATTTTGTGTGTAGCTATTTGCTAAATGGTATCACAGTAGACCTTAACTACTATTAACCTCACTGCTGCCACTTTCAGCTATGAAATCACATTTCTCAATATTTTTCCTCCTTAACACATTGGTTACTACAAAGATAAAAGTAGGCTGCAGGTTTCGTCTCTTCTCTCCTAGAGAAAGCATATGCAGCATACCCTATCAAACTACGCGCGCCCCTCCTTGCTCCTAGAGTTTCTGTCTCCCCTTTCTAGCATCAGTGCTGGATTACCCGGTCGGCTCACTGGGCACCAGCAAATCAGGGCACCCTTGTCTCCAAAGAAAGAGGAGAATTGAAAATAACATGGAGATATTTGATGTTTCCCTAAAGATAGTAAGTTTCTGTGCCCAATTCTAACCCGTGGGCTTTTCCCCCACACATCCAACAATTCTCTGACAGCAGCTGGGTGTCCTACAATTCAAACCACAAGTTAAGGGCTCAGTCCTACAAGGCTGCCCTCCATTTCAGATACCAATAGCAAGTCCACGTTGTTACCTGTGCTTCTGACTGAATGGCTATAAATCTGAGGTTCCCAGGACCACCTTCTTGGGTTCAATTAATTTGCTAGAGGGGCCCACAGAACTCAAGAAGTAGATTTACTCACTAGATTACCAGTTTATTATAAAAGGATATAACCCAGGAACCACCAGAGAGAAGAGATGTATAGGGCAAGGTATGGGGAAAGGGCTCGGAGCTTCCATGCCCTCCAAGCGCGCCACTCTCCAAATCTCCACTTGTTCACCAACCCGGAGCTGTCCAAACCCCGTCCTTTCTTGGGTTCTTATGGTGGCTTCATTATGTACGCATGATTGATTAAATCATTGGCCACTGGTGATTGAACTCCATCTCCAGCCCCTCTTCCCTCCTCAGAGGCCAAGGGGTGGGACTGCAATTTCCAACCTGCAGAGCCGCCATCCTTAGGTGCTTTCCAAAAGCTGCATCATTAACATAACAAAAGACATCCCAGACACAGGGACAAAGACCAAATAGATATTTATCATAAATCATAACATCACAGATAGTATCAAAGCAACCATTATGAGAAAAAGCAAACCTTTCTTGGGCTTCCTTATCTTATGGTTTAGGACTGTTTTTGCTTTCATTTCCAAGTGAGAGTTGGGCACTATTTCCTTTTCTATTGATTGAGTGTTAAGTCCCTAAAACACAGAGCCTTAGGCAATGATCAAAAATTGGTTTGGGAAGTGGAAGCCCAGGTCAGTGAAGGTAAGGACAACAAAAAGAGAAGTGAGACGAATACATGATGCAACGCAATGCCTGAGTTATCACCCTGGCCACTGCTTCACAAAGAGCCTTGAAAAGACAGCAGGTCACTCAGCAGCTTTATTTGCTTGGCATATGAGTTGAAAAGGACGGCAGAAATCATCTTGTTTATATGCTTTATTTTATAGAGGAGGACACCCAGTTTATTTCCTGTGAAAACAGCAAACAATGTAAAATATATTCCATTTATAGCACGTTAAACTGCAGCCTTAGTGGCACCTTTGTCTTCTCCCACTCATCCTATACATCCATTGTCACCAGTCCTGCGTCTCCTTCTTCACTTCGAATCTCATTGCCCAGTTCTTCATCTTCATGGTTCTCTCACCAGAATGATTAAAATATTCCCTAAATAATATTTTATCTCTCTGTCTCCATCCCCCTTCCTCCTCCCGCCTCAAACTACCTTCTGAAAAAACAGCTCTGATCTCATCAACCCTTCAGTATGATGATATGCCTTCAGTGACTCCTGATGCCTACAGCAGTACTGATCGAACTTGATCTTGTGTCAGCATCCCTGAAGGCCTCAATAAAACGCAGGTTGTCTTCTGAGACCCAACCCTAGAGTTTCTCACCCATTGGGTGTGGAGTTGGGCCCAAGAATCTGCATTTCTAACAAGTTTCCAAGTGATGCTCATGGTACTGGTCTGGGACCATTGGCCTAGAAAATAAAGTTCAAACCCCACATCACAGCCATCAGGGATTTCTCATTCTACATGTCCCCTCCTCTCCACAAAGCCCCTGTGGTCCAGTCACACCAGACTACCAGCTCTTCCAAACCACAGTCTATGCTTTTATTCTTCTGGCCTTTGTACCACATGTTCTCTCTCTGGATGTCCCTCCATTTCGTCCTGCTCTTAGAAATCTCCTACTCATCATTCAAGGTCTTAGTCAAATGCCACTAACTATAGGAACTTTCCTCCAGTCGTCTCCATATTATGAATCACTTGTTTCCCTGTGTTCCTAATACTTTATACATATTTCTATTAATGCAGATGTGCTATCAAAATCCACTTACCCTGCTTTCTGCCTTGGAGTGCTGCTGGGTCAGGGCATTGACTCCATTCTCATGCTGTCTGATTGCTGTTGGGTTCAGCAATGAGAGGCTACAGCAAGAGATGGGAAGGTAGGAGGAGAGAGAGGTTGGGGGATTTATTCCCCCTGTTGTCTCCCAAACTCAGCCACATCTCCTGTCGAATAGCTCTCTCCTATATGTATGGCTCTTATCAGGCTCAGTCCATGACCCCTCCCTTGCCCCTTCAGCCTAGATGATAAGGGGAGAGTGGGGCTGCTTCACCATTTCCTACTGATTTCCCTTAACGCTTTGCCCACACCTATCTAGGTAATTCCTTTATTAACCTCTCTTCAATTACCCATTTTGAGTATACTATCTATATCCTGCCAGGACCTTCCATGACACACCAGGTAAATGTGTATTTGTCTGTTTTTTGCATTGTTTCTGTTCCTTCCACCCTCATCTCAGACAGAAGGGATTGTGTCTAATTCATCTTTATAATCTTAATGCATTGCCAGGCATATCAAGAGCCTTCAATACAAGTTGGTTGAATTAAATTAATGTCTTGTCAGGCTAGACCTGATTCCAGCCCTGTCTTAGGAGGCATGAAAAGACCCCAGTGTATTTTTCTGAAGATATATGTGTAGGGAAAGTGGGATGGGGTAGGAATGGGATGCCCAGCAGAAAGGGGAACTAATATTGATATATATATATATTTTTAATGCCAGGCACTCTAGAGACTTTATCTGATTTAATCCTCATGATAGTATCATGAAGTAGTTATGGCTATGCCCATTGTACAGATGCAATTGACTGAGGTTACACAAGTGATGAATTAAAGAGCCCAGGACTCTGACCCAGAATTTGTCTGACAGGAAGGTTTCTCTCAAAAGGGAGACATAATCTTGAGGCAGCTGTTTCCTCTCTGAAGACTGAATACTGCTGTCGAAGCGTTTCACAGAAAAGAAAGCGAAAGAGAATCTCGGGACAAACTTTTTGAGCGGAGCGGGCTGGCAGTGGGGGCAGAAGAGCAGAGCTGAGGATGGCGGCGCACAGCCCGCCGCTGCTGGTCTGAGAGTCCTGGTGCCCTGGGGCCCCGACCCCCCCCCCCCCCCGAGGAACTTGGGCACCAAGCGGCAGGTGTACTTCCAGAGCGCGAGGAGATCGAAGAGATCCGGAGGCTGGGAGCGTGAGGTCCGCCCGGAGCCGGGCAGCCCAACCCGCTTCCTGGCGTTCTTTCTCCAGGAGGATGGTGAGGGGCGCAGGGGCAGGGGTGAGGAGGGGGCGACAGGATGCCCTCCAGGAGCCGGGCGCACGCGCGGCCCTGCAGCTGGGGTGGCGCAGGGACCCCACGTCCCTCCGAAGGCTTTCTTCTAGGAGGCAGTTACCACCTGACTTGTCCCGGAAGGGAGTGGAGTGCCGGGCACCTTTGTCCTTTCCCCTCCCATTTTAAAAGTTGCTTGTAAGTTAGGGAGATTCGTCTTTTATCTGTGATATTTCTTATGGATATTTCCTTTCAGTTTGTCATTCGTCTTTTTTTTTTTTTTTTTAAAGATTGGCACCTGAGCTAACAACTGTTGCCAATCTTCTTTTTTCTTTCTTTTTTCTTTCTACTTTTTCTCCCCAAATCCCCCCAGTTCATAGTTGTATATTTTGGTTGTGGGTCCTCCTAGTTGTGACACGTGGGACGCCGCCTCTACGTGGCCTGGTGAGTGGTGCCAGGTTCCTGCCTAGGATCCGAACCAGGGAAACCCTGGGTTGCCGCAGCGGAGCCCTCGAACTTAACCACTGGGCCACCAGGCTGGCCCCTATCATTTGTCTTTTGAGTTTGCTTATGGTGGCTTTTTTTCCCCCATGCAAACGTTTTCTATTTTTATGTAGTGAAATTTATCAGTCTTTTGTTTTTTTGCATCTGGACTATCTGGACTTCTAGCCGCATTTTAAGAGCTTTCCCCTCCACCCAGGTTATAGTTGCCCATACTTTTTTCTCTTTGCTAATGCTTTATTTTTTACATGTAAGTCTCTGATACATTTGGAGTTTATTCCTGTGTTTGGTCTGAGGAATAGACCTAATTTTATCTTTTTTTCCAAATGGGTATCCACATTTTTATCTCTGGTAAGACTTAATAAATTCCAACACCATTTATTAAGATTATCGCTGCCTCCGTAACTTGAGATACCACCTTTATACTAGATTTTTAGATGTAGTTTGGCTATTTCTGGAACTTGTGTTCTATTCAATTGACCTGTTTATTCATCTGTTTTGGAGGGGCTCTGTCATACGTTTTAATGTCAGGGCCCCCTACATAGCTCTTCCTTCTCAGTGATTTCCTAGCCATTCTTGTGTGCTTGTCTTGCCTTATGAACCTTGGGCTTCAGTTCTGATTTATGATGAGTGTCCAAAAAAAGCTGATTGGGATTTTTATTGGGACTGCATTAAACTTATAAATTATAGAGAGCTGACATCTTGAGATGGATGTTGAGATGTTCTAACCAAGAACCAAGGATGCCATTTCATTTGCTCGTCTACTTTGTGTCTTTAAAGAGTATTTTATAGTTTTCTTACATAGAACATTACTTTTCAAGTTTGTTTCTAAATATTTTATCATTTTTCTTGCTATTGTAAACAAGGTTTTCTTATTCACTCAATCTTCTAACTATTTGTGTGTATGAATGCTATTGACTTTTCATTTTTAAAATTAAAGTATAATTTACATACAGCAAATCCCTACTTCTTAGTGTACAGTTCTATGAGTTTTGACAAATGTATACAACCATGTAACAATCATAAGATATAAAGATATAAAAGAGTTTCATCACCCCCCAAAATTACCACCAGTCCTTTTGTGGTCAACCTCTTCACTCAAGGTGAGCCCCTGGCCAACACTGGTCAGATCTTGGTCCCTGTAGTTCCAGAATGTCATATAGGTGGAACCACACAGTACATAGTCTTTGAGCCTTGCTTCTTTCACTCAGCATAATGTAGCTGAGATTCATCCATTTAGTTGCAGGTATTATGAATTTTCTGTTGCTTTCTAATTTAATTCTATACTGGTTAGAGAACATATTTCTTATTGTTTGAATCTTTTAAAATTTATATTTTGAGATTTGTTTTCTGGACAGAATATGGTCTATCTTGATAAATTCCCATGCACACCTAAAAACACAATGTGTTCTGTTGTTGTTGCATGGAGTATTCATCCATGTTGCTTAGAGCAAGTGGTTGATAATATTGTGTGATGACTCCTATCCATACTGATTTTATGTCTAGTTGTTCTATCAGTTATTGAGAAGGGATGCCGAAATCTCCAAATATAATTGTCGATTTATTTTTCCTTGGAATTCTATCAATTTTACCTTCATGTATTTTGAAGCTCTGTTATTAGGTGTATAAATGTTTAGGGATTGTTATTTCTCCTTGATGAATCTTTTCATTCGTCAGGATAAAATGACATTTTTATCTTTGTTAATACTTGCACTGAAATCTACCAGTCTTCTTTCTTTTTAACTTTTAAAAATTGTGATAAAATACACATAACAAAATTTACCATCTTAACCATTTTTAAGTGTACAGTTTAATAGTGTTAAGAATATTCCCATTGTTGTGCAGCCAATCTCTGGAACTTTTTATCTTGCAAAACTAAATTAGTATCTCTCTTTTTCTGACTGGCTTATTTCACTTAGCGTAATGTCTTCAAGGTTCATCCATGTTGTAGCATGTGTCAGAATTTCCTTCCTTTTTAAGGGTGAATAATATTCCATTGTATATATATATCACATTTTTAAAATCTATTTATCTGTCAGTGGACACTTGTGTGGCTTCTATCTTATGGCTACTGTGAATAATGCAGCAATGAATATGAGTGTACAAATATGTCTTTGAGATGCTATGTGCAATTTTTTGGATATATGTCCAAAAGTCATATTGATGGGTCATATGGTAATCCTATTTTTAGTTTTTTAGAGCAGCTGCACCACTTTACATTCCCACAAACAGTACATAAAGATTCCAATTTCTCCACATCCTCACCAACACTTGTTATTTTCTTTCTTTCTTTCTTTTAATAGGAGCCATCCTAACAGGTGTGAGGTGATATCTCATTATGGTTTTGATTTGCGTTTCCCTAATGATCAGAGATGTTGAGCATCTTTTCATGTGTTTATTGGTTATTTGAATATCTTCTTTGCAGAAATGTTTATACAAGTCCTTTGCTCATTTTTCAATCAGGTTGTTTTGTTTTTGTTGCTGTTGTTGAATTGTAGGAGTTCTTTATGTATTCTGGATATTAACCCCTTATCAGATATATGATTTGCAAATATTTTCTCCCATTCTGTAGGTTGACTTTTTACTCTATATATTTACTGTTTCCTTGCTATGCAGAAGTTTTAAACTTTGAGGTAGTCCAGTCCGACTTTTCTGTTCTTGTTTTTGTTGCCTGTGATTTTGGTGTCATATACAGTAAATCATTGCCAGGTTCAGTGTCATGAAACTGTTTCTTTTGTTCCACTGATCTATATGTCTGTATGCCAGTATCATATTGTTTTGATTACGGTAGCTTTATAATATGTTCTGAAGTCAGGAAGTGTAAGGCCTCCAGCCTTTTTTTTCTTTATCAAGATTGTTTTGGCTATTTGTGATTAAAAGGAATTTTTAAAACAAGGAAAACATTATTTTATATTTACTCATATACTCACTCTTTTCATCTGGCATCATTTTCCTTCTTCCTGAAGAACTTCATTTAACATTTCTTATAGTGCAAGTCTTCTTGTGATGTTTTTTCAGCTTTTGTGTGTCTGAAAGGGTTTTTATTTTACATTTATTTTCGAAAGATGTTTTGTAAGTTGACAGCAAAGATGTTGCTTCCCTGTCTTCTGGCTTCCATTGTTTCTGACAAGAAGTCTCCTGTCATTCTTATACTTTGTCTTTCTGTGTATAATTTTCTCTGTATTTTTAAGATTTTTTTTCTTTATCACTGGTTTTAAGCAACTTATGAAGTGTCTGGGTGTAGCATTCTTCATGTCTATTGTGCTTGGAGTTCATTGTGCATCTTGGATCCATGGGAATATAGTTTTCATCAAATTTGAAAAAAATATTGGCCATTACTTCATCAAATATTTTCTTCTGTCCCCTTCTCTTGTTCTTTCATTCATGTATGTTATTCAACTTGTCACACAGCTCACTGATTCTCCACTCATTATTTTCTCAGTCTTTTCTCTCTGTCTTTCATTTTGTGTAGTTACTATTTTTATGTCTCAAAGTCAACTAATCTTTTCTTTCTGCAGTATATAATTATCCTTTTAATCCCACTCAGTGTATTTTTGACCTAAAACATTGTATTTCTCCTCTCTAGAAATTTGATTTGGTTCTCCTTTATATTAAGTCTCTGCTAAATACACTCTTGTTTTCCTCTACTTTCTTGAAAGTATGCAATATTGTTATAATAATTGTTTTAATAGCCCTGTCTACCAATTCTATCATTTCTGGGTTAGTTTCAAATTATTTATTTATTTTTTCCATATTATGCATCATATGTTGCTTCTTCTTAGTCTGGGAATTTTTGGTTGGATGCCAAACATATGCATTGTGCCTTGTTGAGTCCTAGATATTCTTGTACTTTAAAACATATTTTTGAGATTTTTATCTGGGTCACAGTTAAGTTACCTGAAAACAGTTTGATCCTTTTGAGGCTTATTTTTAAGCTTTGTTAGGCAGGAGCAGGGTAGCCTTTAATCTACAGCTAATTTTTCCACCACTGAGGCAAAACACTTCTGAATTCTTTACCCTATATCTAAAACTTCTCATGAGGTTTTCTTCTGTGGCTGTTGGGAACAGGCACTTTTCCCAGCTCTTTTGGAGCTGAAGGCTCCAGGAAGAGCCTCTGTAGACCTCTGGAGATCTTTGTGCATCTCTCTCCTCTCCCATATTCTGACTTGCAATTTCTGGTCATTTTGGCCTCCTCAGAGTCCTGTGTCTGTCTCCTCAACTCAGTGAGGCTACCAGGCTTCCCCTACGTTTCTCCTTCCTGCACTATGGCTTGGAACCTCTCTCCTTATGGTAAGCCTGGAAGGGAGCAATTGTTGGGCTCACCTCATCTGATCACTGTGCCATATTGCCTGTTTCCAAACATCTGCAGAAGCATTGCTTCATATCTTTTATCCAGTTTTTTAGTTGTTTAAGGTGTGATAGTAAATCGGTTACTCCGTATTGGCCTAAACGGATGTCCTAGAGCTATCAATCTTTGTGTGCTCATTTTATGTCTTGCTACTAGCTGAATTTTTTTATTTTTATTATTTATTTTTATTATTTTTATTATTATTATTTTATTTATTTTTAATATTTTTATTATTTATTTTAGGATTTTCCAAGTAGACATTGTTACCTTCAGATGAAGATAGTCTCGTTTCATCTTTTTCTAATCTACACTCTTATTTTTTGTCAGATCTGTTTGCATTAGTTAGTATGTCCCGAACAATGTCAGGTGGTATTGTAGGTTGTCACCATAGTTGTCTTGTTCCTGACCTTAATGGGAATGCCTGCAGGGTTTCCCTAAGTAAGTTGCTGACTTTAGGACTGAGGTATAGATATTCTACTATGTTAAGGAAATAGATCAATCCGTTTCTATTTTTTCAGGAGATTTTGTTAGGAGTGTGTGTGAATTTTGTCCAATGCTTTTTCAGCAGATATGGAGATACTCACATTGTTTTGCTCAGACCTATTAATACAGTGAATTATATTAATAGATTTTCCAATGTTGTTCCATCCTTGATTTGCTTGACTTTCATGTAACTCATATTCTAGTGCATTAAACACTGATACTTCTAAAGCTGCCTTTGGCGTGCTGAATTGCACTTTTCATGAATCGTCTGATGGAAGACTATTTTGATTTGTCACATGGAAGCAATAACCTGCCATCCCCTGTTCTGTTCGTAGAATTTTAGACAATTTACTGCCCTGGCTGAGAGGGCCCTATGCTCCATTGTATTAATCTATCAACCTGCATTTCTTGAGTTTCTGCTGTGTTGCAGATATCTTTTTATTTTTATTATTGCTTTAGTTTTTTATGTGAATCCATTTAGATTGATATCTCTAGATCTTCTGTTTTGCTTCATTAGTTGAAAATTTTTCACCTTAATACAATTAGTCAAATAAATATAGAACTTTTATTCTAACACTTTTGGAGTGTTTAATGTTAACATTTCTAACCCCCAGGGGTTAATATTATTGTAGACAGGTATTGATTGTGAGGTATGAATTGATATCTAATTTTCTTCATAATTGAGACTCCCCTTCGCAACAATATTTATTAAGTTATGATTCATGTCTCCACTCTCTTAGTCCTCTTCCTGCTTCATATCTTAAACTTTTTGATAGGTTAAGGCTTATTTATGGAATTTCTGTCTTACTTCTTGTCAGATTATCTATTCTTAATTCAGAACAATTTAGTGTTATACTTATTACTTAAAGATGCATTTTTTTTTTTAGAAAAAATAGAGTTTATTTTTTAGAGCAGTTTTAAGTTCATGGAAAAATGGAGCAAAGGATACAGAATTCCCATATACCTCCCCATACACAACCTCCCCAATGTCAACATCCCACGCCAGAATGTTACGTTTCTTATAACTGGTGAACCTACACTGATAACTTTATTATCCCTCAAAGTCCGTAGCTTACAATAGAGTTCACTCTTGGTGTTGTACATTCTGTGGGTTTTGATAAATATTTAATGGCATATATCCACCACTATAATATCATACAGAATAAGTTTCACTGCCCTAAAAATCCTCTGTGCTCTGCTGTTCATCCCTCCCTCTCCTCTAATCGCTGGCAACCACTGATCTTTTTACTGTCTCCATAGTTTCACCTTTTCCAGGTGTTACACAGTTGGAATCACACTACAGCCTTTTCAGATTGGCTTATTTCACTTAGTAATATACATTTAAGGTTCTTCTATGTCTTTTCATGGCTTGGTAGCTCATTTCTTTTTAGGATAATAATATTCCATTGTCTGGATGTACTGCAGTTTATTTATGCATTCACCTATTGTAGAACATTTTAGTGGCTTCCAAGTTTTGGCATTTATAAATAAAGCTGCTATAAACATCCAGGTACAGTTTTTTTGTGTGGACATCAGTTTTCAACTCCTTTCAGTAGCTTCCAAAGTGTGTGATTGCTGGATTGTATGGGACGAATATGTTTAGTTTTACAAGAAACTACCAAACTGTCTTCCAAAGTGACTGTGCCATTTTCATCCCACCAGCAATGAATGAGAGCTCCTGTTGCTTCAAATCCTTGTCAGCATTTGGTGTTGTCAGTGTTCTAGATTTTCACCATTCTAATAGGTGTGTAGTGGTATCTCATTGTTGTTTTAATTTGCAACTCTCTAATGACATATGATGTTGAGCATCTTTTCATATGCTTATCTGACATCTCTATATCTTCTTTGCTGATTTTTTGATCAAGTTGTTTGTTTTCTTACTGTTGAATTTTAAGTGTTCTTTATATATTTTGGATAACAGTCCTTTATCAAGTATGTCACTCCCAAATATTTTCTTCCAGTCTGTGGAAAGATGCATTTTAAAGTGTAGCATGCCAAGTCTCTCATGATTTCCTTTGGTATTGTTTTGTTTTTTAAAATTCATTTTATCAAATTTGATAATTTACCGTGTTGGTATCTTAGTTGGGCTTAAATTAAGATATTTTATTTATATATCTATAATTTAACTTGGAGATTATTATAATCATAATGTATTTCTGCAAGGTCAGAGAATATCTGCTCAGACTTCATTTTTGCCATTGAAATTCGGCGGTGCTCTTAGTGCACCCTACATATTCCCTAGGAACTGCTTTATTGAGTCTTATTCTTTGGTAACAGCTTTGTTGAGATATAATTTACATGCCATAAAATTTGCTCTTTAAAAGTGTACAACTCAGTGGGCTTTAGTATATTCACAGTGCTCACCACTGTCTATTTTTAGAAATTTTCATCACTCCCAAAGAAATTCCATATCCCTTTGCAGTCACTCCCCTTCGTTGTCTCCCCACCGAGCCTGGTAACCACTAATATACTTTCTGTCTTTATGAATTTGTGTATTCTAGGCATTTCATATAAATGGAATCATATATGTGTGGTCTTTTGCAACTGGCTTCTTTCACTTAGCATGTTTTCAAGGTTCATTCATGTTGTAGAATATATCAGAACTTTGTTACTTTTTATTGCCAAATAGTCTTCCAATGTATGGGTATACCCATTTTACTTTTCTGTTCATCAAGTGATGGACATTTGGGTTGTTTCCACTTTTTGACTATTGCGAATAATGCTGCTACAAACATTTTTTGTCTCAGCTCAAGCTGCTATAACAAACACCATAGCCTGAATGGCTTAAACAACAACCTTCATTTCTCACAATTCTGCAGGCTGGAAGTCTAAGGTCAGGATGCCAGCATGATCGGGTTCTTGGTGAGGGCCTTCTTCCTGATTGGCAGATGACCCTCTTTTGCTATTTTCTCACCTGGCTCTGTTCTCTTCATCTTTTAAGGGCACTAATCTCATCTTGGGAGCTCCACCCTTATGACCTCATCTAAACCTAGTTACCTCTCATCTGACCCCACCTCCAGATACCATCACATTGAGAATTAGGGCTTTAAAACATATGAATTTTGGGGGGACATTTTGTCCATAGAATTTTTGTACAAGTTTTTGTGTAGACATATGTTTCATGTCTTTTGGGTGTATACCTTCCTGGAAGTGAAATTTCTGGCTCATACGGTAGCTCTAACTTTTTTGAGGTACTGCAAAACTTTTCCCCAGTGGTTGTATCATTTTATATTCTAACTGGCAATGTATGAGGGTTCCATTTTCTCCACAATCTGGCCAACACTTGTTATTGTCTGTCGTTTTTTTTATTTTAGTTATCTTAGTGGGTACGAAGTGGTATCTCATTATGATTTTGATTTGCATTTTCTTAATGACTAGTGATTTTGAGCATCTTTTTGTGTCCTTTTATGTCCTATATATGTCTACTTTGGAGAAACATCTATTCAAATCCTTTACCTATTTTTAAATCGGGTTATTTGTTTTTATTGTTGAGTAGTAAAAGTTGTTTAATATTCTAGATACAAGTCCCCTATCATTTAAGTGATTTGCAAATATTTTCTCCCATTCTATAGTTGTCATCTCACTTTCTTAATGGCATTGCTGATTTTTAAAAATTTTTGCAATATATTGCTGTATTATTTGTAAAGAATGACTGTTTTTGGTTTCCTTTCCATTTCTATGTTTATCCTCATTTCTTTTCCTCACTTTATTTTGATGACCAGGAAGAGTTCTAAATAATACATCGAATAGAAGTGGTGACAGAGCATATATCTGATTTTTGGTTTATTTTGTTTTATACTACTTCTAAGGAGAGTGACTGTTGTGTTTCTTCGCTGTGAATACTGTTGATTTCTGAGTTCAGAATAAGCCTGTTTATAATGGTAAGGGGAAAATCCCTTTATTTCTCTTTCAAGGATTAAAAACAATGAAAACTGGAAGTAAGAGTCTCTATTCTGCCAAGAATGTCTACCCATACCAAATCTTCTTTGTGACTATGTAACATTTTGTATTTTAGTTATCTCTGTAGATTGCCCTTTCATTATGCAGTAACAGAAACTTCTTTCTTTTCAGTAACAAATTGTGGTTCTATTAATTTGTGTTGGTGGAGGAGCACCATCATTGTATGCCATGTTTGTTACTTTTTTCCCTGTGGTTTCATCAGTAAATTTGACTTTAAAAGTATAATGTTTAATTACTTAATCGTTTAATCAAAGAGTTACTATTTTCTTTTTTTTAATAAGGAAATGAGTGAATTCTATCTTCTTCCAAAGTATTTAAGACATCAGAAAGTAATATGAAAGCCAAAGCTTTTCAAATCTCAAATCAGATATAAAAACTAACATCTCGAGTGTTTCTGTCTCTCTAAAAATTGCGAAGTCAGAAGACCTCAGTACAAAAGTAATATTTTTCAGAAGAGTGGATAAAATAGATGACATGGAAGTGGATGAAATAGATGAATTTTTGAAAGATCCTTCACAAGCCTCCCTTTTGGTGCATTTCACAATATCCAAGACACTATGACTGAGAATGTGCTGTCCTTGTTTGTGGAATCAATTAGCGGCCTGTCAGAAGCCAATGGCAACTTCAGGGTGGAAGTAATACCCAATATTAAAATTGCTGGCTTCATTTTTCTCAAAAATATTGGTAAGACGGACAATAGTTTTTAATCCTTCATTTGCAAATTGTAGTTGTATCTTATTTTGAGATTCCAGGTATCCCTCAATGGGTCTTCTTTAAAAGTTGTGCTCTTTCTAACTCCCAGTAAGAGAATCGTGTGGGAATCTATGTATTATTACTCCTGGTGCTGCTAATAACTAACATTTATCAAGTGCTTGCTCTCTGTCAAGTATTCTGCTAAGTTTTTACTTACTTTGTGTCTTAACATATAGCACCATGACATAGGCACTATTATTATCTCCCATTTTACAAATGAATAAATCTGGGCTTAGAGAGGATTAAATTACTTGCTCACAGTCACACAGCTAGTAAGTGTTTGAGTCATAATTCCAAATCAGACATTCTGATTTCTGAGTGTATTTTCTTAACCACTGTGTATGTGCCCTCAAATTTCCAAAGAGTTTTATTAGTAATTGGACCTTATTTTTATGATAATGGCATGTACAAATAGAGACCAAGATATGGTGAAGTTAGTAGGGGGAATGAAGTGAAATAAGATTTAGCAAAGATTATTATATTACAACCATTATTACCATTATCAGCTTACAAAGTGGCTGTACACACTTGATTTCATTTGGAGAGGTAACTGTTGATCCATGCCCCCAAAATGATCACAAATGGAGGTCACTGTTAAAGATAGCTGTGCGCCCAGGGTAGGCAATGTGGGATAGTGGGAAGCTGACACTGTAAAATATAACTTTACATAGAAATTTTGCATCTAAATTTTAAATCCTAGTTATAGCCTCAAAGTCAACTTCCTTTGTAAAATCTGTTTTCTTCCAATATGAAATGAAATTACAGTACCAATAAACTGGTTTTCATTTGTAGATGTCAGGATATTCGTTACTGTTTGTCACAGACACCACAAAATTCAGCAACTTCAGATTTTTCCAAGACTTCTGGAACTGACAAGAACCATTAAGATTGAGAATCTGCCACCTCATGTTGATAATAGTTATGTAACAATTGTCTTTGGAAACCCCCAAAATGGAGAAGGAGTAACCAATGTCTAGTATTTCCTGGAAGAGTGTTCAGCCCCGGTTGAGTTTTCTGACTACAAAGGTAATTAATTTCTCTTCTTTCTTCCTGTTTAAGGTTATTATTAACCATTTCATGCATGACTGACATTAGATTAGGGGCCACTCAGGTGATTAGGAAATCCATCAAAGCCACCACATTCTTACTGGGATAGGCTATGAATTAACTCAAGGCTTTGAACAGGTCTCTGTGGAGATCTAGCTAAAAGAATTTGTTTTTTAGCAGTAATAAAAAAACAAACAACAAAAAACTTCCTTTGACCTCCCATTTCCCTGTGCCATGTTAAATGGTCATACTTCACCTGCACATCCCCTCCCAGCTGTGATCCATAAGAAGAGGTGGTGAAGCCAAAAAGTATCTCTGAAACTATAGGTGGGGATGGAAGACTGGAGGGGAAAGAGAGTGCGGTCAAGAGGAGAGAAGCAGGTATTAGGATCTTCCTCATGGAGCTTCAGTGGCAACCAGTCAGGTGGAAAAGCCGAAAATTGAGACGCTATCTAGAAAGAAAAGGAGCTTACCTTTCAGTAGTGATTTAAGAAGCTAATAGTCGTGGCACTAGACTGAAATGATACCTCATTCTTAGTATAGCAATGAATTGATACCACTGGATATTTTTAATTGGTACCTTGTGAGAAGACTTAGTTTAGGACTGGTATCCCTCACTTAGTGACTTCTGCATTTAAAACTGTCTAATTCTTAGGACTGAAACCAGCCTTCCCAACTTTCCGAATTTGAAGGCCCCGTGTCTCTCACACACTTGTCATCTAGTTCTTAATGCTACTGTTGACATCTAGAGAGCCTTTATAAAAAAAAACAGTTAGACATTGTTATGCTCTAGAAAATGGCTAATGGTTAAGCATATTCAATCTTTCCGGAGATAACGTGCAAGTTGGGCCGACTCAGAGCCTCAATCTGCACTCCAGCAATTAGTGAACTAAAGAAACCAAGAGAGGAGGCAGGGTGATATAAAGTGCAGTGCAGCATTTTATAAACTTTTTTTTAACAACAGCACATCATTAAAAAATATATATAGATAGATATATAATATCCGAACCCATCTTATATGAAAATGAAGGTGTTTGTAGCAATTTTGGAGAATGTTTTGTTGCAACATGTGCATTTCTCATTAAGGAACTGATGCACTCTATTTTCTATTCTATTTTAACATGTATATATGCATATTTATAATTTTCCATTAAGACCCTTAAAATTCGTACCCCTGGCGTAGTGGTTAGAGGTTGACTTTCAGCAATGACTTTGCCAGAAAGGGTTAGGAGGTAGGGGTTTTAGTCTTATCCCCACTCTCTCCATCAGCCTGCCTCTTCAAGTCATGCTGAAGAAGCATACAATCTGTATTAGTTTTCTATTGCTGCATACCAAATGACCCCAAAGTTTAGTGGCTTTACGTAACAAACATTTGTCCTCTTATACTTTTGTGGGTCAGGAATTTGGGAACAGCTTAGCTGGGTGATTCTGGCTCAGGATCTCTCATGAGTTTGCTATCAAGATGTTGGTTGGGGCTGCAGTCATCACAAGTCTTGACAGGGACTGGAGAGTCTGCTTCTAAGCTCACTCACATGGCTGCTGCCAGAGACCTCAGTTCCTTGCTATGAGGGCATCTCCACTGGGGGTTCATGACATGGCAGTGGCTTCTCCTATAGTGAGTTATCTGAGGAAGGGAAGGAAGGAAAGCTGTAGTGATGTTTGTAACCTAGCCTCAGAAGTGACATGGCATCACTTCTGCCATCTTCTGTTGGTCGCACAGACCAATCTTGATACAATATGGAAGAACACTATACAAAGGTGTGATTACCAGGAAGTAGGGATCATTGGGCGCCATCTTACTTGCACAGTCAAGAAAATACAGCTTTAAGACAAGCTCCCTTCCTCACCCCCTACTTCTGGCCAGATTGTCACACCTAAGCCCTCTGTATAGAAATTCTGGAGCACCACTGACCTTTAGAGTCCCAAAGGCATATATCCAAAATCTTCTAGAGTATACTAGCTGGATAGCAATAGCAAAGTTACTTTCTGATTCTCTGTTTCCTCATTTAAAAAGTGAAGATAAAATCTATCTCATGGGGTCATTGTGAAGATTAAATTAAATGGGATAATATTTGTAAAATATCTGACACACAACAGGTATTCACTAAATAAAGCTCTTACAATTATCAAATTAGGCAAAAATGGAAAACACAAGTTACTAATTTGATTCGAAATAATAGATATGAATTGCATTTTAGATGGCGGTATGTCTCAGCAGATGCAGGGATAAACTGCCATTATTAAATGAGATTTAAATAGTTCAGTGTCCTTTGTTTTGATGTTGTTATCACCTCTGACATAAGAGTACTGGAATAAACTATTTCTACTGGGTAAAACGTATTTGAAAATAGGTTAGTGAATTCAATTAAGAAAAATATGCCTCCCACCCCACCACAAAAAAACCCAAAAACCACAAAACAGTTTCTCTAGAAGTAAAATCAGACCACTAAGTGATGGCCCATCTTCTGCTTCCTGGGAACTCACCATCTCATTGACCCATTCCACCTTAGGACGGTTCTAATTATTTTTTAAAATTTAGCTTTACATTAAGCCCAAACATGTTTTACTGTAGTTCTACCCATTAGTCCTTGTTCTTCCACTTAAAGTTGTAGAAGTCAATCCTTTTATTATGAGACAGCTCTTCAGTGCTTGCTTGGCAGCTCATCTACTAACATTGGAACGATACAGGGAAGATTAGTGTGGCCCCTGTGCAAGGACGACACGTATGTTCCTGAAGCGTTCCATATTTTTATCACAAGAAAAAAATTTTGTAACTATGGATGGTGATGGATTCTAGACTTATTGTGGTGATCAATTTACAATATATACAAATATTGAATCATTATGTTGTACACCTGAAACTAATATAATGTTGTTTGTCAATTATGCCTCAATAAAAAAAAGAATTAAAAAAATTGGAGAGTAAAAAGATAATGAAGGAGTTACGAAAACTGCAGCAGTTGTCAGGATCCTTAGGAACGCTGAAGGCCCGTGGGCATTCAGTGACTCAGACAGGTCTTTACCTCAAGAGACCAGTGCTGCCCTTGCTGGCTTAACAACATCATCTCAGTTTTTGGATCTTCAAAGATCACCAGATTGGTGTTTACCACATCTAGATCAAAATCTGAAGATAAAAGTGATTTTAACCTGGGGAAAACTGAACGAGCTCTGTAGAAGATTTATAGTTAAATAATACTTATACCAAGATCAAACTTGCCCTACCCAACCAGGTGTCAATCTCACAGGCGTTGATTGATCAGGAGCAGGGGTCAGAAAACTTTAGCCTGTGGGCCGAATCCAGCCCGTCATCTGTTTTTGTAAATAAAATTTTATTGGAACACACACAGACACACACACAAACACACAAGGTTGCCCTTTGAATGTTTAAGGGCAACTATTATGTCCCGTTACCTGCATCCCACCCCACTCTTTACTCTACCTCTGCAAGTTAAACAGACTCAGTTCCTTTTGTATATCTTCACGTGACATGGTTTTGAGTCCTTTCACAACCTCAGTTTCTTGCTTCTGAACATGTCTAGTTTTCATAATCCCTTTGCAAAGTTTGGCGCCTTGAACTAAACACAATACCCCAGGCGTTGCCTGTTTTTACCAATGAAAAGTAGCATAGGGTTATTATTCATCAAACACATTTGTGTTACTATGTTTCTATAGTTAGAGTTCCAAATCATTATTACGTTTTTTTAAAGCAGCTTTGGTTTTCCAGAAAAATTCAGCAGAAAGTCAAGGGAATTCTCCTATGCCCCCTGCCCCTGAGACAGTTTTCCCTAATATTAACTTCTTGCATTAGTGTTGTGCATTTGTTACAATTGATGAAAAATATTGATATATTATTATTAACTAAAGTTAATTACATTAGAATTCACTGTTTTGTGGTTCTATGGGTTTTGACAAATGCACAATGTCATGTGTCCACAATTACGGTTTCATACAGAATAATTTCAGTGCCCTAAAAATCCCCTATGTTCCACTTATTCATCCCTCCCTCCCTCCCTCCTCCAAACCCCTGGCAACCACTGATCTTTTCCTGTCTCCGTAGTTTTGCCTTTCCCAGCATGTCTTAGAGTTAGACTCACACAATATGTGGCCTTTCAGCCTGACTCTTTCACTTAGCAATATGCATTGAAGTTTCCTCCATGTCTTTTCATGGCTTGATAGTTCATTTCTTTGTATCTCTGAATAGTATTCTACTTTATGGAAGTACCACAGTTTATTTATCCATTCACCTATTGAAGGACATCTTGGTTGCTTCCAAGTTGACAATTATGAATAAAGTTATATTGCTGCTATTAACATTCCTGTGCAGGTTGTGTGTAGATTTAAGTTCGAAGTTCATTTGGGTAAATACCAAGGAGCATGCATGCTGAGTCCTATGGTAAGAGCATATTTAGTTTTGTAGGAAACCTCCAAACCATCTTCCAAAGCGGCTATACCATTCTGCATTCCTGCTAGCAATGAATGGGAACTCTTGTTGCTCCATGTCCTTGCCAGAGTTTGGTGACCTTTTTTTTTCTTAAACACAGCTACATCGCTGTTGATTTGTACTGAGTTGACTGTCAACCAAAATCCCTTAGATGCTTTTACTCAACTTAGTTGCTAAGCCACATTCTCTTTCTCTCTAACTTGTGCAGTTTTTCTTTGCATTTCCTTTGGTGCTCTTCCTTTCCTTTGGTGCTTCTCGCAGATCTCTGGGGTCTCTTGTATTTATTAGGTGCACTCATAATTCAACCGCTGTATTTATTACTGTTAAGGACTCACATTTACAACCTCCTCCAGACGATTTCCTTTGGGAGACTGAAGGTCTGGAGCCTGGAGGTTCTAGGCAACTGACATTCATCTCCCAACCAGGATGGCCCATAGATGGTAACTAACCACCAGGAAGGTGCAAGAACCCAGCTCCTTTGCCTCAAGGTTGGGACAACACTGTGATGCAATTTATATATTCCAGGGCTCCTTGTAGGGTCAGGAAGAGGCCAGGCTTAACCTAAAACCACATTCTGTATCTTCATCTCTCACTTCCTACAGGTTTCTCCTGAGGGCACAACTGTAATAAATCACTTGCACGTGAATCGCCATCTCAGGCTCTGCGTCTAGGGAATCTGACCTAATTTTATGACTTCTTTTGATTACAGCACACACTTGTTTTTAACATTTTTGACTGTTGTAACTATTCCTTTTTGTAATGGTATTGGCTTTACTTCTAGTAGGTTATTTCAAATTGCTTAAGCATTATTGTTTCTATTTATTGTATCTCTGAGGGCCAGATTTTTTCAAGGAAAAAAGTTACCTTTCCAATATTATAATAGATGTCAATGTGAAAATGGGATTAACTTTTAAAAACTTCACTGCAAAGTAAACATGAATGGAACAGATCTATTCTGTTAGGTGAGGATTAGCCCTATTGCATTCATGAATGTCACATCTTTCATTGAGCTGCTTGACAGTGGTACCATTTGAGGTAGAGACACTGTATTTCAGAGTCTTATTAGTATCAGGATTTCTTTTGGTGCCAAAGATTTTGTCTGAATGATATCTCCCTTTCATTTTTTATTTTTTAGTGGTAGACACCTGCTTGGCCAAAAAGTTTGTCTTCAACGAAAGGTCCATCTCTGTGTTTCCATATTATATGTCTTTGGGCATAGCCTTGCATGGAAAGAAGACAGCCTGAGAAAGTTGCCAGCACCTTCCTGGTGGTCCTGGATCCTCTCATATGAAAGCTCTTGCAGAGAAAGCATCACCTGATTGGAATGACAAATTTTAAAAGGGGAAAGTGTCACTGTGAGATAAGATGGCCCCAGGTCACCTGTAAGGGGCTGGAGGTAACACTCAGGTCTGCAGCCACCTAACTCACTTAAGGAAGAGCAAAAGTCAATGTCGTCAAGACCTGGAAAGAAGATGTTTCTAAAACATTCTCCCATATCATGTCTAAATGTCAAGTCACCAAATAAAATGTGAAGCCAGTGGTATGAGAGGACATAAAAATAGCATAGAGGATGATAGGATTTTGATTGAGTCTGATATATTCAAGGAGATGGTCATAATAATAGGTTGTTTGCAGGATGCAAAAAGAATTGTAAGAAAATTAAAGACATCAACTAAAACATTGAAAAGAAAAAACACAATTTGACAGAGAATGTGGCGATTCTTCGGGAAGCTTTTCTAGTCTTCACTTCAGTGTTTTGAAAGAGTCTACACACATGGAATTCTCAGAGTGGGAGGTCATTGATAACGCTTTCACAAAACATACCAGACTGCATGCAGGAGACTGTAAAGTGAAGAATGAAGTCCCTGAGCAATGAAAAGGGCCACTCCAAGAGCCATTCCCAGTCCTTCTGGAGTTTTCTGTTTGTTACAGAAAGCAGAGTGTGGAAAATTCTCTAAGACTATTTTAAGTAGAGAAAATTCTTATCCTTTTTGAGCTAGACCAGGCTTGCAAATACCCTTCATTTCATGGGTTTCCTCTGATCAAATCATGGTTGTTGACTAGAGCTCTGTGTTGAGAAAGATCCTGAGACTGTATCTGGGTTGATTGAGAAAGAGTGCTGATACCAATTATATTGTCTGTCAGAGATGCAGGGGGCAGCAGTGGAAGGGTGACACAGGCCATGTTTTTACCATTCATAAGTGTGAGAACGTTGTCAGGTAGATGAACTCCTCTTCCTTGACTCTGTGAAGAGCAGATTAAAGTACTGTGTCCTTTATTAGCTAGTAGTTTGGCTCTGAGCAAGTGGCTTCATCCCTTTGCGCACTGGTTTCCTTGTCAGGAGAATGAAGTTTCTGAACTGGATGATCTGTGATGACCCTTCAAATTCTAAAATTCTGTGACTGATGAATACTCAAACCACCAGTGCATTCTTGTGGAGGACTGAGGGGTGTGTCTTAGTTTGGGTTCCCCGAGAAGAGGACTGAAACAGGATTCAAGTGCAAGTGATTCAGTAGGAAAGTAAAGGACACTGATAGGGTGTGTTATCAAATCAGTTACCACTTAATCCCATTGGGGAAACTCAGAGCAAGTCCCATCTGGGAGGCAAGGTTGCTGGAGTACTTTTACACCAACTCCTGTCAATGGTTGGATGAGGGCTTGGGCAGTTGGAAGGATGGCTTAATTTACCTGCACTTCCTCTTGGCTGCACAGACAAACAAAGCGGGCTTTGGCACTCCAGCAAGCTCTCAGGCAAGAATTACAGTTGTAAATATGACCGGGCATCCTTAAATAGTAAGAGCCAGGGATATGGACAGGATATGCAAGGCTAGGATTCTTGGGGGGGAATGAGTCAAAGAGCTCACCGACATTTGGGGTATTAAATACAATTGAGACTCAAATGTGATAATAAATTGTTTGCTTTTGAATCATGGGTTGAGTTAGATAAGTCTGTGAAATCTAATGGTTATTTTCTCTTTGGATACCTATGAGGAAAGTCCTCAGATAGCATTGCCTGGTAATGCTTTTTCCTGTTTTCTCAACAGTCAGGAGACCAAGGCAACAGGAAAGATCACCTTTCAGACATAAATGTTATAGCCTCAACCCAAACCAAAGAAGGTCTGAACCTTGTGTTGATACGTGGGGATGTTTTATGTCTCACGGTAAGTGGTGCTATTTAGTAAATCCACCAGGGAAAAATGGGTTCTAACTGGTAGTGTGATTTAAGGTCAAAGATTAAGATCATCTAAATTTGCGAAGTTAAATCCACCTGAGGATTTAACTCATGCAGGGCTGTATTTACTATCCCCTACATTTATTCATGTGTACTCATAGGAAGAGATCCAAGTTTAACCACAAACCAGGGTGTGCAAATCCACCCCTTTTATTTCTCTGTAGCCTATTTTGACCTACTTTCAACCCAGTTCTGTTTTTCTCTCTTGTTCCCATTAGCATTAATGGGGAAGACATATGTACGTCACATTGTAATGTCACCCTTCACAAAAACACCCTGTTGCTCCTGCCTGAGCACTTTCCCAGGCAGAGGCACAATGAGGAGGGAGAAAGGTCACAGTACAGGCACTACATGCTCAGCCAGGATCTTGCCCGCCTCTCCCCTCCTACCGCTTCCTTTTCCTTGGAATCACCAGTTAGCAGGAGATGCAGGCCCTATATCCCACCCCTATTGACATCCATGACACTGAATATTGGCTGCACATCAGAATCATCTGGGAACTTTTAAAAATGTGGAAGCCCAGGCCCCATCCCTAGAGATCCTGATTTTAATTGGTCAGGTCTGTGGTCTAGCTATCAGTAGTTTTTGAAGGTGTTCTAGGTGATTCTAATATGCAGCTAGGGCTGAGAATTACTGATTTGGATTGTTCTTCAGAATTCTATAGCACCCACAATTTTGACACTTGATATTTACCTTCAGAGGGCACACAATCCAGACTAATAGACAGAGAACCCTTCTGAGAAATTTGGAGACTCATGGATTATGAGCCACTGGAAATATTCTTTGCTTTTGTTGCAGCTACTGAGATGGCAGAGGAGAGACAAGCCAGCCGCTTTCTTCATGTTCTCTAGAGTAAATAGAGTCCTTAGACTTTTAGAGATGGGTTCAGGACCTTGTCCTCAGATCTGCAGGTTGAGAAGTTGAATCTTATCATTTACCCAGACTTGATCTGACTCACACTAATCAAACTCAAGAGACCTGGTTATAAAACTGGAATTGTAGTTATTTAATGTGCAATGAGAATGATCATTGCCATGGAACCAGGAATAGTGAGATCTGCATGAGTCACTGTGATGAGATTGCTTAGTGAGTACAATCAGACCAGAAAAGAACTGGATGACACAAAAGACAGTGAGTTTCTCTCTCAGTCTAGCAGGGGGCATAGAGTAGTGGTGACACAGACCAACTCTAAAAGCCAGTTCTGGCGGGGATCAGATACCACTCTACCACTGACCAGCCATTGATCTTGGTCCACATCCCCTTTATACCTCAGTGTCCTTGTCTATAAATATGGATGATGACAATATTAGGATTGTTTTGAGCACCTTCATGGTACATGGTAAATACTCAACAAATGAAAGCTATCATCATCATCCACTCACAATGGACCACTTTAAATTTTACCTTACCCAACCAGTACTACAATTTAATTGAGATAAACATTACTCACCCTCATCTCTTAGATCAGGAAACCAAAGTCTTTCCACTGCATAGTCTGCTAAGTTGATTATTAAACTCTTGCCAACTCAGGTCAGGGTGCCTATTCTCACCATTTGATGGTGCTGTGTAAACTTTGGACTGTGTAACCTCTTTAACCCTTTCTTCTCTGAGTTGCTTTTCCCATCCAATTCATTACCAGGCCTCCTTTCACAAGGACTCGTGTGCATTCCCTTTCCTTTTCATTCCCGCAGTCACCTCTCAGTACTGCCCTAGCCTACTCACCTTTAGTCTCTGTCACCCTCCAATATGTCTTCTACATTGCTGTTTGATGCATATTCTAAAAACATTGTTTTATCAGGTGCTCCCCTGCACAAAAATCTTTAATAGCTCCCTACTGCCTATAGGATCAAGTCCAAAAAAATGTGATTTTCAGAGTCCGCCATCATCTGGCCCCAAATCTCTTTCCAGCCCTGTCTCTCACTATCAAAACCCTCCTGTAGCTCAATTGGACTCCTCTCTGACCTTTCTCAATTCTTGGTCTTTTCTTAGATGTTTCACCCCCCTAGAATGCCTTACTGCCTTGTTTCTACCTGTCCCAGTAACATCCATTCTTTAAGCTTGTCTTAAATCCTTATCCCCTTAGTAAAGCTCTTACTAACCAGTCCAGTCTAAACGATTCCTACCATTTTTTGAAATTCTATAGCAATTAATATTTGTATATTTAACACAGTTTCTCTTGGTTATCTTGAACTGATTTAAGCATTAAATCAGACTATTTTACTTTTTTACATGTTGATATATTGCTTCCCCAAACTGTGTAGGAATCAGTAAGTAGAGAGTGAGGCTGCAAGTGGGAGTGAAGAGAAAGTAGGCTGGATCTAGTTTTTTTGTTTCTGTTTTTGTTTTGTTTTTTTTGGAAGCATCCCTCATTCTTGCCACTGCAGGGGGCTTCTCAGGTCTTGAGATCAGTTTATGCTAACTAACCTTGTATAAGATGGAGGTGTACCCACGGATGCCAATTATTCACTTAGAGTGAGAAATGCAACTATTACGTGGCCCAGAGACATAGACACCTTTTAATTTATGAGGAAGAGATCCCCAAGGAACCAGAATACTCAAAATCCACATGATCAGAGCATTCTCCCCTCCAAACCTGAACACAAAATTGGAATAAATGGAGTTGGATGAATTGAATGTCTAATATCTTTTGACATCAGCTATGACCCCATCTCACCAAAGGGATGGCCTCAGTGCAGACATTGGAGAACTCAAAGCCTCTGGACAGGCTTGAATAAACCCTGCCTCCCTCCACCTCAGTGCCCTTCGTTTGTACAGGCCTTCAGGGCTGACCAGATGCCACTTCACATGGACCTATTCTTTCTTTAGTAGTTAATGAAGTCAAAACAATTACTCTCAGTTCCAGCCTAAAAGCAAATCTCTCTCTTCCTCAGTCTCTCTCAATTTTTCTATGTTTTTGTCTCAGTCATTCTCACCATCTTTTGCTTTCTGCCTCTACCTTTCACTCTCAATTTCCTTCTTTCCTTGTCTCTCTCTCTTTGTCTCTGGTCTCTTTTTCACTCATTTTCACAGCTCTGCTCCAACTTATTACATGTTGACTTGACAGTAGTGGCTAATATATTTTCTTCATTTCTAGGTTTTGTGAGTCACCTCAGTATGGCATTAAGTACTAACAACAGATTGTAAGTTCCTTGAGGGTAGAGCTGACAGGTCTGTATGATAGGCAAACATATCTTGTGCATTACCCCATAGTACTTAGCAAGTTATAGGTGCTCAATCATTACTTACTGATTCAATCTAACAAATTGTTTCTGTTTTCCTTAAGGCTGATGTCATTGTCAACACTGTTCCCACTGATCTTCAGCTTGGAAGAGGACCACTATCTCAGGCTCTTTTGATGAAAGCTGGTCCAATGCTCCAGAAAGAGTTAAATGCCACCAAGCAGGGAGCAGAGGAGGAAGTGGGTAGCATACTCATGACAAGTGGCTGCGATCTGGACTGCAAAGCTGTGCTCCATGTCGTGGCTCCAGGCTGGGATAATGGAGCAAGATCTTTGCAGGTAGAGAAAGACCCTAGTTCTCTGCTTCATTTAATAGCCTTGGTAATCTTCTTCTGGCATGATGTAGATCAGTGGTATTCAACCAAAGTGAGTTTGTCTTCCAGGGGACGTTGGCTTTTGATAACTGCTCCTGGTAACTAGACAGTAGAGGCCAGGGATTCTGCTAAATATCCTATAAAGCGTACTCCAGGCTCCACAGGAAAGAATGATCTGGGCCAGGTTGAGGAACCCTAGTATTGATTGAACCCTGTCTATTTATTGAAATCTTTATTATATTCCGTGGAGAGTCCATCACAACTACCAGTTATTTCAGAGTAACTGACTCTCAAAAGTAGTAACAATCATTGGGGTTCTCCAGGAATGGTGTCTGAAGATTCGTGTAATAATCCTTAAGTACAACAAAGAGATGTGGCCAGAGCTGTGGTGAGGAATGAAGACGGGTCAGTGTCCTTTTTTTTTTTTAAAAAAAATTATCTTTATTTTATTGAGGTCATATTGGTTTATAATGTTGCAAAATTTCTGGTGTACATTATTATTTATCAATTTCTGTATATACTGCATCGTGTTTACTACCAATAGTCTAATTTTTGTCCATTACCATATATATGTGCCCTTTTACCCCTTTTGCCCACCCCCTTACCCCCTTCCCCTCTGGTAACCACTAATCTGTTCTCTTTGTATGTATCTATGTGTTTGTTTATCCTCCACATATACGTGAGATCACGTGGTGTATGTTTTCTCTGTCTGGCTTATTTCACTTGACGTAATATTCTCAAGGTCCATCCTTGTTGTTGCAAATGGGATGATTTTGTCTTTTTTATGGCTGAATAGTATTCCATTCTGTAAATATACCACATCTTCTGTATCCATTCGTCCCTTGATGAGCAACTGAGTTGCTTCCATGTCTTGGCTATTGTGAGTAATGCTGCAGTGAACATAGTGATGCATAAATCTCTTTGTGTTGTTGATTTCAAGTTCTTTGGATAAATACTCAGTAGTGGGACAGCTGGATCCTATGGTATTTCCATTTTTAATTTTTGAGAGATCCCCATACTATTTTCCATAGTGGCTGCACTAGTTTGCATTCCCACCAGCAGTGTATGAGAGTTCTCTTTTCTCCACATCCTCTCCAACATTTGTTATTTTTTGTCTTAGTAATTATAGCCATTCTGGCTGGTATAAGGTGCTATCTCATTGTAGTTTTGATTTGCATTTCCTCAGTGATTACTGATGTTGAAGATCTTTTCATGTGCCTATTGGCCGTCTGGATATCTTGTTTGGAAAAATGTCTGTTCGTATTCGCTGCCCATTTTTTTTTATCAAGGTTATGAAAGTTAACATCCTTGTGAAATTACTGTTGTACATCATTATTAGTCATGTTGTAGGTACACCACTTCACCCCTGGTGCCCTCCTCCCACCCCGCTTTCCCCTGGCAACTACTGACCAGTTCTGTTTGTCCATATGTTAACTACCACCTATGAGTGGAGTCATACAGAGTTCGTCTTTCTCTGTCTGGCTTATTTCACTCAACATAATACCCTCAAGGTCTATCCATGTTGTTGTGAATGGGACGACTTGGTCCTTTTTTATGGCTGAGTAGTATTCCATTGTATATATATACCGCATCTTCTTTATCCAATCATCAGTTGCTGGGCACTTAGGTTGGTTCCATGACTTGGCTATTGTGAATAATGCTGTGATGAACACAGGGGTGCATGGAACTTTTGGAATTGCTGATTTCAGGTTCTTAGGATAGATACCCAGTAGTGGGATGGCTGGGTCATAAGATATTTCTATTCTTAACTTTTTGAGAAATCTCTGTACTGTTTTCCATAGTGGCTGCACCAGTTTGCATTCCCACCAACAGTGTATGAGGGTTCCCTTTTCTCCACAACCTCTCCAACATTCGTCACTCTTGGTTTTGGATATTTTTTGCCATTCTAACAGGTGTAAGGTGATATCTTAGTGTAGTTTTGATTTGCGTTTCCCTGATGATTAGTGATGATGAGCATCTTTTCATGTGTCTATTGGCCATCCTTATATCTTCTTTGGAGAAATGTCTGTTCATGTCCCCTGCCCATTTTGTAATTGGGTTGTTTGATTTTTTATTGTTGAGTTGTGTGAGTTCTTTGTATATTATGGAGATTAACCATTTGTCGGATAAATAACTTGTGAATATTTTTTCCCAATTAGTGGGCTGTTTTTTTGTTTCAATCCTGTTTTCCCTTGCCTTGAAGAAGCTCTTTAGTCTGATGAAGTCCCATTTGTTTATTCTTTCTATTGTTTCCCTCATGTGAGGGGTTATGGTGTCCAAAAAGATTCTTTTGAAGCTGATGTCAAAGAGTTTACTGCCGATATTCTCTTCTAGAAGACTTATTGTTTCAGGCCTAATCTTTAGGTCTCTGATCCATTTTGAGTTTATTTTAGTAAATGGTGAAAAAGAATGGTTGATTTTCATTCTTTTACATGTGGCTGTCCAGTTTTCCCAGCACCAGTTGTTGAACAGACTTTCTTTCCTCCGTTGTAGGCCCTCAGCTCCTTTGTCAAAGATTAGCTGTCCATAGATGTGTGGTTTTATTTCTGGGCTTTCAATTCTGTTCCATTGATCTGTGCATCTGTTTTTGTACCAGTACCATGCTGTTTTGATTACTGTAGCTTTGTAGTATGTTTTGAAGTCAGGGATTGTGATGCCTCCAGCTTTGTTCTTCTTTCTCAGGATTGCTTTAGCAATTCGGGGTCCTTTGTTGCCCCATATGAATTTTAGGATTCTTTGTTCAATTTCTGTAAGGAATGACACTGGAATTCTGATTGGGATAGCGTTGAATCTGTAGATTGCTTTGTGTAGTATGGACATTTTAACTATGTTTATTCTTCCAATCCATGTTCATGGAATGTCTTTCCATCTCTTTATGTCGTCGTCGATTTCTTTCAAGAAGGTCTTGCAGTTTTCGTTGTATAGATCTTTCACTTCCTTGGTTAAATTTATCCTAAGGTATTTTATTCTTTTTGTTGCAATCGTGAATGGGATTGAGTTCTTGAGATCTTTTTCTGTTAGTTCATTGTTAGCATATAGAAATGCTACTGATTTATGTATGTTGATTTTATACCCTGCAACTTTGCTGTAGTTGTTGATTGTTTCTAACAGTTTTTCTATGGATTCTTTGGGGTTTTCTATATATAAGATCATGTTGTCTGCAAACAGTGAGAGTTTTACTTATTCGTTGCCTATTTGGATTCCTTTTATTTCTTTTTCCTGCCAAATTGCTCTGGCCAAAACCTCCAGTACTATGTTGAATAAGAGTGGTGAAAGTGGGCACCCTTGTCTTGTTCCTGTTCTGAGAGGGATGGGTTTCAGTTTTTGTCCATTGAGTATGATGTTGGCTGTGGGCTTGTCATATATGGCCTTTATTATGTTGAGGTACTTTCCTTCTATACCTATTTTATTGAGAGTTTTTATCATAAATGGATGTTGGATCTTGTCGAATGCTTTCTCTGCATCTATTGAGATGATCATGTGGTTTTTGTTTCTCATTTTGTTAATGTAGTGAATCACGTTGATTGACTTGCGGATGTTGAACCATCCCTGTGTCCATTCTCTGCCCATTTTTGATCGAGTTCTTTGTTTTTTTGTTGTTGAGTTGTATGAGTTCTTTATATATTTTGGATATTAACCCCTTTTTGGATATATGATTTGCAAATATTTTCTCCCAGTTAGTGGGTTGTCTTTTTGTTTTGTTCATGATTTCCTTTGCCTGGTAGAAGCTTTTTAGTCTGATGTGGTCCCATTTGTTACTTTTTTCTTTTGCTTCCCTTGCCTTAGTTGACGTGGTATTCAAAATATGTTGCTACAACCAATGTCAAAGAGTGTACTGCCTATATTTTCTTCTAGGAGTTTTGTGGTTTCAGGTCTTACATACAAGTTTTTAATCCATTTTCAGTTAATTTTTGTGTATGGTGCAAGATAGTCTATTTTCATTCTTTTGCATGTGGCTGTCCAGTTTTCCTAACACCATTTATTGAAGAGACTTTCCTTTCTCCATTGTATGTTCTTGGCTCCTTTGTCAAAGATAAGCTGTCCATAGATGTATGGGTTTATTTCTGGGCTTTCAATTCTGTTCTATTTGTCTGTGTATCTGTTTTTGTGCCTCTACCATGCTATTTTGATTACTATAGCTTTGTAGTATATTTTGAAGTCAGGTATTGTGATTCCTCCAGCTTCCTTCTTTTTTCTCAGGATTGCTTTGGCTATTCAAGGTCTTTTGTTATTCCGCATAAATTTAGGGTTCTTTATTCTGTTTCTGTGAAGAATGTCATTGGGATTCTGATTGGGATTGCATTGAATCTGTAGATTGCTTTAGGTAATATGGACATTTTAACTATGTTAATTCTTCCGATCCATGAGCATGGAATATCTTTCCATTTCTTTAATCTTCTTCAATTTCTTTCAATAATGTCTCATAGTTTTTAGTGTATAGGTCTTTCACCTCTTTAGTTAAATCTATTCCTAGATATTTTATTCTTTTTGCTGCAACTGTAAATGGGATAGTATTCTTGACTTCTCTTTCTGCTTGTTTGTTACTAGAGTATAGAAATGCAACTGCTTTTTGTAAGTTGACTCTGTACCCTGCAAATTTGCTATAGATGTTGATTATTTCTAATAGTTTTATGATGGATCCTTTAGAGTTTTCTATATAAAGAATCATGTCATCTGCAGAAGAGCCAGAGAGTGCTCACCTATCTCTACCACCTCCCCGGGGGTGGTCCATCCACCTTTAGATGTATCATTGCACGGGTCTCTCAGGTGTCCTGTTGTGCTGTGTGGGTGTCCTCCATTGATCAATGACTGTCTATTTAGTTGTAGTTCAAAGGGGGAGAGATAAAGGGAACAGCTCACTCTGCCATATTGCTAATTTTACTCCCCCAGTGTTCTTCTTTTGATGACTTAATTCTCCTGTCTACTCCCAGTTTAACCTCCCATCTTCGTGTTTTTCCCAATATAAAAGTAATATGTGTACATTGCAGAAAATACGGAAAAGTAAAAAAATAGAAATCATAATCCCACCACCTAGAGGTAACTTTGGTTAACATTTTACTGCATTTCTTTCAAGTTAATTTTATGTATATTTATTTCTTAGTTGAGATTCCCTTCTAAACTTTTTTTAATCCTGCTTTTTTAACATAAACATTTCCCCATGTTGTTAAAAGTTTTCATAAAAATGTTCAAAAAAATCTTCATAAACTTCACTTTAAATTACAATGAGATACCGTTGTTTCTGTAACCATTCCCATACCTTTGGACTCCCCCCTCCTGAGTGAGTTGGAGTCTCTCTGGAAAGTTCTCTCCCCTCTTTCTTGTTCTCCCTTTCTGACTCCTTAGGCCCTGACAAGGCCAAGAGTAGCAGAGAGCCGAGTCAGTGTTGCTGAAGCCACGATTCTTTCTGCTTTCCAGCTTGAGCCCTAACTTATATAAATGTACTTTCTACATTTCAGATCATGGCAAATATAATCAAGAAATGTATGATGAATGTAGAGCAGCTTTCTTTCTCATCAATCACATTTCCCATGATTGGAACCGGAAACTTGAGGTTTCCCAAAGCTATTTTTGCTGAACTAATGCTTTCAGAAGTGTTCAAATTTAGTAGCAGTGAGTGGCTGAAAACCTTACAGGAAGTTCAACTTCTGGTACATCCAGATGATGAGGAAAGCCAACAGGTATGGTTACATATCACTTCTGGTCATTCTGGCAAGTCAACCTCAGTGCAATCAGATGTCTTTGCAGATCTGTCACTAACAGTGTTTTCTACTTCCTTGCCCGTAAGTGTGGGTTGCTGATAGAGAGTTGTCAAATGGATTAAGTAGGAGGTAACACTGATAACACATACATCCTTCCTAGATAGTTTATAAAGAGACAAGGTAATCTATAATAAATAAATCCTTAGAAAGAAGCAGAAAGTTATTGGCATAAAAGTGGCCTAGACATTTAACACCGTCTAAATGAAAGCTAAGTCATGGCTTTGTCTACAGGGAAAAGACTGGAAAAGGGAAGCCTCAAGGATTTAGTTATTTAGATAGAATACAGCAAGTCTATACACATCTCTGAGGGTCTAAAGCTAGAAATACCAGCACCATATTCAGTGGTGGAGAAGCAGTCCAGCACATTTCCCAAGTGCTCATTACCGACACTGCCCTTGGAAGGTGACATTCCTTGAGGAGGGCTCCTCAGCTGATTGGCCCATGCTGAGCACCAAAATCTGGTTTTCACCCTTGAAAAAGTTCTATTGATTTTATGTAAATTGTGCATACTTATAGCAAAAATGCAAACAACATAAAAGTACAAAGAAGAAAGGTTTGCATCTTGGTTTTGCCATTTAAAGGTCGAGCGAGGTAACATCTCTGAATCTCAGTTTTATCGTGTGAAAAGAGCGTGGCAATAACACCTCTCAGAGTTGTGAGAATCGAGAGGATGGATTTGAAGCGTCTAGCACATAGCAAGCCTCAATGCTGGTTGTAGAAGTGGTTCTTCTTACCTTTTTATTACCTGAGTTTGAGAGCAATTGCTGCAGCTTACTAACATTAGCACTTAAAAAAAGATATGGAAGATAATGTTGTCCTCCAAGTTCCTAGTTCTTCTTAGGCATTTGGGATAGAATTGTGGTCTTCCCATGAAATAAAGTCAATCAGCACTGGTATTTATTGAGAAAATTCCTAGGTTGAACTACAGTTCCTTAATTAAAAAGTCTCTGAGACAAGAGGAAATCTATTGAGAATTGTTGTTCCTAACTGATGTCTGATAATCAACGTTCCAAAGAATTGGATTGGATCAACGTTTCTACAGAACGTTGTTGTGGCAGAGAAAGTAGCTGTGTTTCTTTCATTTCCAGATATTTTTAGATGAATTCACTAGACAGTCGAACGGAAATCTCAACAAGGACGGGATTCTCAAGGCTGGAGATATGCAAGGTCTGGTAAAGTTGTTCTGCTTTGCTTGGCAACTCTTCATTGTTAGATGGAGTCCAATAGAAGGAGACAAATTCACATGAAGACCAAATCAGTGATGGAAGAGGTGTCAGAGCCTGTTCCATTGTCTGGGCTCACAAAGAACAAACCTTATTGATGTGAACCAAGTCGTTGGTAATGAGGCCAGAGTTTCTAATATGTGATAATAAAAGATAACTAAAATATGCCTAGCACAGTAAACTGTACTGATGGCTTTCATATATATTATATTGTTTAACTCATACAATAGCCCATGGGCAGGTGGTTCTGTTGCTACTGTATAAATGTGGAAAGAGAGAACTGAAGAGTTTAAGGGACAAGTAGAAATGGCACATCTAACTTGTGAAGCCCTAGAGTGTAGAGTGTACAGTAATATTCCAACATGTTTTAGGTAATTTCCTCTGAGCAGCCTAAGTATCGCCACCCCAGCAGGATGTGAAATGGCAGGAAGAGCTCACATCTCCAGTTAGTGAGCCCTTGTTTCACATTGGACAAATGCCTTGGCCACTCTGAGACCATTTTCCTTTTTGTAAAACGGTAATAAAAGAATCTCCCAGGAGCACAACATTTCAGTTGTAAGATGAATAAATTCTGAGACCTAATATACAGCAAGGGGACTCTAGTTCATAACAAAGCACTGTATCCTTGAAATTTGCTGAGAGTAGATCTCAAGTGTTCTCACCACACACACACACACACACACACACACACACACACACACACACACAAAGGTAACTATGTGAGGTGATGTGTGTGTTAATTAGCTCAATTGTGGTAATCATTTCGCAATGAATATGTATATCAAAGCATCACATTGTACACCTTAAATATGTACAATTTTTATTTGTCAATAAAAGCTAGAAAAAAAAAGAATCTCTCAGAGATGAAATGGGAGTGCGGTCTGCAGTCTCTCCTTCCTCCTCACTCCTTTCTGTGACACGGCAGCAACTTTAGCAAAGAGACAGATGGTCCAATCAGATGTTTCTGCGTCACCCTATTTAACTGAGAAAATATAGATACTGCTACTGCCACAAAGCATTCTTTTCTAATTCCCTTAAAAAAGAAAAGCCAGCCGTTTAACAGGCTAGGAGACATGGTAATGTTTGGATTTATGTAGGGGGAAGAAAGGGGACTGGGAGAGAATAGGCCCCATAATGTTTTTCTCCTCCAGAAGCCTGCTATCCCTTCATCCATCTCTTCCTTTTCAGATATCTTCGGGGCTGTCTCTAACCCTGAGTTTGGAACATACGAAATGAAAATTGGTGCGATTACTTTCCAGATTGCTTCTGGAGATATCACCAAGGAAAAAACAGATGTTATTGTAAACTCGACAGCAAGGACATTTAATCTGAAATCAGGTACTTTATGTAAGCAATATACTTGATTGTAACTATTATTATAACTAATGTATTACAGGGAGGGAAATTATGCCTAATGTTGCCCTGAGTAGACAGAGAGTGTTGTAGAAAATATACCAGCCCTGGAATCAGAAAGAACTGGGTTTGATTTCTGGCTATACCACTTACCATTATGTGGCCTTGGACAAATCATTTAACCTCTCTGTGTCTCGGTTTCTCTGCTCCCAGAGGAACATTAGATGGGTTATAACTGATGTAAAGGTGGGTGTAACCAATGCATTTTTCTAAGTCAATGTCAGCTCTCTTCCCCTTTTTAGCTCTGAACTATCAAATTTCCACACTTAAAATTTGATAAGCTTTAAGTTCCTCTATTTTTATTTCCTTTTTTGTGTAACTCACTTGGTACTCACATCTCACCTCCTGTAACTCAACTCTTCTCTATACTATACTGACCTGAAACAAAATTCAACCACTTTTTCTTTTCTTTTTCTTTTTTTTGTTGAGGAAGATTAGCCCTGAGCTAACATTTGCTGCCAATCCTCTTCTTTTTGCTGAGGAAGACTGGCCCTGAGCTAACATCCATGTCCATCTTCCTCTACTTTATATGTGGGACGCCTGCCACAGAGTGGCTGGACAAGCAGTGCATAGGTCTACACCTGGGATCCGAACCAGCAAACCCCGGGCCGCCAAAGCGGAACGTGCAAACTTAACCACTGCGCCACCAGGCCGGCCCCATAACCCCTTTTTCTTGATTTTCCCTAAAATCTTTGACCATCCCCATTGAATAACACTTTTGTGCATGCCCTTCCCAATATAGCTTACATACACTCTTTTGCTAATATATTTTATGTATTACAAAAGATTAATGTTTAAATTAAAAGGGTAAGATAAAGCACAAATAGAAATCGAAGTTTAAATACTTTCTCAGCTGCAAAATACTATGGAACTTACTCTGCAGAAGTGAGTCTGTAATATAGCCATTCAATTTATCAGTCATTCAAACTGTAGACCTAAAGAACCTTGAATTATTTGAAACCTGGTAGACTAAACTTATGCATTTATCCCTGCCCCCTTTGAAACTCCACTAAAGCACGAGGGAATTAACAAAAAGGGCACAAACTCACAGGGAAAAGGAGAGTTGGAGGGAAAAAGAGATAGCAACGTATTTCCAGAAGACAGGAAGCAGCTAGCCAGTGGAGGTAACTGACCCAGAGTGGACGAGACTGAGAACCCGCCAGAGAGAATGGCAGGCCCAGGAAGACGCCGGAGTGGAGGCAGCAGGAACCTGCGAAGGCGGGGGGCCAGTGAAGAGATGAGAACAGAATGGGATGGAATTCTGTATGAGGCGCACTTGGACCTGTTGATTCTGTCCCCCATCCTTTGCACCAGTAACTTCTCTTGCTCTTTCCTGGCCAGCCATGGGAGGTTTATTCTCTAAAAGTTCTGGACTGAGAACACAGGCACAGGCGAGGGTGGGGAGCTAGATGGAAGCAGCGATTAAGGGAAATCTGTACTGAACAGCAAATGCCCAGTCCCTGTCCCCAGGGGGCTCCCGGAACAGCACATGGGCTTTTGCCCTCCCAGCATGAGATTGGAGGGTCTTTCTGGGGAGCCTGACTGCAAAGTCCAGTACTTACTACCTGCTCGCCTTACATTGAAGCTGACCCATCAGCCAGCCTCCTGCACACGGAGCTTCCAAACTCACTCTTAAACGTGAATGGACTGGCAAAGATCACAAATGTTTGAAGAAAACCTCCACCATGGCAAAGTCAGAGACCAAAACGAACAAACAGGAAAGGGAATTTTTAAAAAATAGACAATTCATAACACACACACACCACACATAATCAAGGAGATACAGGTAGATAGAGAGACAGATCTTTATAATGATAAAACAACTAACATTTATTCAATACTTTTATGTGCCAGATTCTGTCTAGGAATTTTTCATCCACTCTATCATTTTTATTATTTTTTTTTATTGAGGTGACATTGGTTTATAACATTATATAAATTTCAAATGTACATTATCATATTTCAATTTCTGTGTAGATTACATCATGTTCACCACCCAAACACTAATTACCATCCATCACCACACATGTATACCTACTCACCCCTTTGTTCTCCTCCTTCCCCTCTGGTAACCACCAATCCAATCTCTATATCTATGTGTTTGTTGGTGTTGTTTTTATGTTTTATTTATGAGTGAGATCATATGGTATTTGACCTTCTCCCTCTGACTTATTTCGCTTAGCATAATACCCTCAAAGTCCATCCATGTTGTTGCAAATGGAGAGATTTCATCGTTTTTATGGCTGAGTAGTATTCCACTGTGTATATATACCACAGCTTCCTTATCCATTCGTCCCTTGATGGGCACTTAGGTTGTTTCCAAGTCTTGGCTATTGTGAATAATACCACAGTGAACATAGGGGTGCATATATCTTTACGCATTTGTGTTTTCATGTTCTTTGGATGAATACCCAGCAGTGGAATAGCTGGATTATGGTAGTTCTGTTCTTAATTTTTTGAGGAATTTCCATACTGTTTTCCCTAGTGGCTGCACTTGTTTGTATTCTTACTAGCAGTGTTTGAGGGTTCCCGTCTCTCCACATCCTCTCCAACACTTGTTATTTATTGTCTCATTAATTATAGCCATTCTGACGGGTTTAAGGTGATAGCTCATTGTGGTTTTGATTTGCGTTTCCCTAATAATTAGTGATGTTGAACCTCTTTTCATGTCCCTATTGGCCATCTGTATATCTTGTTTGGAAAGATATCTGCTCAGATCTTTTGCCCATTTTTTAATTGCGTTGCTGGTTTTTTTGTTGTTAAGATGTATGAGTTCTTTTTTATTTATTTATTTATTTTTTTACTGAGTTATTGATAGGTTACAATCTTGTGAAATTTCAGTTGTACGTTAATGTTTGTCAGTCATGTTACAGGTGCACCACTTCACCCTTTGTGCCCACCCCCCACCCCACCTTTCCCCTGGTATCCACTAAACTGTTCTTGGTCCATAATTTTAAATTCCTCATATGAGTGGAGTCATACACAGATTATCCTTCTCTCGCTGGCTTATTTCACTTAACATAATTCTCTCAAGTTCCATCCATGTTATTGCAAATGGAATGATTTTGTTCTGTTTTGCAGCTGAGTAGTATTCCATTGTATATATGTACCACATCTTCTTTATCCATTCGTCTGTTGCTGGACACTTAGGTTGCTTCCATGTCTTGGCTATTGTAAACAGTGCTGCAATAAACATTGGGGTGCATAGGACTTTTGGGATTGCTGACTTCAAGCTCTTTGGATAAATACCCAGTAGTGGGATGGCTGGATCGTATGGTAGTTCTATTTTTAATTTTTTGAGGAAACTCCATACTGTTTTCCATAGTGGCTGCACCAGTTTGCATTCCTACCAGCAGTGTATGAGGGTTCCTTTTTCTCCGCAACCTCTCCAACATTTGTTGCTATTAGTTTTAGATATTTTTGTCATTCTAATGGGAGTAAGGTGATATCTTAGTGTAGTTTTGATTTGCATTTCCCTGATGATCAGCGATGATGAGCATCTTTTCATGTGTCTATTGGCCATCGGTATATCTTCTTTGGAGAAATGTCTGTTCATGTCTCCAGCCCATTTTTTGATTGGGTTGTTTGATGTTTTGTGGTTGAGTTGCGACAATTCTTTATATATTATGGATATTAAGCCTGTGTCAGATATATGACTTGCAAATATTTTTTCCCAGTTAGTGGGTTGTTTTTTTGTTTCAATCCTGCTTTCATTTGCCTTGAAGAAGCTCTTTAATCTGATGAAGTCCCATTTGTTTATTCTTTCTATTGTTTCCCTTCTCTGAGAAGGCATGGTGTCCAAAAAGATCCTTTTAATACTGATGTCAAAGAGTGTACTGCCTACGTTTTCTTCCAGAAGCCTTATGGTTGCAGGTCTCACCTTTAGGTCTTTGATCCATTTTGAGTTTATTTTGGTGAATGGTGAAAAAGAATGGTCAATTTTCATTGTTTTACATGTGGCTTTCCAGTTTTCCCAGCACCATTTGTTGAAAAGACTTTCTTTTCTCCATTGTATGCCCTCAGCTCCTTTGTCGAAGATAAGCTGTCCATAGATGTGTGGTTTTATTTCTGGGCTTTCAATTCTGTTCCATTGATCTGTGCACCTGTTTTTGTACCAGTACCATGCTGTTTTGATTACTATAGCTTTGTAGTATGTTTTGAAGTCAGGGATTGTGATGCCTCCCGTTTTGTTCTTTTTTCTCAGGATTGCTTTAGAAATTCGGGGTCTTTTGTTGCCCCATATGAATTTTATGATTCTTCTAATTCTGTAAAGAATGTCATTGGGATTCTGATTGGGATGGCGTTGAATCTGTAGATTGCTTTAGGTAGAACGGACATTTTAACTATGTTTATTCTTCCAACCCATGTACATGGAATGTCTTTCCATCTCCTTATGTCGTCATCCAATTCTCTCAGAAAGGCCTTGTAATTTTCATTATATAGGTCCTTCACTTCCTTAGTTAAATTTACCCCAAGGTATTTTATTCTTTTTGTTGTGATTGTGAATGGTATTGTATTCTTGAGTTCTTTTTCTGTTGGTTCATTACTGGAGTATAGAAATGCTACTGATTTATGCAAATTCATTTTATACCCTGCAACTTTGCTGCAGTTGTTGATTACTTCTAACAGTTTTCCAATGGATTCTTTGGGGTTTTCTATATATAAGATCATGTCGTCTGCAAACAGCGAGAGTTTCACTTCTTCCCTCCCTATTTGGATTCCTTTTATTCCTTTTTCTTGCCTGATTGCTCTGGCCAGGACCTCCAGTACTATGTTAAATAAGAGTGGTGATAGAGGGCATCCTTGTCTCGTTCCTGTTTTCAGGGGGATGGCGTTCAGTTTTTGCCCATTGAGTATGATGTTGGCTATGGGTTTGTTGTATATGGCCTTTATTATGTTGAGGTAGTTTCCTTCTATGCCCATTTTGTTTAGAGTTTTTATCATAAATGGCTGTTGGATCTTGTCAAATGCCTTCTCTGCATCTATTGAGATGATCATGTGGTTTTTATTCCTCAGTTTGTTGATGTGGTGTATCACGTTGATTGATTTGCGGATGCTGAACCATCCCTGTGTCCCTGGTATGAATCCCACCTGATCCTGATGTATGATTCTTTTGATGAATTGCTGAATTCTGGTTGCCAAAATTTTGTTTAGAATTTTTGCATCTATGTTCATCAGTGATATTGGCCTGGAGTTCTCTTTTCTCATGGTGTCCTTGTCAGGTTTTGGTATCAGCGTGATGTTGGTCTCATAGAATGTGTTAGGAAGTGTTCCATCTTCCCTAATTTTTTGGAATAGCTTGAAAAGGATGGGTATTAAATCCTCTCTGAAAGTTTGGTAGAATTCCCCAGGAAAGCCATCTGGTCCTGGGGTTTTATGCTTTGGGATGTTTTTGATTGCTGTTTCAATCTCTTTCCTTGTGATTGGTCTGTTCAAATTGTCTGCCTCTTCTTGAGTGACCTTTGGGAGATTGTAGGAGTCCAAGAATTTATCCATTTCCTCTAGGTTATCCATTCTGTTGGCATATAGTTTTTTGTAGTATTCTCTTATAATCTGTTATATTTCTGCAGAGTCTGTTGTTATTTCTCCTCTCTCATTTCTGATTTTGTTTATTTGAGCTTTACCCTTTTTTTCTTTGTAAGTCTGGCTAGTGGTTTGTCAATTTTATTTATCTTCTCAAAAAACCAGCTCTTTGTCTCACTGATCCTTTCTACTTCCTTTTTCGTTTCAATAGTATTTATTTCTGCTCTGATTTTTATTATTTCTCTCCTTCTGCTGACTTTGGGCTTCATTTGTTCTTTTTTCTCTAGTTCAGTTAGGTGTGCTTTAAGGTTGCTTATTTGGGATTTTTCTTGTTTGTTAAGATGTGCCTGTATTGCGATGAATTTTCCTCTTAATACAGCTTTTGCTGTATCCCATATGAGTTGGTATGGCATGCTATCATTTTCATTTGTTTCCAGGTATTTTTTTATTTCTTCTTTAATTTCTTCAGTGATCCATTGCTTGTTCAGTAGTGTGTTGTTTAGTCTCCACATCTTTGTGCCTTTCTCAGCTTTTTTCTTATAATTAGTTTCTAGCCTTGTAGCACTATGATCTGAGAAGATGCTTGTTATTATTTCAATTTTTTTTAATTTGTAGAGGCTTGCCTTGTTTCCCAACATATGGTCTATCCTAGAGGATGTTCCATGTGCACTTGAGAAGAATGTGTATTCAGCTCTTTCAGGGTGAAGTGATCTATATATGTCTATTAAGTCCAATTGTTTTAGTTTTTCATTTAGCTCCACTATTTCCTTGTTGATTTTCTATCTGGATGATCTGTCCATTGATGTGAGTGGGGTGTTGAGCTCCCCTACTATTATTGTGTTGTTTTTAACATCTTCCTTTAGGTCTGTTAACAGTTGCTTTATGAATCTTGGTGCTCCTGTGTTGGGTGCATAGATATTTATAAGCATTATTTCTTCTTGATGAAGTGTCCCTTTGATCATTATATATTGTCCCTCTGTGTCTCTCTTTACCTGTCTTATTTTGAAATCCACTTGGTCTGATATGAGAATTGCAACACCTGCCTTTTTTTCCTTGCTATTTGCTTGAAGTATTGTCCTCCACCCCTTCACCCTGAGTCTGTGTTTGTCCTTGGGGCTGAGGTGTGTTTCCTGGAGGCAACAAATTGTTGGATCGTGTTCTTTAATCCATTTTGCCACTCTGTGTCTTTTTATTGGAGAGTTCAATCCATTCACATTGAGAGTGATTATTGATGCATGTGGACTGAGTGCTGTTAATCTGTCGCTCATTATCTTGTTTTCCTGCATTTGTTTTCCTGTGTGCTTTAGACTACCCATTTAATACTGCAATTTCTTATGCTGGGTTTCTTAGCTTTTTCCTTATTTATGATTTGTGACTCTGTTCTGTACTTTATTTTAGTGTCTACCTTGAAGTTTGTATTTAGAATCTCGTGTATAATATAGTCTATTCTCTGGTGTTCTCTTACTTACTTGACCAATACTGATTTAGACCCTTTGCTCTTCCCCTCCTAAATAATTATTTTCATTTTTTATTCCAACTCGTCTTATTAATTGGTAGTTAGAGTGCTAAGATCGTCCTTGTTTTGGTAGTTTCCTTACCTTTACCCTAATGCTATAAGTGAATATTTGCTATCCTGTTCTGGTTCTATCCATCGGTCTCCCTAGTCTGTGGATTGTGTCCCCTTTCTCCCTTTTTTCTTTTTTCAGGTATGAGAGCCTTCTTGAGGATTTCTTGTAGTGGAGGGCTTTTAGTTACAAATTCCCTTTTGTTTGTCTGGAAAAGATTTAATTTCTCCCTCATATCTGAAGGAAATTCTTGCTGGATAGAGTATTCTTGGCTGAAGATTTTTATCCTTTAAAGCTTTGAATATGTCACTCCATTCTCTCCTAGCTTGTAGGGTTTCTGTAGAGAAATCTGCTGACAGTCTGATAGGGGCTCCTTTATAGGTTATTCTCTTTTTTTTCCCTACTTCTCTGAGTATTCTTTCCTTATCTTTCCTTTTTGCCAACTTTACTACTATATGCCATGGGGTAGCTCTTTTTACATTGACAAATCTAGGAGATCTAAAACCCTCCTCTACACACATTTCTCTGTTGATCCCTAGATTTGGGAAGTTCTCTTCAATAATTTCGTTAAGCACGCTTTCTGCTCCATTTTCCTTTTCCATATTCTTGGGAATTCCTATGATCCTTATGTTCTTACTCCTCATTGAATCCATTATCTCTCGGAGATTTTCCTCATTTTTTTTAATTCTTAGTTCTCTTTCTTCATCTGGTGCCATTCAGCCTGTCTATCTTCGATTATGCTAATTTTCTCCTCTATGTTGTTTACATGGGTATTCAGGGAATCCGTATTCTGTTTTATCTGGTCCATTGTGTTTTTCATTTCAAGTAATTCTGTTTGATTCTTCTTTATGATTTCAATCTCTTTTGTGAAGTAACTCCAGAACTCGGCTTGTTTCTCTATCTTTCTCTCTACCTCATTGAGTTTTTTGATTATAGCTGCTCTGAACTCATTCTCACTTAGTTTACCTAATTCCAAGTCCTCAGGACTTAATTCTATGTTTTTATTGTTTTCCTTCTGGTCTGGGGCTTTTATAAATTGCTGGATGGTAGAGGAGCGGTTTTTTCGCATGGTGGTAGAATTCAGTTGCAGTTACAGCCTGTCGCCACTACATGGGGTTCAAGAGGCGCGTGTTATGAGCTCTCCGCCTTGGGGCAAGATGGCTGCACCCACTGGCTTTGCTGTGGGGGAGGGGCTGTTACTCACAGGCGCTGGTCTGGGTTCAGATCAGTTCTGTTCTCTGGTCTCCCAAGGCCCTTGATTTATAGGGTCCCCACGGATGGAAGCTTCCCCCCCGTCAGCGGGTCTCCACTGAATCAGCGGCAGGAGTCCCGGATGATTCCCCGGTCGCGTGGCCCCTCCCCGGCTCCTTCCCAACCCTCGCCGCAGCGATCGCAGACTCTAGGGGAGGGAGCGATGTTCTCTCCTACCGTTCCAGCGCCTCCGAAGGTGTAAGCAAGGTTTATGATCTCCGCCTTCTTGGTATTGTAGGTCTCTAACGAGCTGGCATTATGTTTATTCTCTGAAATTCAGTTCTTCCAATCTTTTGTTGTATTTTGGAGGGGAGGAATCCCGGGTCAGCTCACCCCGCCATTTTGCTCCCAAGATGTATGAGTTCTTTATATATTTTGGATATTAATCCCTTGTCAAATACATGCTTTGCAAATATCTTCTCCCAATTGTTAGGTTGTGTTTTCATTTTTTTGATGGTTTCCTGTGCTGTGCAGAAGCATTTTAGTTTGATGTTGTCCTGTTTGTTTATTTTTTCTATTGTTTCCCTTGCTTGGTCAGACATGGCATTTGAAAATACGCTGCTAAGACTGATGTCCAAGAGCGTACTGCCTATGTTTTCTTCTAGAAGTTTTATGGTTTCAGGTCTTACTTTCAAGTGTTTAATCAATTTTGAGTTACTTTTGTGTATGGTGTAAGATAATGATCTACTTTCATTCCTTTGCATGTGGCTGTCCAGTTTTCCCAACACCATTTATTGAAGAGACTTCCTTTCTCCATTGTATGTTCTTGACTCCCTTGTCGAATATTAGTTGTCCATAGATGTGTGGGTTTATTTCTGAGCTCTCGATTCTGTTCCATTGATTTGTGTGTCTGTTTGTGTGCCAGTACCATGCTGTTTTTGTTACTATAGCTTTGTAGTATATTTTGAAACCAGGGAGTGTGATGCCTCCAGCTTTGTTCTCTTTCCTCAGAATTCCTTTAGCTATTTGAGGTCTTCTGTTATTCCATATAAATTTTAGGATTCTTTGTTGTATTTCTGTGAAAAATGCCATTAGAACTTTGATAAGGATTGCACTGAATCTGTAGATTGCTTTAGGAAGTATGGACATTTTAACTATGTTAATTTTTCCATTCCGAGAGCATGGAATATCTTTCCATTTCTTTGTGTCTTCTATTTCTTTCACCAATTTTGTTTTTTTTCCTGCTTTTTCTCCCCAAATACCCCCAGTATATAGTTGTACGTTTTTTAGTTGTGGTCCTTCTAGTTGTGGCATTTCACCAATGTTTTATGGTTTTCAATGTACAGGTCTTTCACCTCTTTGGTTAAATTTATTCCTAGGTATTTTTATTCTTTTTGCTGCAATTGTAAATGGGATGGGGATGTATTCTTAATTTCTCTTTCTGCTACTTTGTTGTTAGTGTATGGAAATGCAAGTGATTTCTGTACATTGAATTTGTATCCTGCAACTTTACTATACTCATTAATTATTTCTAATAGTTTTTTGGTGGAATCCCTAGGGTTTTAAATATATATATATAAAGTCTTGTCATCTACAAATAGTGACAGTTTCACTTCTTTTCCATTTTGGATCCCTTTTATTTCTTTTTCTTGCCTTTTTTTTTTTTTTTTTGAAGACTGGATCTGAGTTACATCTGCTGCCAATCTTTTTTTTTTCCCCCCCTTCTTCTCCCCAGAGCACCAGTATGTATCTGTATGTTCTAGTTGTAGGTCCTTCTAGTTCTGCTATGTGGGATGCTGGCTCTGCATGGTTTGATGAGTGGTGCTAGGTCCACACCCAGGATCTGAACTGGTGAAACCCTGGGCTGCCAAAGCAGAGCACATGAACTTAACCACTTGGCCAAAGGGCCAGCCCTGTGTTCTAATTTTTATTATCGCCTTCCTTCTACTGATTCTGGGCTTTGTTTATTCTTCTTTTTCCAGTTCCTTTAGGTGCACTGTTAGATTATTTATTTGAGATTTTTCTTGTTTGTTGAGGTAGGCCTCTATTGCTATAAACTTCCCCCTTAGAGCTGCTTTTGCTGTATCCCATAAATTTTGGCATGTCGTATTTTCATTTTCATTGGTCTCCAGGTATTTTTTTTTATTTCTCCTTTGATTTCTTCATTGACACAATAGTTGTTCAGTAGCATTTTGTTTAATCTCCACATATTGATGGCTTTTCCAGTTTTATTCCTGTAGTTACTTTCCAGTTTCATACCACTGTAGTCAGAAAAGATGCTTGGTATTATGTCTATCTTCTTAAATTTATTGAGACTTGTTATGGAGCTGAATGTGTGATCTGTCCTGGAGAATGTTCCATGTGCATTTGAAAAGAATGTGTATTCTTTAATTTTTGGATGAAATGTTCTGTATAGATCTACTAAGTCCATCTGATCTAATGTGTCATTTAAGGCCAATGTTTCCTTATTGATCTTCTATTTGGATGATCTATCCATTGATGTAATGGAGTGTTAAAGTCCCCTACTATTATTGTGTCACTGTCTATTTCTCCTTTTATGTCTGTTAATAACTGCTTTATATATTTAGGTGCTCTTATGTTGGATGCATAGATATTTACAAGTGTATATCCTCTTGTTGGATTGTTCCCTTTACCATTATGTAGTGTCCTTCTTTGTCTCTTGTCACAGTTTTTGTTTTAAAGTCTATTTTGTCTGATATAAGTATTGCTACCCCAGCTTTCTTTTCTTCATCATTTGTGTGGAGTATCTTTTTCCATCTCTTCACTTTCAGTTTGTGATTGTCTTTAGGTCTGAAGTGTGTCTCTTGTATGCAGCATATATATAGGTCTTGTTTTTTTATCCAATTAGCCACTCTATGTCTTTTGATAGGAGCATTTAGTCCATTGAAATTTAAAGTAGCTATTGATAAGTATATACTTATTGCCATGTTATTACTTTTTTTCTGGATGTTTTAGTAGTTCTTCTCTGTTCATTTCTTCTTCTCTTGCTCTCTTCCCTTTGGTTTGATGGCTTTCTTTAGTATTATGTTTGAGTTCCTTTCTCTTAATTTGTTCTGTATTTATCATAGGTTTCTGGTTTGTGATTATCATGAGGTTTGTATATAATAAGCTACATATATAGCAATCTATATTAAGTTGATGGTCTCTTAAATTTGACCTCTTATAAAAGCTCTACTCTTTTAATCCCCTCATCCCACATTTTATGTTTTTGATATCATATTTAATGTCTTTTTTGTGTATATCTGTTATGCTCTTATCATGGAAATAGATAATCTTAGTACTTTTGTCTTTTGACCTTCATATTAGCTTCATCGGTGGTTAATCTGCTAACTTTACTGTATTTTTACCTTTACCAGTGATTTTATTGTGGTTTTTTTTCTTGATAATTTTCTTATTCCTATTTGTGGTCTTTTCTTTTCCACACAAATAGGTTCCTTTAACATTTCTTGTAAGTCTGGTTTATTGGTTATAACTCCTTCAAGTTTTGCTTGTCTCGAAAACTCTTTATCTCCTTCCATTCTAAATGATAACCTTGCCAGGCAGGGTATTCTTGGCTAAGGTTTCTTCCTTTCAATGTTCTAAGCATATCAGGCCACTCCCTTCTAGCCTGTAAGGTTTCTGCTGAGAAGTCAGCTGATAGCCTCGTGGGATTTCCTTTGTATTTAGCTTCTTGCCTTTCTCTTGCAGCTTTTAGGGTTCTCTCTTTGTTGTTAATTCTTGACATTTTAATTATAATGTGTCTTGGTATGGGCCTCCTCGGATTCATCTTGTTTGATGCTCTCTATGCTTCCTGTACCTGGATGTCTGTTTCCTTCCTTAGGTTAGGAAAGTTTTCAGCTATTCTTTATTCAAATAGATTTTCTGTCCCTTTGTGTCTCTCTTCTCCTTCTGGGACACCTATAATATGGGTGTTAGTGCACTTGATGTTGTCCCAGAGGACCCTTAGCTTGTCCTCATTCTTTTTAATTCTTTTTTCTTTTTTGTGTTCAGCTTGGGTGATTTCCTCTAGCCTTTCATCCAGCTTGCTGATCCATTCTTCTGTATTGTCTACTCTGCTATTGGGTCCTTCTGGTGAATTTTTCATTTCCATTATGATATACTTCAGTTCTGATTGTGTCTTTTTTGTATTTTCCAATTTTTTGTCGAAATTCTCACCATGTTCATCTGTTCTTCTCCCAAGGTCAGTGAGCATCCTTATGACTATTAGTTTGTACTGTTTATCAGGTAGATTGTTTATTTCTGTTTCACTTAGTCCTTTTCCTGGGGTTTTGTCCTGTTCCCTTATTTGGAACATATTCTTTTGCCTCCTCGTTTTGCTTCTTTCTCTGTGCTTATATCTGTGTATTAGGTGGGTCAGTTATGTCCCTGATCTTGGAGAGGTGACTTTATGTAAGAGATGCCTTATGAGGCCCATCAGTGTGCTTCCCTCTCATCACCAGTTCCAAATGTTTCAGAAGGGTCCCCTGTGTGGGCTATGTGTGTCCTTCTCTTGTGGCAGGGTTTCTCTTGCTGCAGGTGCATGGGGAGTCTAAGCTGTACCCCTGGCCAGCTGGTTGTAATACTCTAATGCATGCAGCTGCTGTGGTGTCTTCAGTCACTTTATCAGGCAGGGGGCAGCCACAGCACAGTTGGCTGCAAGGCCTAATAGCACATTCCTGCTGCATTTTTTATGTTAAGTGAATTGGCCCCCAGCACGGCTGGTTGCTAGGCTTAAGGACTTACAATTGCTGGAGGCCTCTGGCCTGCAAGGCTGTTGTCACCTACCTCAGGGTTGCAGCTGAGTGGGGCTGGCCCTAGACATAGCAGCACACAATTGTTTCAGGTGTTGAAAGGTGGGGCTGATACCCTATGTGGCTGTTTAAGAAGCACAAGTCTGCTGCTGCTGACTAACCCCACCATCTGCAGGCCCATGTACCCCGTCAACTCAGTCCTCCCTGTGCATATGTCTCACCCACAAAGCAGACCCACTCATCCTGCTGCAGAGGTCCCACACACCCTGCCTATACAGGCCCACAAGTTGCCTGAGGGCTTGCTGTTGGGTGGGGCCAGTCCCTAGGGCAGGCTGCCTGCCCTAGCTGAGCTGGATTAAATCAGTGCCTTAGTGGGTAGAGCAGACCCCTGCACTAACAGGCCAGGGTAAGAACTCCAATGGCATTTCCAAGTGTCTGTGTCAGCACACCTGTAGGTCACAATGAGGCTGCCACCAATGTCTCAGTCCATGGGTAAGTAGTCCAGCTGCCTCCTGCCTCACCAAGATGCACTCAGAGCCTATCAAATGAGTCTTGTCACCAAAGGACTGTGTACCTTTCTTTCTGGTGATTTTAAGTTGCTTTCTGAAATGGGTGAATTTGTGAGTGGGCCCTTTATGAGCAGGTTTTTCTTTCTCTTATAGCTTTGTCTCTCAGTAGCTTTTCTTGGGGTATTCTCCATCGTATTTAATAGCCAGGAAAGCCAGATGTTATGACACTCACTTCAGTTGTGCTGAGTTCAAAAGCTGCTTATTATGGCAAAGCTCTCCTGCTCAGATCCCCTGCTCCTCCAGGGAAAGCTGTGTACCTTAAGATTGCTCCCAGTGGTGAAGTGCCACCGCTAGATTGTGGCTTTTTCCACTCCATAAAGGAATGTCTGCCTCTTCCACCTCACTTAGGACTGTCCCTTATTGAGGGGGTTCTCTCTATCCAGTTTCCCGTTCTCTCTCAGGGGTAATTTTTCCAAAGGTAGTTGTAAATTTGTTGTCTCTGTGGGAGGAGATGAGTTCAGAGTCCTCCTATGCTGCCGTCTTCCCAGCAGTCTCCCCTTATCTCTTGTAATGTTCAGATAACTGTGAGGGAAGTACTAGGCTAGGTTCTGTGTAACAGATGAGGAACTGACTGGTCACGTAGCAGCTCGTAAGTGGTGGAGTCAACTCCAGCCCAGTCTGTCAAGATACAAAGTCCATGTTTCCAACCACTTCACCTGGCTGTCATTAGATGTGAGCAAAGTGGTGAAACTAAAGCCTTGATTGGAAGATTCACTGGACTGAAGCCAGCCAACTATGTCTAGTGTTGAAAAACAAAACAAAATTAAACAACAGTCAATGAACTTAAGTAAAATGCTCAATTTTTTTCAGATTTGAGATCCGTGTTTCTCATTAGTGTCAGAACTTTTTTTATGTTTTTCATCCAACTTTATGAAGTAATAAGATAGAATGCAAAAAATTTCAAATAACGCCAAAAATCTCCCCGTACAAATTGAGACAGTAAAGCTGCAGACCCTGGAGACCTTCAGCTGTTGGGCAGTGCCACCATGCTGGGGACCAGATTGTTTATTAATCAGCCATTGAATGGAGGTTGCCATAGAAAGGCAGTTTTCAGGGGGAGGGAGGGCCTGAGTGCATTATGCACAAAAGGGTGAGTTGAACAAAAGTCTAATCTAAAAAAGCTATAACCACTTATTGAATTTTAACTAATGCCTTTTACGATTAACATGTCTTATTTAGGAGTGTCAAAAGCAATTTTAGAAGGTGCTGGCCCAGCTGTGGAAAATGAATGTGCTGTACTAGGTATGGTCACATGTTCCTTTTGGCTACAACCTGTTGAAAATTGGAGGGCTGAGAATACTGTGAGAGGACCCACGGGAGGATGAGGGTGGAGTAAGTGGTGAGCGCTTTGGAAGAAGGTTGGTTCACGGGGCCAGCAGACATAGGTGGTGTGACTTGGAGGCTGTGGGGCAGAGGTCCTTTCTCCCACCATCCCATCTTTCTCTTCCTTCCTGGGTATTAAAGGGAACCCAGGCCTGGGTCCTAATGATCCGGGTTCCACCATATACTGAGGGATCCTGGGCACATCATCTGACCTCTAAGAACTTTGCCTCTCTCACCCTCAAGACAGTTTTACTAACGAGGAATCTGGTAAAGGCTTTCTCACAGGTGGTTGTGAGGATCAGAAGGAAGAATGAATGTAAAAAGTTTTGTAACTGTAAAGTGCCGTACAAATCATCTTTTATTCTCCCCAAGCTTGTTCCACTTCCTATAGCACATCATGTAGCTGACTTCTAATCCTTTTATGAATGAATGTGGGAGCCTGGGTGGGTCTGAGGTGTTTTCTGACACCAACCAATTCTCTAATTCCACTATCTACCTGGAGTTAGCGCCAGATGCCACAAGTTAAAGGACTCAGTCCCCCAAGACTGCCCCTACTTCAAACACCAGTTGCAAGTCCCAGAGGCCACCGGGACATCTGGTGGACTGGCTATAAATTCAGGGTTTCCCACAACCCACTTCTCAGTTTTTACTCACAGAACCCAGTGAAACACTTTTCTTACATTTACCAGTTTATTATAAAAGATACAACTCAGGAACAAGCAAATGGAAGAAATGTGTCCAATGACAAAGCAAACAATTTATTGAGAAGTTTGAGGTCCTTTATTCAAGGGAAGACAATCCGTGGACTGGGGAGTATAGTGCCTCTCAAGCAGTGAAGTGCTCTTCCTGAGGGATTTTGGGCGAGAGCGACTTTACAGAGCACTAGAGGAGGCAATGGGGAAATTGAGCATGCTTGGCTGGGGTTGCATATCTGACCTTATTTAGAAACATTCAGGGAAAAGGAAATAAGTATAGAGCCCAGAGTTGGCCTGGCATTTAGGGATTGGCTGACTGGATATACTGTGTTTCTGATCTAATGGGGCATTTACTGGAAAACAAAAGTTTAGTTTGAAAGTTCAGTTTGCTGATGTGTCACCCCAGGCAGAAGCAGCTCCATCTTGGGCCTAGAAATTTATTTGAACAGATGTGTAGGGCAAGGTGTGGGAGAAGGGGCACAGAGCTTCCAAGCCCTTTCCAGACACGCCACCCTTCCAGTACCTAGATGTGTTTACCAACAAGGAAGTTCCTGAACCCTGTTGTTTAGGGTTTTTATGGAGGTTTCATTCTGTAGGCAAGATTGATTAAATCGTCGGAATTGTGATTGACCCTGGAGGTCAGGGGGTGGGGCTGAGAGTTGCAATCCTCTAATCACAGTTTGGTCTTTCTGAAGACCAGCCCCGTTCTGAAACTGTCTAGCCCCGCACCCTGGAGGAGTCATCTCATTAGTGTAGAAATACACTCTTACCCCTCAGGAGATTCCAAAGGATCTAGGAACTCTGAGCCAGGAATCAGGGACTAAGACCAAACATTTATTTTTTATTACATCACAGTGGGGGTCCTGTAAGAGTGATCATAAACTATTTATCTTTCAAAACCAAGACTCATGCCTTGCCAAGTAGCTAGTCTGCCCTGAGTGTGATTTGAAGGAATCATAGGTGTCCTACATTTGACAATAATACGTTCCCACAACTTGATCTGCTATCGTGCCTGAAACTCCCACTTTAATAGCTCTCCTCTGTTTAAGACATTTTCTCTGGAGGAGAGAATTCCTGGAGAGAGATCAGAGGCAGGAAATATTGATTACCAGCATGAGGATGTTAGCAAGGATCTCTGCACTGGAAGAGCTAGCTGAACCTTGGAAGGCAGAAGCAGAGAAGGAAGCTGGGTTGGACAAGCTGGAAAAGCCTAAGGAGGCTGCCTGGGATGGGGGAGCAGGTGGGACACCTGAGAGGCGGCAGGGAGTGCCTGGGCAATGGGAGCTCAGCAGGAGGACAGGGTGGGGTGGACAGGGACCCAGTCCTGTCCTAAGTCCATTTGCTGGAGCCCTGCCTTACTCAGGGTACAAAAGGTCCTTAAAGCAGCCCTGGTAATTTCCATGAGCTCAAGAGCTCTCGGGGTCCTGAGGGAGGGAGAAATTTTCATCCTTTCACACCTCCACACAACAGAATACATTGCTTTCACCTCCTTGAAAATTTATTCTGGCTGAATGAGCGCATAATTGCTCTTCTGGACAGAATAGTGGGAGTTAAGAGTCCTGGACACTGATTGCTTGGGTTCAAATACTGGACAATCTTAGCCTACTGACATTACCTCTCCGTGCCTCCATTTAATCTGTGAAATGGAGGGAACAGAACCTACCTGATAGGCTTGTTTTGAGGATTGAGTGGGTTGATGCAGATAGAGCGCTTTTGAATAGCACCCTAAATATTCAACACTGTAGCTGTTGAGTTAAAGAATCCTGATTGTAGAGAAAATGAGCCTGTCACAGTCCCAGTGAATGAAACCAGATGGGTGGAGGGAGATTGGACTCAGACAGGAATCTTCTCGACTTTTCCTGATCGCACCTATTTTCATTCCTCAGTGATCAGTGTTGCTTAGAGTAAGTACGTGCTATGTGTGTTTCCTTTTCTTCCTTTTTTTTCAGCTACACAGCCTCACAGAGATTTTATAGTTACACAAGGTGGATTCCTAATGTGCAAGATAATAATGCATGTTCTTGAGGAAAATGATGTCAGGAAAACGGTCTCCAGTGTTCTGGAAGAGTGTGAACAGAGGAAGTACACATCTGTTTCCCTTCCAGCCATCGGAACAGGTTTGCAGCCTCTCGTCACTCAAAGATTCTGAGTGATCCAGATTCCTTTAGACTCAGTCTCACTCTTAATGAACTCAGTGCTGAGCCTAAGCAGCAATAGTGATGTCAATCAGAGAGTGGGCAGCCTTTCAGACCCTGAGGGCCATCTGTGGGACCTATGCCCCTTTCTTCTATGCCATCTTTCTTCTTTGTGTTATGTTCCCTAAGTATTTTCCCAGGTTTGGCCTGTTTTTTTTTTTAAAGATTGGCACCTGAGCTAACAACTCTTGCCAATCTTCTTTTTTTTTTTTTCTGCTTTTTCTCCCCAAATCCCCTTAGCACATAGTTGTATATTTTAGTTGTGGGTCCTTCTAGTTGTGGCATGTGGGGCACTGCCTCAATGTGGCCTGACAAGCTGTGCCATGTCCGCATCCGGGATCCGAACCAGAGAAACCCTGGGCTGCCTAAGTGGAGCGTGTGAACTTAACCACTTGGCCACGGGACCGGCCCTGGCCTTAACTCCATGGTTTTCTCACTCTGCCTTTTGTTCCTTTGGGGGATTCATTTACTCTCCTTATCTCAGTTACCATTTCTGCTCTGACTCCCAAATCAGCGTTTTCAGCCTTCTCCAGGATCTCCTCTGGGAGATTTCTCTATACCAGAAACTCGTTTATAACAGAGTCCACACTCATCATTGTCACCATCATCCCTGGCTAAGAGTCACACTCTTGAGTTGTTTTCTAGTTTCCTCCTTCGGTGGTGCCATGATGCTCCCAGCTGTCCCACCACCCTTGCTTCTATGCGCCCTCCGACCCCCATAGTCAGACAGTCCTACTAAATCCTCTTCCGGGAGGGGTTCAGTTTCAGCCTTCCTTTTACTTTCAAAACCCCGAATACCTACCCCATCTGGTTTACTGCGGTGTCTCCCACAGGCTCCTCATTGGTACATTCATTAAGTTGAAATGCTGTTGACACCAGGCCCTGTGCAAGCCACTGGGGATAAATCACGTGTAAGATGCAGTTGCTAACCTTAAGCAACAAGCTCAGCCTCGTCCTGCTCACAGTTTCCAGGAACACTTTCCTCATCGTCTCCATCACGTCATACAATAATTTCCTTAGTGGAAGATGATGCTAATGCCCCGCTCCCTGATTCATTCACCTCTCAACGGCACAGGATTTTTAAAGGCCCCGAGAGAAGCGCTAATAATGCTTTTACAAGGTTATGTGCCTTAGTAAAACTCCAAAAGTACAGTATTTTAACCACCGTGGGTTAAGACCACTGCTTCTCCCCACTTCCCCGCTTCCCACTCAGACTTCTCCGACTCCCCCTGGCCCAGGGTGTTGGAGTGGCTGCAGGCTCTTTTGGAATACAGCTAAGGAAAGTTGACTTGGAAATACAATTTTCAATATTTTAAAATTTATACTTTATTGTGATCTCTTTTCTGATTCTAAACGTTCACTTCTATACATAATTTTATATTTGCGATTTTGTATTTTTTTTCTGAGATGTATAAATTTCAAACCCTACAAACACTGGACCCACCCCTGACTATTAGTTTCCCCATTTTTCCGATAAGATTCTGAGGTATTAAAGCACAAGGTTCTACAGCTAGTAAGCAACATAACTAGGTTCAAACACAGGCAGCCTGGCCTGTACACTTCAAACATTGCATTTTGTTTTTCACATTAGGTGTTTTCTTTTCCCCTCGTGCTCTTGATTACTATATTCTTAGCTACCACATTCGTTTTTGTTTGTTTTGTTTTATTTTAACGATTTTTTTTTTTTTTTTTTTTTTGCTGAGGAAGATTTGCCCTTAGCTAACATCTATTGCCAATCTTTCTTTTTTTGTTTGTATGTGAGCTGATGCCACAGCATGGTCACTGACAAATAAGTGGTGTAGGTCCACGTCTGGGAACTGGACCCAGGCTGCCGAAGCAGAGTGTGCTGAACTTAACCACCAGGCCACCGGGGCTGGCCCAGCTACCACATTCTTATCTCTATTATCTATTACCTTCTATTATCACTCCAATTATATTGCTGAGTAAACCAGAGTTTAGAGGTGTTACGGGCTGAGTTATGTCCCCCTAAAATTCACATGTTGAAGTCCAAACCCCTAGTGCCTCTGAATCTGAGTGTAACTGGAGACAGGGTCTGTAAAGAGGTTATCAAGTTAAAATGAGGTTGTTAGGTTGGTCCTTAATCCAATATGACTGGGGTCCTGATTAGAAGAGGAGATCAGGACACACAGGTACAGAAGGAAGACCATGTGAAGACACAGGGAGAGGACGGCCTAGGAGGGAGGCCTCAGAAGACACTAATCTTTCCAACACCCTGACCTCAGACTTCTAGCCTCCAGAATTGTGAGAAAATCAATTTCCGTTGCTTAAGCACCAGTCCCTGGCAGTTGGTTATGGCAGCCCTAGCAAACTCACGTAAGAGGGATCAAATGATTTACCCTAGATCACACTGCTGGGCAGTGGAGAGCCAGGACCCAAAGCCACATCTTCTGCATCCAGAGCACACGTTCTTTTCTCTGCACGGCCAAAGCCCTGCAGCTCAAGTCCACCAGGAACACACGCTGTGGGGAACCGTGCAGCATCTCAGCGGGAGGTTGTTCGAAAGGACTTATTAGTGGATTTGAGTTTATACTAGGTGATTTTGTGGCAGTCTCAAGGAAGTGGGGCTTTGCTCTGGATTGGCTACTTCCAGGAAGCAGACATAGTTCTATGACTGAGTATGTCATCCAGGAGAGAAAAGCTGTGGTTGGCAATAAAGCAGCTGTCACTCACAGTAGTCAAGATGGAGGAGGTTTGGCCATTTTTGTGGTTTGGATAGTGTTCATGTTTTTGTCTGTGGTCAGACATGAGTATGCAGTGGTCTTGTTTTTGGCTTACTTCATCCCAATCACAGCGTGGTTACGTTTGGTGATGTTCTGTGAAATTGTTTGTGTCAAGTTGGAGAGACCCCAGGCCCCAGCTGTGAGTGCCAGGGCAGTTCCTGGCTGTCAGAGGCTGCTTCCACTTTCTCAGCATCAAGAACCGCGTTTGCCAAATCTTGTCACATGACCAACGCCAGCTGAAACTTCTTTCTGTGACTTCAAAAAATTTTTTTTCAGGAAATGGTGGAAAAAACCCTGTCATGGTTGCTGATGATATAATCAGTGCAGTTGCAGACTTCGCATGGAAACATTCCACTCCATCATTGAAAACAGTTAAAGTTGTCATCTTTCTAACTGATCTGCTAAAGGTATTCCACGACAGCATGAAAAAAAGAGCAGTCTCCACATCCATATTCTCCAAGACTGCATGTAAGATGTTCATCTTTAAAACCTCACGTGGTATCTCTGATATCACTTAGAAAATGTTCAGATGTGAATGCTCGCTGTTTGTATCAGGTTCAGGGCTTTACAGACAACCTCCTATGATACGTGTGAAAAGTACAAGAACGATGGGACACAATCTCCTGTCAACTGATTCTTCTTCTGAGGGACAAAATCAGGCCTGGGAAATGGGAATAGCAAATGAACAGGAAGAGAATAGAGATGAGGAAGCAGAAAAAGGGGAATAGGCTTGAAAATCCTAGCCAATCATCTCATTATTGATTCTTGATTGGTACTGACTCTCAGTGCCCTTGCCTCGATGAACTAGCTGATCAGTGCTGGTTATTGATCAGCCACCTCTAGACCAGTTAGCCTGGGAATGGAGACAGATGCAAGAAGGGAGTGGCCAGAGTCCTCTGGTTGTAGCAAATTGCGAGCAGGCAGATGCCCAGGTGCTGTTCTGTAAGGTGTGTGCTTATGCATTGTGCTTAAGTGTCTGTGTCGACCTGCCCCTCTGACCTAGCTTTCCCCCATTTTGTGACTTCTGTATTGCTGTTAAAATAACTAGAAATGCAGCCTCCCCTGGCAATCACTGTTTTTGCCATTTTGAGCACTCACCCACGAGGCGCTGTGAGTTTTACTACTGATGAGGCACACCTGACGTCAGCAGCCTCCCCAAACTGAAATTGTTGCCTGCAGCTGCCAGCAGGAATTTCAGTTCTCTCTACACTTATTTCCCGACCACTGTTTTCCTCAGTGTAACGTAGCACATGTAAGAGCCACACGCACACACGAAATAAATAAAAATTAAAATGATAGTTGCATCTGTTAAGGCTCTTGCAGTAGCAAGTAATAGAAAATCCAGTTTGAACTGGCTTACACAAAAATGGAATTCACTGACTCACATGACGATAAAGTCCATGCCTACTGACTTAAGGTACAGTTTGATCCAGGTGCTCACATGGTATTATCTAGACCCTAACTTTCTTCATCTCTCACTCTCTTCTCAGCCGTGTTATCTTTTTCCTCAGGCTTCACGTGGTGAAAGATGGCTTCTGGCAGCTTCAGGCCCATATCTTGGTTTGGTCAGGTCCCATAGGAAAGAGCATATTCAGTGGAGATATATATTTATCATCGGGAGAGTGATACCTAAGAACAGAAATGCTCCTATAAGGCCCAAGATTCCTTCTAACTGGACCAGCTAGATCATCACTGCTGCCAGGGAACCAGAATTACACTGACTGACCAAGCCGGAGTCACCATGCTCCACACTTGAGCTGGTGGGAATCAATGTCTGAAGCAAGGGGGAAAGGTTGTTCCCAGAAGAAATTCAGGATGCTAGTGCCAGGGGGAAAGGATGCACGGCAGTTAAAAATAATTCATGCCTACTGTAGTCTCTAGAGATCCAAGAAATTAACCTATTTTTTCCCTTTGGTTTTGGAGAAGAAAATTTTTACTTAAATATAAGAGCAGTAAGTCATTATCAGTAAAGTAAAAAGTAAAGTCAAACTGGCTCATCCACACTGGCTGCTTTCATCAAGAATTTAAAAGACCTTACAAAAATTAAAAACAAAACAGGACAGCTAAAGAGAGAAGCAAACAAAACAATGACGAAAATGAGCAGACAAGTGGCCATATGGCACTTGAGGGAAAAATAACAACAATAAAACTGCCTTACGTGGTCCTTGTTATAGATAAGAGGAATAGTACAGATAAATGTCAAGTGAAAGGAAGTTTGTTGGCAGACACAAACTGAATTTTAGTAATAATTTATCATACGGACTTCTTTAGAAGAGAACTTAAAGACAATAGCTTTAAGCTTCATTGGAGTAGATGATACACAATTAATTTTCCAATGTATGTTAAAGTTGTTCATTGATTCAGAGAGCATTTATTGAGCACCAGCTGTATATCGGACACTAGTGATACAGATTTGGGAGTCATGTAAGTAGGTGGGAGTTGAAGCAGTGCGTGTGAATTGGACCATCCATGGAGAGAATGAAGGATGAAGAGGGTGAAGACTGAAGAGCCAGGGTTCTTGGTGTTTAATCCCACCGCCACGTGTGGAGAGGAGACGGAGGCCTGGCGCACAAGGGGAGGTGCGGGGGGCAGGGGGGGCGGCATTGATCCTGAACATCGGGAATGGAAGAGTAGAGTGACATCTATCTTTTAAAGGAGATTTATAGAAAAAGGGCTCAGGCAAGTGCCTGGCACGTGGTAAACACTTACGGAAAGATAGCTATCGTGTTATTTTCCAGGAAGCGCTGGGCTGCAAGTTAACAGAACAAGATTCTGTTTCTTCCTTTGGTGGAGGCCTTCCTTGTAGCACAGGATGTGCGAGTACTCAGCTTTCTGGGGAGTCGGTTTGCTCATCTCTAGGTTGTCTAGCCAGAGTCACCTTTTGTCCACAAGGCAGAATACATAACACAGTTTAGTGTGGCTTAAGGATGTGATTTAAGTCTTTCCTCTCAAGAAAATACCCTTGGCTTTACACTTTACTCCCTTTTTAAGTACAGATACCTCTGGAATGTAGAAAAGATCAAGCTTAATCTTTTTTTTTTAAAGAATAATAACTGTATATTTATGAAGGACTTGGTATTCCCTAAAGTGCTTCCATGCCCTTTATTATATTTTAAATTTGTAACGATCCCATGAGTCGGTAAATAGAGCAGATCTTGTCATTTCCACTGTATAGATGAGAAAATGAAGACTCACGCAAAGTGGTGTCGCTTGTTCCATGCCACATGGCTGGTCCCAGGTTGAAGCGGACCAGGTCTTCTGATTCCAAGTCCTGGTAGTTTCTGCTCTGCAACCTCATGGCATGGAAGGAAGAGGGGGCCCGAAGAAACGCTTCACTTGCTTACTTCCCAGCCTTGCCTGTTGCAATCAGAGAAAAGAAAGTAGCAGGTCAAGAGGACGCTAAGGCCTAGGACTAGAAATGATTAGGCCAAAAGATCTGAAAGGGGTGCACAGTGGGGGAAAGGAAAGATCTTAATTTGCAGAAACTACACACCATATTGGTGGGAAACTTCTCCAGAAAATCTCTTTTAGAAGGGAATTTGAAAAAGGCTTCTAGACTAGGGTTAGATACTTCCCTTGGTCACCAGAATTTCATTCCCTGGGTGGACCTGCTAGACAAGAAGGGAGTGCCCTGGACCCACCTCCAGGGCCTGGTATACCTTTGACTAAAAGTGAGTAAATTGTGGCTTTGTTTGTACGGAGAAATCCTCTGGTTTATACCTGTGGTGTTGTGCCATTTTGTGGCATTTCTTCTCTGTCCATATTTCTGCTAGGCATGCCATCTCAGCAAGTTGATGTGTAGCCTCAATGGGTTAGAAGTTTCTGGAAGCCATTGGAAAGCAAAGGAAAACTTTGAGCTTCATCACTTTATATGAAAGCATTCACTTGACACTTCCACTATTTTCTTTACATAGTGTTTTCTTAGCGTAGAAGATGGGATACAGATCAATGTGCTTTAAATATCTTTAACAGGGTCATCATGTTTCAAAGGAAAAATAATAAAGAATCACACTAAATAAAACTGATAGAGGTGAAAACATCAATAAATTGGCTTTCATGTTTCATATCAGTTTCTTATGGAATTAATTCCATAGAATTTTCTGAGAAAATTATAATTTCAAGCTATAGTGACTCTAAGTTTATCTAAAAATTTTAGCTAAATCGTAAGTAAACATGTCATATTAGTGTCAGAACCATTTGAATCATCTGTGTTACCAAATTGAGGATAATAAAAGAAGTAACTGTGAAATGTGTAGCTTTTGTTTTTTTCAAAGACCAGAATTAGATGAATGAGAAACAAGAACATAGGAAGTGCCCTGATTTTCAGACATCCCTGGAAAGGTATGCTGTGTTTTCACCAAATGCTGACTTTCCAGATAATATTCCTGAACAATGGACTGACATGAATCAGCAGCCATACTGTGTGGTCAAGCTACAACCCGGACAGTCAGAATATGACACCGTGAAGGACAAGTTCTGTGAGACTTGTCTTTCCTACGAAATAGAGAAGGTAATATTACATTAAAGAATTACTTCTTTTAAATATTGGAGAACTAACGTGAAAGCCATGTTTTTCCTAAAACTCCTCCTTCCTTTATACCTTACTGTATTAATTTAAATTCGACTCACTCAATCTCCATGGACCTCAAATCTTATTGTTCATTCATGAGCAGTAATGAAGGAGATTCCCAAAAGTCACATGTATATATTTGGATACGTACAATTCACAAACCCACTCAAACTGGCTTAACAAGAAGAAATGTATCAGAAATTAGTGGAAAGTCTAGAAGGAGGATGGTCTTTGAAGGAGTCTGATCCAGTGGCTCAATGATGTCATGGATCCAGTTCCTCTGGCTTTGCAGTCCTCGGTATCAGCTTCATCTGAAGACTGGACACTCCTTGTGATTATAGCCATCAGGGGTTTCTGTTTCCCCCATTCACATCCCACAGACGAGAAACTGTGTCCTATCCCGTAACCACTGGACAGGAGTCTCAGGCTCTGTGTTGAGTGGACCACTCCAACCAGCCTGTGTCAGGGGAATGCCATATGCCATTGGCTTGGAGCTGAGCTATTGGATCACATGATTGTGTGCTGCCATCATGAGAGTACCCTGATTGGTTTAACCCAATTAGACTCCACCCTAGAACTATAAGTGGGTGTTGCTGCACAGTAGGGATGAAGTGGAAGGGATGTTCTGAGATTCCTATGATGTCCACTATGCTGCATAAAAATATTAACCAGTAAAGTATGGGAGTTTTTAGAAGGTCATTATCACACCACATATATCAGAGTGGGATGTGGCAAGCTAGTGATTTAAAATCTAGCTGCTGCTTCCGTAAAACTGTGAACTTAACTACATTATGGCACTTATGAAATAGTGCTTTGATAAGCTTTCGCATGCCTGACTCCCCCATTAGACAGTGGGCTTAAGGTAGGAGTCGCATCTTACTCATCTCTGCATTCCCAGAACTTAGCAAAGTGCCTAGCATGTCGTAGGACAGAAAGGACTTAATTGAATGAATGAACTTACTTCCTCAGAAAGAAGGAGAATCAGAAGAGAGAGACTCCTGCAGAAAGGACAGAATTTAAAGGAGAGATGCTTCGTGATGTTAAAAGCTGTTGAGAGTACAAGAACCTCACTTCAATTGTGTTTACCCCACATCTGCAACTTTCTTGGCTCTTGTCCTTCTGTCATACCCATTTTGAAACACCTTAACTTTGGATTTATTCCATAACCTACCTTCTCTCCTACTGCTCCTAGATAAAATCATTATAATTCACGGTGCCTAACAGCTGGACCCTCCAGGTGCCAGGAATCCTTCCTTGCTTCCTTGGGTCTATTTCCTCATGCATTCTCCGTTCCAAACTGTCATCACTCTCCTTGAGGCCTCCATCGCTCTCAGTAAAATAACTTCCCCTCCTGCTTTTATTACTTGGTCTCTCCTCAACATCTGCTACAGGTATCCGCTCCATTCTTCTTGAAACTCTCTTCTTCCTTTGTTCTATAACATCATTTCCTCAGAGTTCCTCCTCCCTCTCTAGACACAGATGATCTGGATCCCTCTCTTAGGCCCTCATAGTCCGTGTGTGTTCTCCTAACCCATCTCTTATCTCTCTGAGGGGTAGTGATTTGTTTTCTTGCCTTTCTCCTCCATTAAACTAAAAGTTTCTTGAGGGCAGAGACCCAACACAGGGCTTGATTCATAGTAGATGTTCAATAGGTGATTATTGAATGTATGTTAAATTCATTTTCTAGAAGGAAGAAGAACCCATGGAGAATCATATTTTGAAAAAAAGTTAAAGACAGAGTTTTAAGGAAGGGGTGGTTCATGGTTTGAAGTGCTATTGAGGGTCTAGAAAGAAATAGTCATTAGATTAGGCAATTATGAGGTGACTTATGACCATAATTGGAGCCATGCAGAAAAAACTGTTACTGGGAAGAAGACACATGGAATAGATTTGGAGATCAGAAGGAGTTGAGGAAATCATTATTGAATGATCACAAATTTTTGAGTAGAAATTTGAATGTCAGTGAATCTCCAGGAATTCCAGGGAACATGTATAGGTAAACATTTTTGTATAAATTATAAGTTCTCTTATGTAAAATAGGTAGTAATAAACACTATTACAAAGTATAGATACTAATAGATACTTTTAGCCTTTCCTTTTTCTAAAGGCACAAAGGTACGTACTCTCTGAATTTGCTGTTTATTTGCATTTCTTACCCTTTTCTTTCACCTCCCCACCTTCCTACATCCCCAGCCACCCCCTCCTTCTCATCCTCCCCTCCTCACTCTTGTCTCTCTTCTCCTCCTCCTCCTCCATATTGCTTCTTTTAAAATCCACAAAAAACACTATGTACTGAGCTCTAAGGTCATTTCCAAAATGTTTTGCCTTTTGTGATTTACAGATTGAGAGGATACAGAATGTATTTCTCTGGGAGAGCTACCAGGTAAAGAAAAACCACATGGACACCAAGAATGGCCATACCAATAACGAGAGACAACTCTTCCACGGCACAGATGCAGACGCGGTGCCGTACATCAATCAGCACGGCTTTAACCGCAGTTATGCTGGGAAGAACGGTAAGGAAGCGAGTAATCTGGCTGATCAGAACGAGGCAAACAGTAGTTCTAGTCTTGACTATTCAAACCCAAGCAGTGCAGAACCGTAGATGGTGCCATATTGTCCTCGTCAGGATGAGCTCACAGGATGTTCCACTGAAAGGGGACTGGCCACCTTCTGGACAGATGGAGTGAATTCCAGAAATGATGAAAAGTGGCTTTGGTGGGCAAGAACTTCATTTTTTAGAAATCCCTGTTTGGTTTGGGCGTGGCTCTACATACCGTGATGATTCTATGTTCTTAGGAAGCTTTTGTCTTTCTCTTTACAGCTACAGTCTTTGGAAAAGGAACGTATTTCGCTGTTGATGCCAGTTATTCTGCTAAGGATGAATACTCCAGAGCAGACAGCAGTGGGAGGAAGCATATTTACGTTGTGCGAGTACTTACAGGAGTCTACACAGTTGGACACGCAGCAATAAAAAGCCCTCCACCAAAGAACCCTGACAACCCTACGGATCTGTTTGACTCGGTCACAGATGATACACAGCATCCAAAGCTATTTGTGGTATTCTCTGATCATCAAGCTTACCCAGAATATCTCATAACTTTCAGAAAAAAAAATGTTTCTTAAAAAACAAAGAGATGATTTAGTCGTCGATTTATAAGAAGAATTTATAGATAAATCATAATTCTTAAAAAGTAAAATAATTTTTCTAAAAGAATTTTTTTGAAAAAAGAACAATTTATAGATTTTTTTGTCATTGCCTTTAACTTGTTTACATAAATAAAAATCTCCTTGTTAAGTGCTGAAATACTTAGAAGAGCCTTTTTAAAATGCTCTGTTGCTATTTGTAGCATACTTCTCCTCTGAGCCTATTGATGGGTGGAGGTTGACAAACGTAAAGAACACAATTAGAGCTACAATTATCCACAGACACCCAGTCTACAGAAGAACAAAGAGCACATTGCTTTTTTCTATTGAAAAAGAAATTAGATGGGTCATTTTAAAGCCAAGATATTATTGTTAATTGGAACATACTGGAACATATTAAGACATCAAACTGTGTTGAGTTAACCATATTTCTGAGAGAATAGGTTACTATGTGCATCTGTAACAGCTTGGAATTTTGCCTTCTTAAGAAACACTTATTAGTAACAGCTCAGCTAGAATGGACTGAATCAAAGGATAGTACCTCAAATCTGTTGTGGAACAAATCAGGTAAAAACATGTTGTATTGGGGCTGGCCCCATGGCTTAGTGGTTGAGTTCAGTGCATTCCACTTTGGCAGCCTGGGTTGGTGGGTTCGGATCCCAGGCGTGGACCTACACCACTCATCAGCCATGTGGTGGTGGCCACCCACATATAAAGTAGAGGAAGATTGGCACAGATGTTAGCTTGGGACAAATCTTCCTCAAGCAAAAAGTGAGGAGGATTGGCAGCAGATGTTAGCTCAGGGCTAATCTTCCTCAGCAAAAAAAAAAAAAAAAAAAAAAAAAAGAAGAAGAAGAAGAAGAAGAAGAAAGAAAGAAAGAAAAGAATGTGTTTCATTGCTATCTAATGCTACATAAAAAATTACCAGAAAACTTAGAGGCTTTGTGGGTAAGGAATTCAGGCCCAGCTTAGCTGAGTCATTCTGACTTAAGGTCTCTCATAAAATTGCAGTCAAGATGTTGGCAGGGGATGCAGTCATCCAAAGGCTTGAATGGGGCTGGAGGATCTTCTTCCAAGATGAATCACTCAAGTAGCTGACAAGTTTTTGCTGGTTGTTGGCAGGAGTCCTCAGTTCCTCTCCATGTGGGCCTCTCCACAGGCTGCGTGAGTGTCTTCATGACATGGCAGCTGGCTTACTCCACAGTGAGCAATTCAGGAGAAAGAGAAGATGTCTTTTATGATCTAGCCTCTGAAGTCAGACTCCATCTTTTCCACAATATCCTATTGGTTACATGGATAAGCTTATTCAATGTGGGAGGGAATTATGACAAAGGCATGGATACCAGTAAGCAAGGACCATTGGGAACCATCTTGGAGGCCATGTGAATGAGTGAATGAATGATGAATTGAAGAAATGTTAGCAGCAAAAAGGAAGCTAGAGGTCATGTAGTCCCACTGTCCCCTCTCCCTTCTTCTCCTACCTTCCCCCACTCCCACGGCAAAGAGCCCTCTAGCCTCTGCTTGACCACTTCCCACACTCAACATCTTGAGGGAACCTATTCCACTGTGGGACAGCTGTAATTATTGGAAAACTCTTGTGTAAACTCTTGGGTTTCCCTGAGTTGAAATCTGTTTTTCTATATCTATTACCTGCTGATGACTGTCCTACCTTCTGGAGGACACAGATCATCTCTTTTACAGATGGTGGCCCTGCAGATTCATCCCTTCCCTCTATTATATTAGTCAGGTTAATTGTTTAACTGTTTAGCAGCTTATTTATCCTGAAGCATCACTGTTCAAGAGTTGCAGACATTGAAGAAGTGTTTACATTCTCATAAAGCACATGCATGGTAAAAAGAGTATAGAAAAGTATACGGGAAATAACCCTCTCTCACCTGACTCCATCACCCATGATTGGAACACTCAGAGGAAACCACTGCCAATGTTCTTATGTACTCCCTTCTAGATTCTTCTCCATCTACCTTCAGCAAAGTCAAAATCACAATTTATTCAATTACTAACTATACAATATTTTATCTACCATTTTTCATTTAACATTACAAGTATTCCCCTCATGTTATTAATTTTTTCTATAAACATAATCTTAATGGCTGAGTTATTCTGCTGTATGTTGTCCTCTTTTTGTGTGTATAGAATAATGAAGTTTTTAAAAATGTCATCATCTTTATTCATAGTTTAATAATCCAAGTTTTCTTTTGTAAAGTATCTGTGTCAATTTCCCCACTAAATATGTCATTAAATACCTTATACCTCATTTTAATGGTTGCATAGTATTTCATTGTATGTTTCTACATCCATGTCGTGTCAAAATAGGGTGCCTATACTTCTAGGTAAATATATGGTTAGACTATGAGATGCAAAGTCCATAAACCACCTTCAACAAGACACCGCTCCCTAAACCTCTTGAGGGAAATATAGTCCTGGAGAACAAGGCAAAGTTAACTAATGCTCTGTTACTACCTGCGCCTTGGCTTCTAACTGCAGTGTAGAATTCCAGAGAACCAGGCTGGAACATGAAAGGACTCCTTTGACTTAGGTTAGGTGGGCTCTTACTTGCGATGTAAACTGCCATCTTCTGTCTCCTCTGAGGCTGTTACTCAAGGGCTCCCCAATGTATTTTGCTGTACTCCCACTTCAGTAGTAAGACACAGAAGTCTTGAGTGTAATACACTCGAGTTATTAAAGTTGTGATGGTTTCTTGAGGAACAAAATCTATAATTATAGTTATTATAAATTCTGCCTTCCGTCAGTCTGAAGCTAAACCATGTTTTTCCATCTTGTAAGTCCATCTCCTTCCCAGCTGACTTGGCATTCTCTATCCATATGACTAGAATGATCTCTACTTCTCTCCTAAGAACCCACTGTTTCAAATTATTCAAAATTAAAAGTCCTTCTCAAACTTGATTAATTACTGAAGAAATGGATTTCTTCTCTATGGGTTTTTGAACGCTTCAGAGTTCAGGCCGATGATACCTGACTGATCTGAGACCAGAGACTGTGAGCTACAATCCTGGACTGGTGGCCTGCTTTCACAGAGGGCTTTGTTATCTCATATCTCTTTTCTCCTCTTGTCACGAATACTGGCTCAGCACAAGGTTGACGTAAGGGAAACCATATTGTAGAAAGGAAACCATATTGTAACTTTGAATGACCTCTGATTAGCTAACCCAGCTGCAGTAAGTCCATAACTTTATTCTTGTGAGTTCCTTAGGAATGTGATGTCCCCCAGGCAGAGAGCCTATGCTGATAGCCATCATCTATGATCAGTATATAGGGCGTTGCTCCGGTCTCTCATGCATATCCAGTAAAACAAAAAATTATTAGGAACAGAAACTAGGACCAGATGTCTGCCCCACCTGAAGACCAGATATCTGCCCCACCCAGAGACAAGATACCTCTCCCACCAGGAGACCAGCCTCCTATATAACTGCCCTGTAGTCTTTCTTCTGTAAGATGGTCCTTTCAGACATTAGTCGGCCATAGTCCCCCTTGCTAGCAAGCTTTAGTAAAACCCTTGGTCTCCTACCACCTTGCCTCTCAACTATTGGCATGTCTTGCAGGAGGCAGACAACCCCCCTTTGAGTGGTAACATTACTTCTCCTTCTTATTCCTTTTTACCCCTCCAATCCTTTCCCTCACTTGTGGAAGAATGAAGACACATATGCTGCTTGGATCAATCAGAGGAAACTTTCTTTTTCCCTGCATCTATAGTAGAGAGCCAGTCAAATTCCATGTAGTATAAATGGTGATGAGTTAATTGAACACAAGGTTTGTGAATTCAGTTGCAGGTGGCGAGTTAATTACCACAAGGCTGGTAAGATCATTTACAGCTAATATGAACAAATTCAACTTCTGCTAAACACTTTCTTAGAAGAAACCCAGCTTCCTATGGTAAACATGTTTTAGAGTAAACATGCTTTACAAGCTTAATTGATTAAATTATTACAGTTACAAGATGTTGAGGAAAACTCGCTCTTCTTGTGTGTTTCTCCCTTACTCTCACACTACTACCACACTCACAACACCTGTGATACCAGGTGTGTGGGTTTTCCCACACACTATGCAATTCTCTGCAACATCAGCTGGGTGTCGCACAATTTAACTCAATTCTGAAACTACCTACCTGGAGATCCCACAGTTTAAAAGCTCAGTTCCACAAGACTCCCCCCAACCCACCCACCCCCACACTTCAGATGCCAATCACAAGTCCCAGATCATCATCTGTGCTTCTGACAAACCAGCTATAAACCTGGGTTCCCGTGACTCCCCTCCTTGGGTTTGAAATTTGCTAGAATGGCTCACAGAACTGAGGGAAACATTTGTGTTTACTAGTTTATTATGAAAGGTGTGATAAACGGCACACGTGAACAGCCAGATGGAAGAGTTACATAGGGCAAGGTGATGTGGATCAAGGCTGCCCCAGGGAGAGAAGCCCAAGGTGTCCTGGCCTACATGCTGATCTATATCATCCTCCGGGAAGCATAGGACGTTCCGACCTGATTAGACCCGATCCGTATCCAAAGGTATATGACCATCCGCTAAACAGACCCCACCTGCACTGATACCACTTCAACAAATTGTTTGCATGATCCATCCTTTGTCTTGTAAACAAATATCTCACATACCTATGCCTTAGAAATTTAGCCCTACCCTCAACACATTGCAGCTCTTCACTACCCATGGTCCTGTCCCCTTCTATTCTCTGAATAAAGGAGCAATACTACCAGTCCTGGAGAGTCCAAGAAATCTTTCTTTCAATTCCTCAGCTCACTGAGCCTGCATCACTTGTACACCTTAAACTTACACAATGTTTTGTGTGAATTGTATCTTAATTTAAAAAAAGATTTTTTGGTTTTAAAAATATAATAAGCTAAAGCGAAAATGTTTAAGGCAAAATGAACCTGTTTCCAAGAGAGGTGGATTAGCTAGTGACAGACCAGCGCTCACACCTAAAACAACCAGAAAATCAAAACAAAACAGAGAAATCATCTACCGTTATCACCACATAACAATGTTTTGGTCAATGATGTATCACCAGTTAGTTACCCCAAGGAACTCAAGGGTGGGTTTGGATATTTTAACTGTTTTTCCAAATTATTCTTTTTCCTTTTGTTATGTTTAGGAAATGCAATCACCAACCTCTGTGAACCAGACTGAGCCCCACCACAAGAGCCATGCCTATGACCTTTGCCTTATTTTTAATGCTAAGATCTCTCCAGGAGGAGCTAAGGCCTTATTACCATCATCTGCAGTGTGTGTGGAAGCACGTTTTCCAACTGAGCCTGCACAAGCAAATACCCACCTCTCCCTTTTGCATATTCATTCCCCATCCAAAATAAAAGGTCTCTGCTTCCCTTTGTTTGGGGACGCCATGACTCTGGAAATGATTCCTCATGATCTCCTACTTGCCACAAATATACTTTACTTTGTGAGACATCTACCTCTTGTGGTGAGTCTGCTTTAACTTGCCGGGAGGGAACCCACTTTGGTTTCAGTAACAGACGGACCATATATCTGAGGTGGTCCTATAAGATTATAATGGAGCTGAAAAGTTCCTATCGCCTAGTGAAGCTGTAGCCATCCTAACATTGTAGCACATATGTTACTCATGTGTTTGTGGTGATGCTGCTGTAAACAAACCTACTGAGCTGCCAGTCATATAAAAGTACAGCACATACGATTATGTACAGTATGTAATACTTGATAGGGATAATAAACGACCATGTTATTGGTTTATGTATTTACTATGTCATACTTTTCATTGCTATTTAATTCTTTCTACTTATATAAGAGAGTTTACTGTAAAACCGTATGCCGTGTTATGCCAGCAGCAGCCTCATACATCTTGTGTTGACCACGTCCCTTCATTACATGATTTTCTCTGGTGCTTGATTTAATCTCATGTTGTTTTGTTCATCATGGCCCCTAAGCATACAAAATCCACTGCTAATGTTGCCAGTAAAAGGCCACCTTGCGTTACTGACATGGAAACAAAATTAAAAGTCATTAAGGACTATGAAGGTGGAAAATTAACGATTGTTATTGCTCACCAGTCAGGCATGTCTCATTTCACCATGGCTATGATCTTGAAGGACAAGAGCAAAGTGGAAGAAGTTGTTAAAGGACCCACTTCATTGAAGGCAACAACGTTAACAAAAATTTGAGAAAGGCCTATATCAGATATGGAGAAGCTTCTAACAATCTGGATTGAAGACGAGACACAGAAACGTATCCCCCTCAGCACCATGACAATCATGGCCAAAGCAAAAGGTTTGTTTGTGAAGTCGCAAGACAAAGCTGAAGCCAACTATGATGCTGAATTTACTGCTAGCTCTGGGTCGTTTAAATGATTCAAGGATCATTATTCATTACATATTGTAAAAGTGAGTGGTGATGATGCCCTGATATCAGTTCCCCTACATTAAACCCAGCATATGTGGGGTTAAAACCAAAACACTCATTTCCTGCTTACTCCCTGGCTTCCTGGCTCCAGAATCTACTCCCCACCATGCAGAAAGGCAACTAAGGACAGCCACCTGGATTCCTTATCATCTCCTCCTCCTCTCTGCAAGCAGCATCCCAAGGCCAAGCACAGGCTAGTGGGAAAGCTCCAACCAGCAAGGCCCCTGACTCCCCCTTCCTCTATACAAGCAGCCACATTCCTCACAAACCTTTAAAGTCCCTGGCCTCCCACCTTTCAGGGAGATGAGAAGAGATGAGATGCATTTGAGGGCTCCCTCTCTTCTCCTGACTGATATCATCCAAAATAAAAACACTTTCTTTGCCATAAGCCTGGCATTCCAGTTTTTACTTGGCCCTTTTTGTGTTGCGGGTAGAAAATCTATGTTTGTAGGCAGTAACAGTTGGTGAGCCAGCCAGGAGGCTCTTGCCTGAGGCTCTGCGGTCCCTGGCCAACTGGGGTTTCCTGGGATGCAGTCCAGCAGCTGCCTAGGGGATTTGCCCTAGGGACTGTCCCCAGTACTTTCCGTCTGACCCAGCACCCCTGGCCCTAGGCGCATTTTCTTATGGCAAGGAAACAGGTTCTAGATTTGTTTGTTTGTTTTTCCTTCTGGTGAGTCTACGGACTCTGTCTGAAATTGGGTAAGTAGCCTCAGGGACTCTCATGAACTTCCTTCCCCTCCTCTGGGGTCCTTTCCATTCATGGAGGGGCCATCTGGGCATGCTTGCTGAGTGGGAACAGTTGTATGATTTTCTACCTTAGGTCTGGAAACTGGTTCACTGATGTCTGGCTCTTCTGTGTCTGGATCTGTGTGTCTGTCTGTCTCTGTGTATTGGAATGGGAAACCTGTTGTCTGTCCCCAAGCAGAGCCCATTGGGGCTGATTCTGCGTAGATGGTCTAATTATAGGTACAAGCCAAGGTCTAAGAAGGGATGGTTTTCTTCTCTAACACCACATGGCCACGATATTCTTTAAACTCTGAAGAGAAAATGGCCAAACAATGGATCCTTAAGTTGGAAAATTTTTAGCGAACTCTCGTCATAAACAGCTGTTTTATTGGTACCTATGAAAAGACCAAATTAAAAGGGAAATACAATGACTAGTCTTAAAACCTTAATCAAACTTGGAGTCTCAGCTTCTTCTTGTGGTCTTACAGAGGCTAACAAAAACATTAAGTTAACAAAGAGAACTCAGAAAGGGAAGAATAGCAGGACTCATCCCAATGGGATGGAAATATTTAGCTAGTTATTAAAAAGGAAAATAGGATGAATGGAACAGATAGAAATAAAGTTAAAATAAAGGTTTTAATAAAATATTGCCTAAGGTTGGATGGGCTAAAGGGAGCCCCTTATTGGCCCCCCAACATTAAAGGACATGAGATAGGCCTGTTCTATTCACCCCAACTGGAAAAAGTTTTAAAAATCAGGAGGCAAAAATCACAGTGCAAAACCTGACCAACAATTGTTTGGGGCAACAGTTAGGCTGATCAGGTCAGTAAGACTATAAAGATTAAAATTTAAGGTTAAAGTTAAAGATTAAAGTTTAAGCTAATATTATATGAACAGGTTATATTAACTTTGTCTGAATGTTTTTTGGGAATGGATGTTATGTCTGGCTGGATATGCTTCCCTTACAGAGTATTGTAATACTGAAATGTGCTAATGAAATTCTTTTCTTTTTTTAAACGCGGTGTTTTTTTGTTTTTGTTTTAAAGATTTTATTTTTCCTTTTTCTCCCCAAAGACCCCTTGTAGATAGTTGTGTATTTTTAGTTGTGGGTCCTTCTAGTGGCATGTGGGACACCACCTCAGCACAGCTTGATGAGTGGTGTCACATCCGTGCCCAGGATCCCAGGCAGGGAAACCCTGGGCCACCGAAGCGGAGCACGCAAACTTAACCACTTGGCCACTGGGCCAGCCCCAATGAAATTCTAATGTAAATTGTAATTAGCGGTATAAGAGCTGATAAAATTAAGACCAAGTTTTGTAAAAAGATTATATATTTAAATGGGCTTTATGTAAAATAATTGCATCTCTCTTGTCTGATTGTATTATAAATTATGCTGTGGGGATAAACATTATGTCTCACTGGGGAAGCCTTTCCCTGCCTGATATAATAAGAGCATATAGATCCACCCTTCCGGGAATGTTAGTGAAACATGCTAAAGGAGATCTCACTTTAAAAAAGCCAAAAGGGTGCGATTTCAGTTTACCGAAACTAGTGTATTTACATATGCAATTGGAAAAGCCAGCTACCACAATGGGAAGCCTACTCTAATCTTTCGAGGCTTCTAAATAAAATCAGGAATACTTTACTGCCCCTTTTTAAAAAAAAAATTAAACATGCTAGTGAAAGGAAACCAAATCTCTCTTCTCTTGCTGAACTTCCCCACAAATTCCTGATCTAAAATTAAAGTAAAAACAAGTAAATTTTTGAGATAATTTGGACTTTTAATAGCCATTCTGGGGAACCTCTGTTTCAGATGAGCCCACGTTAAGCGTCACTCTTAAAAGAGAGGATTCAAAACCTCTCATAACGGAATGCAGTCTTTAATTTATTTGCAAAATCTTCTAAAAGACAAAGTTGTTTAACATGATGTAAAATGATCTTTGGTAAATAAAAGCCTGTTTAAGTTTTTTGGTTTGATTAAAATATGTTTTCAGAGATCTCAGCATTGGGTATGATGCAAACATACATCTGGGTTTACTGGTCAAATGAGCTCGTGTTATCTCTGTTACAAAATTTGTCAGCAAGAGTAATAACTTAGAATAATAGCTGATTTTGTTTAATGTCTTGTGGGGTCTTTGTAGATGATCTAAATATAATTGTTGAAAACAGGTAAACTAACTAGATATAGAAGGATGAAAGTTTTTGGAGAAATTTTTAACAATAATTATGTGTTATTATGTATGTTCTTAAAACAACTTAAGATGATGGCTAACTGTTTCAATGTCACATGAAGTCTTTGAGAGTAATCCAAACATAATTGCTGAAAACAAATAATTTAAGTAGATCAAAATGGGCAAAAGTTTTTGAGCACAATAATTATGTTTTATGGTATATACAGTTGAAAAACAGCTCCCAAAGACTTTTTAGTAACTTAAAACTTTAGAGTTTCCCTAGTCAATTTAAATGACAAAACCTGTTAAATATCTAGGTCATTTTTGGATAGAATGGAACACTGACGCATTATTGCTGAACATGTCTAAGTTTATCTACTTTTGGCTTCTTATTACAGAGAAACTAAAAAGCGTTTTGGCCTATTAATAAACACACCTTGTGTTTTATGACTACAAAGTTTCTAAAAATTATAAAAGGTATTTATAAATTTGTCATGACACAGAATGCTAATGTAAAGGAAAGTTTATCATTTCTTACTTAGTTTATACTTAGAAATTAAGGTTTCTAAGGGTTAAAAATTCTAATTAATATATGTAATTAAAGCTACTAAAATTCTTTTAAAAACATCTTTATATTAAAGGGAAGTAAAATGTATGTTTTCAGTAAGAAGGTGTAAAAAATAAAAGTATTTTTATTTGTTGGGTTAAAAAAGATAAAATTGTCCTGAAGTACTAGAAGAGAAGAAAGAAAACCCGGGACAAATTCTAAATATAAAAAGTAAGTGACAAAATGTTTGTAAAAGTAAAATCCTAAGGAGTTTTGTGCCTGGTCAAGTTGGCAAAGATTAAAGTAAATCGACGTAAGTAAATGAGTTTTAATGTCAAAAGTAAATTAATAAAAAATTAAAACTTTGTCTTCTCTCTCTTAAAATGATAATTTTCCTGAACTTTTAGTCTTCTCGTGGTAAAAAAAACTATGAAAGGTTTTTTTCCTTGAGTAGTCTACCAGAAGGATAAGGATTTTATGTTTTATCAAAACAAATTTCCTATGTTCTTTTTATCAGGTCCTTAATCACAGATGCTAAGGTTTTTCTTACAGCTATTTAATTCTCTGTATTCGCCTAAAATTCTTTAACTGTCACCATAGTTAAACGGACAATTAGACATTGCTCCATGGGGACTTCTGATATTGTACTGGCAAATGTTATGAATATAAATGTTTAAAAATTGTATAACATTACTAAAATTCTGATCTGTCCTGGTGATCAGTCATAATTCTGGTTAAACTGTTATATGTCACCAAATTAGCTAAGTTCTTTGTCAATTGCCATTTTTAAGTCTTTTGTTGTTTACAGACAATTATTTTACTCTGATTTTTTACAAATATGTTTTACCTTTAGAGAAGTTCATAAAAAAATTATAACAGTCTGGAATGCAGGTTTCCAATAAACTTTCAGATTATAAAAGTGAGCTGGATAAGAAATTATAGAACTGTAACTCAATTACTGATGACCTCATAAAACTGCCATCAGAAGATCAAAAATCTGTCACACATGACTGAATGAACTGATGAGGATAATTATAATTTTTATGACCTTTGTTTACACTATTGTTGATTTTTTAATGTTTTGTGTTTTGTTTTCTCAGATTTCAGGAAATCTTTTTTTTCCTTTCTCTTTTATTTATTTATTTATCTTTTGTTGAGGAAGTTTGGCCCTGAGCTAACTTCTACTGACAATCTTCCTCTTTTTCTTTTTTCCTCCCCAAAGCCCCAGTCCATAGCTGTATATCCTTGTTGCAAGACATTCTAGTCCCTGTGTGTGGGACGCACAGCACACAGCACACAGCACAGCTTGATGAGTGGTAACTCCATGCCCAGGATCTGAACCAGTGAACCCCAGGCCACCAAAGTGGAGCACGCAAACTTAACCACTTGGCCATGGTCCAGCCCCTCTCTTTTCTCTTATGCTCATGATGACTTATAGCAATTTGATGAAATTATACATTTGCAAACAAAATTAAAACATTTATCTTTTTCTCCCTATCTTATCCCTCCAAAATGTAAAAGCTCCTCATGAGTAAGTATTCTTATTTTCATGGCTGCATGGTTGTTTGTGTAAGTTTAATAAGAATCTGTTCTTATGACAGGACATGTTTGGAAACACTGGTTTTATTACCAAGGCTTTGATTGGAATGTCATCTTTGGAGAAAACATACAGACTTGGATATGACAAGACAGCTTTTCAGGAATAAAGGTTGACTTTCTGGAATAAAGCCACTTGGAAATAATGGCCTAGTACCTTGCTTTGGGTTCCCAGTAACCTGGTAAGGGTGAGTAAAGAATGTCACTCCCTCTGGCAGGTACAAGGAACCTCAAAATTTGGGGGGACCTCAGAAGAGAGGAGTTCACCCAAATCTGTAGTTATTGCAGGTGAAATCTGACGAAAAGTTCTTAGTTTGGCTTTCCTGGCCTTGAGAGACCTTTAAAGTTCAACCTGAGATTCCTTATAAAAAGTTCCACCAAAGCAGATTTAAAAGAGTCTATGTGATCAATGGCTATTCTTGCTGTACTTAGGTAAATAAGTGGGCCAAATTTATTGAAACGAGATTTATTTTACAACTCAGTCAGTCTTAATTTAGCTGTGCTTGGTAAAATTGAGGGTGATTTTAGAGAGAAACATTATGTTTCAGTAAAGACTAGAATACACATTTGCCGATATTAGATTCTGGTTCCATTAATTGTCTTTGAGGGTTTTTTTTTTAATATCTGTTAACTGAACTGGATCCTGAATTCTTCTAGTCTCCTTAAATGTCTGACTACAAATCTCCAAAATAACTTTTTCAGGTTTTTTCCCATAATTTTCATTCAGAATCATTGAGAACTGAACCTGTTCTTTTTCCTGAAGCTTTGCAAACTGAAGCTGTACAACTTGATAAAAACTTAAGAGACATTTATGTCTGCTGCTGTGTAAGCCACTCAGAAAGATACCTGAGGGCCCAATGACATCATCAGAAACATTCAAACCGCAAAAGACGCTTTCACCCTGACTTCTAGAATCTTCTTTACTGACTGCCCCCTGTGCTCAAGAACTGTTTTACAATTTGCTCCAACCATTAACCTTGTTTTTTCTTTTTGTTTCTCTAGAAATGCTTCTTATTAAATACCTGGTTACTTACTTACACAATACAGGCCTAATTTGGGGAGCCCACCTGCATCACTGCCTTATTGAAAGACTGGTTTAATGAGATGGAACAATCTACATCCTGATTCAGCAGGAAGTAGCTAGATTGGTCCTCACCCCAAATCCCTCAAGATTGAGAAATGAACATAAAATAGGGGGGATTGATACCAGTCCTGATATCAGTTCCCCTAAATTAAACCCAGCATATATGGAGTCAAAACCAAAGCACTCATTCCCTGCTTACTCCCTGGCTCCCTGGCTCCAGAATCCACTATCTGCCATGGAGACAGATGGCCAAGGACAGCCACCTGGATTCCTTATCATCTCCTCCTCCCTGCATGCAGCGTCCCAACGCAGAATGCAGGCTGGTGGGAAAGGTCTGGCCAGCAAGGCCACTGACTCCCCCCTCCTCTCTACAAGCAGCCACATTCCTCACAAACCTTTAAAACCCCTTGCTCGCCATCTTTTGGGGAGACAAAAAGCACAAGATGAATTTGAGGGCTCACTCCCATCTCCTGGCTAGTATCTGAAATAAAAACCCTTTCCTTGCCATAAGCCTGGTATTCCAGTTTTTATTTGGCCCCTCTTGAATGGCGCGTAGGGGACCTATGTTTGTAGGCCATAATAGTGAATCTGTGAGTGCTGAAATGAAGGCAGCTGAGGAATTATTGGAAACGCTAGATAAGCAGATTGTGGAGGGAAATTACTTGCCAGAGCAAATATTCAATATGGATGAAACCTCCCTATTCTGGAAATGGATGCCTGAAAACACTTTCATCCATAAGAAAGCCAAGTCAATGCCAGGTTTCAAGGCTTTTAAGGACGGGATAACAGTCTTGTTTGAAGGCAATGTTGCAGGCTACAAATTGAAACCCTTTGTGATCTGGCACAGTGAGAACCCCAGGGCCTTCAAGCATATCAATAAGCACACACTGCCAGTGTACTACAGGAGCAGTAAGAAGTCACGGATGACTCAACTCCCTTTCCAAGATGCCCTCCTGAATTTCTATGCCAGAGAAATGGAGAAGTACTCTTTGGAGAAGAACACACTGTTCAAGATTTTGTTTTTGATAATGCTCCCAGACATCCTCCTTTATTGTGATCTTTATCCCAATATCAAAGCAGTGTTTCTCCCTTCAAATACCACCTCTTTAATCCAATCAATGGATCAAGTAGTTATAGCAGCTTTTAGGGCCTACTACCTGACAAGGACCTTTTCCCAGGCTATTCCTACAACTGAGGAAGACACTGAGAAGACACTGATGGAATTCTGGAAGGATTAAAACATCTATGACTGCATCAAGAACCTTGCTTGGTCTTGGGGTGATGTCACCAAGGAGTATATGAACAGCATCTGGAAGAAGACACTCAAGAAGTTTGTCCATGACTTCAAAGCATTTGCTAAGGATGAGGAGGTTGCAAAAATTGACAAGGCTGTGGTTGAGAGGGAAAACAACTTTAATCTGGGTATGGATGAGGATAACATTGACAAGCTCCTAGAGGTGGTTTCTGAGGAGTTGACTAATGAGGAGTTGTTGGAATTGAAACAGAAATGCACAGCTGAAGAAGAGGCAAGAGAAAAGGAAACTGCAGGAGAAGAAAAAGAAGAAGAACCCCCAAGAAAATTCACAGTGAAGAGTTTAGCAGAAGCTTTTGCAGACCTCAACAAGCTCCTTAAAAAGTTTGAAAATATGAACCCCAACACTGAAAGGTTTTCATTAATAGACAGGAATGTTCATGGTGCATTATGGGCTTACAAGCAAATCTATAATGAAAAAAGAAACAAACCAAGCAAACCACCATGGACATATTTCTGAAAAGTGACACTGTCCCCAGAAGAGCCTCAGGCAGGTCCTTCAGGAGCTATTCTAGAAGAAGGTATTGTTATCACAGAAGATGACAGCTCCATGCATGTTAGTGCCCCTGAAGACCTTCCACTGGGACAAGATGTGGAGGTGGAAGACAGCGATACTGATGATCCTGACCCTGTGCAGTCCTAGGCTAATGTGTGTGGTTGTGTCTTAATTTTTAACAAAAACTTTAAAAAACAGAAAAAAAAGAAATTTTAAAAAAGAAAAAAGCTTATAGAATAAGGATATAAAGAAAGAAAATATTTTTGTACAGCTGTGCAATGTATTTGTATTTTAAGTGTTCTTACAAAAGAGTCAAAAAGTTTTTAAAAATGTACAAAGTAAACAAGTTACAGTAAACTAAGGTTAACTTACTATTAAATAAAGGTTTTTTTTTTTTTTTGAGGAAGATTAGCCCTGAGCTAACATGTGCTGCCAATGCTCCTCTTTTCAGTGAGGAGGATCGGCCCTGAGCCAACATCCGTGCCCATCTTCCTCTACTTTATATGTAGCACACCTACCTCAGCATGGCTTGCCAAGCAGTGCCATGTCTGCACCCGGGATCCAAACCAGCAAACCCTGAGCTGCTGAAGCAGAACATGTGCACTTACCCACCATGCCACCAGGCCAGCCCCAAAGAAAGAATTTTTTTTTTAATTAAGATTATGATAGTTTACAACCTGGTGAAATTTCAGTTGTACATTATTGTTAGTCATGTTGTAGGTGCACCACTTCACCCTTTGTGCCCTCCCCCCACCCCCCCTTTCCCCTGGTAACCACCGATCCGTTCTCTTTGTCTATATGTTAACTTCTGCCTATGAGGGGAGTCATACAGAGTTTGTATTTCTCTGTCTGGCTTATTTCATTTAATATAATACCCTCAAGGTCCATCCATGTTGTTGTGAATGGGACGACTTTGTCCTTTTTCATGGCTGAGTAGTATTCCATTGTATATATATACCACATCTTCTCTATCCAACCATCAGTTGCTGGACACTTAGGTTGCTTCCACATCTTGGCTATTGTAAATAATGCGGCAATGAACATAGGGGTGCATGGGACTCTTGGAATTGCTGATTTCAGGTTCTTAGGATAGATACCCAGTAGTGGGATGGCTGGATCATAAGGTATTTCTATTTTTAACTTTTTGAGAACTCTCCATACTGTTTTCCATAGTGGCTGCACCAGTTTGCATTCCCACAACAGTGTATGAGGGTTCCTTTTTCTCCACAACCTCTCCAACATTTGTCACTCTTGGTTTTGGATATTTTTGCCATTCCAAGAAAGAATCTTTTAATAAATTTAATACAGCATAGGTGTGCAGCGTTTGTAAAGTCTACAGTAGAATGCAGTGATGTCCTAGGCCCTCATATTCACTCACCACTCACTCACTGACTCACCCAGAGCAACTTCCAGTCCTGCAAGCTCCATTCATGGTAAGTGCCACATACAGGTACGTCATTTTTTACCTTTTATACCATATTTTTACCTTACCTTTTTTATGTTTAGATAGGTTTAGATTCACGAATACTTACTGTTGTGTTACAGTTACCTACAGTATTCAGTACAGTATCGTGCTGTACAGGTTTGTAGCCTCGGCGCAAGAGGCTACACCACAGAGCCCAGGTGTGCAGTAGGCAATCCCATCTAGGTTTGTGTAAGTACACTCTATGATGTTCACACGACAGTGAATCGTCGAACAACACATTTCTCAGAATGTATCCCCAACGTTAAGCCATACGTGACTGCATATTATGGCAGAGGAGAGCTGCTGAATCAATGAGGACTGGAGAAGCCAGGTTCCAGAGAGGGAGAAACTTGGAGAGGGAGAGCTGACTTGTGCGGCCACTTTACCTGGGGTCATTTGCGAATTCTGGGCTGATAATCCCAGGCCTTGCACCCATGGAAGACCAGTGCTGGGACACAGGCCAGTGGAAGAGATTTGAGAGGTCCCTTCAGAAAGTCTGTTAAACTCTGGGAATGCATGAGGCTGGAGTCTAAAAGTAGAAGCAGAAGGATCTGAAAGCAGAACAGAGCCTTCCAAAATCTTATGAGGCAAAGATTAGAATTGCGGATTTACCAGGGGGATTTCCGCTGAAAATCCTGAAGAGACAGGAGCAAAATCGAGATAGACTGAGCCTTACCTGGGCTGCAACTCAGCCTCAACTCAGCACGGTACATTATTGGATTCAGGTGACCAGCCATGGATCAGAAATAAGATACTTCATAAAATTAATGTCGTTTTTATTTTATATGGAAAAATAAACAGGCAAGAACATGAAGAGTATTCTGGATTCAAAAGGGGTCATAAGAAGAACTTATCCTAGCAGACATTGAAATGTATTGGTAACCAATTGGAGACCTATGGTACACAAGAATATCAATAATGAGAATATTAAAAAGACTCACACTTTGCACTATACTCTCCAAAAAGTTTCAAGTGGATTGAAAGTTAAATACTTCAAAGTCAAAACAAATACTCCCATCTACGTGAACAGACTAGCACTAGGGGAAATCATTTTGACTGTTGATGGAATGGAAATGAAAAAAAAGGTGGACAGCTTCATTACTTAGATAGTTTTAGCTTTGATGAAATGAATACCAATAAAGCTGAGATTTACAAATTCAGAAGAATGGAGAAAATGTTTGCACATAAACATGAAAGTTCAATAACTAAAAAGTATAAACAGCTCATAGAAATGAGTGAAAATGCCAACTGTCCATTAAACATATGATTAAAACACGGTTCATTCAAGAAAGATGATTTTAAAAATATTCAGTCAATCTTGTTGGTAAAAGTAACTGCAAATTAAACCTACTGTGAAGTTTCCTTTTGGACCTAAAAGAAGAATTAGAAAAACTTTTAAAAAATGATAAAACCTAAAGCCTGCAAGGCTTTAGGAAAGCAGATATGATCATGCATTGACGATAGGAATGTAAATAGAGTCAGCCTTTCTGAAGGGCAAAATGGTGCTTTCTTGAGAGAATCATAAATACGCCTAATCCCTGACCCAGTAACAGAATTTATCCTGAGGAAATAACGTTTAATAAAAAACAAAAGTATGCACATACAATGTTTATTTTATGATAGTAAAACACTGGAAGAAAGCTAAGATTCCAACAATACAGCAATACGGAAGCTAACTGTGGTATATCAAAATGATATGCTCTAGTGACATACTAAAAATGAGAAACATACAGATGATATAGGAAATAGGAAACATTTGGTTAAATTATGCTACATAAAAGGAAGAATACCAAATTGTGTGTACACACCCATTACGACTATAAAAGAACCATGAATAGATTCAGCAGGAGAAAGACGGATACCAGGAATGTTTCTACTTGGGTTAAGATCAATAGACTCATAGTGAATTATTCTGTAAAGCTGTCAAAATCGGATTTTTAAAGAATTTAATATTGCTTTAATGAGAGCAGGATTTTCTTCGCAGGATATTGTACTGGCTTATAGAAATACCATTATTTGCTGCCTTCTTACGTGACGAGGGAAAGATGAAGTTGCTTCCATTTAGTTATGCGAACCTTATTGAAGCTATATTTTTACAGAAAGAAAAGAAGGTCAGACGTAAACGATGGTCAGAGTGGGTCACCCCACTCCAGGGGGATGTTCTGTAGGGGAGGAAAAATAATTTTCCCTCTGCCTTCTGAGTTCTCGGCTGAGATGTCTGTAATAAAAGACAAATTAACAAGAGAAAAACAAACAAGTTTCTTAGCATGTATAACTCATGTACATGTGGGAGATCCCAAAGGAGAATGAGGAACTACCCAAGGTGGCTTAGAATTCAGACTTAAATACCATCTTAACAGGGGAAGGGGAGGGCAGAAGTAGGTCTCTTAAGAGAGAGAAAATGATTTTTAGGAAAGATGAATGAGCCCTTAGAAGAAGAGATGGGAGTATGACAGGTGTCTTAGTTCCAGAGTTCCTCACAGGACCGTTTGAGGCTTCACTTGCAAGGATATTGCAAGTCGGTTTCTCCCTGTGCCCAGACCTGCCTCCCTCAGTGCTTTACAGACACGTCTCCTAGGGTGCGCCTTAATAACCTTCTGCATTCAACTCTGTCTCAGAGCTTGCTTCCAGGGGACCCAACTAAGACATATCCTTTCCATATTATGGTTTACTATTCTAATAAAATTAAATACCAAACAATTATAATAAATTAATACTATTACACATTATCAGAAATGAGCTAATATGTCAACTGCTTACTTTCAAATTGTTTAGAAAAGAAGTGTTCTTTGTACTACACTGCAACTTTTCTGTAAGGTAAAAATTATGTAAAAATAAAAATGATCTTTAAGAATAAAGACATTTTCAGATAAACAGAATGAAGAAGTTCACCATCCATAAGCTCCTGCAAAGAGAACTGCAAAGGATGAGCAGCCACATTAGGAAGAAGCAAATTGAGTGAAGAAGAAAGGAGAGGGCTTCTGAAACAAAGAAACTGTTAAATATGTCGATCAATCTAAATAAATACCAACTAGTTTTTAAAAGACTAGGCTTTTAAGGAACAGTTAAAAATAGCAGAAGGATAGCAAGATAGGGATAAATTTTTCTCAGGTCTTCCTGTTGTTTAAGAAGATGTATTGATTAATTTTAGACTTTGTCAAGTCTAAGATGCACAAAAGAATACGTATAGAATTTGTAAATTCAAACCAAATAGTGAGGGAAAGAAGGAATAAAGAAAAACTATCAATCTAATATAAGACAAGATAGGAAGAAAAATAAGCAAGGAAAAACATAGTTAATTTAAAAGCACAAAATAAAATGGTGGGAATAAGTCTGTGTTTGTCATTTATAATGTCTATAAATTTATATTTACTCATTAAAAGAAATTAGATTAAAAACAATCCAGCCATATTCTGTTAACAAGAGACACAACCAACCTAAGGACATAGAAAATGTGACAGATAAGGGATGAAAAAATTATTCAGGTATGTCAGACAGAATGCTTTCAGCTGTAGGCAACTGAAGAACTAATTAAAAGAGGCTTACATAACCAGGACTTTTACTGACTCGATAAAAAATCTGAAGGTAGGTGGTGCTAGGGCTAATTCTGTAGATCAATGATGCCATCAAGGACCTAGGCTCTTTCCATCTCTCCAATTTGCCATTCTCAGTATTTCTGAGATATTGGCCTTCATGGTCACAACATGGTTGCAGCATCTCCCATCATCACATCTCCCCTGATAACATCACAAAAAAGGAGGGAAAAAGGATTTCTCCTTAAGTGTCTCTATTGATGGAGGAAGATAATATTTTCTGGGAGCAGATAGCAGACTTGCCTTTATATCTCTGTGCCAGAACTGGGTGACACGGCCATTCCTAAACCAATCCCACTAGATGGGAATGAGATGACTAAAACTGGCTTAGCCTAAGCATGAGCCAAGTGTGGGTATGAAGGACAAGTATTTTATCTCAGCTCTTTGCTGCTCAATATCTAAATAAAATTGAAGTCCTCCTAACAAACAAGGAGACTGCCTTTGATTAAGCAACCACCTGCTCAAAGGGTCTGTCCCACTAAGCAAGGACTAACCAAATTAAAGTGGTCAGAGCAATATCAATATAAGACAAAAGGGACTTTAAGGCCACAACAACTAACACAGAAGAAAGAGTGGCACTCACCAATGACAAAAAGGAACAATTCACTAGGGTCATACGACAATTTTCAACGTATACAGCTTTAAATTAAACGAAAGCAAAAGAAGATGAAAAGTGGCAAAATTACAAGGAGGAATTAACAAATCACCCACCATACTTGAGACAGCCCATTTCCCTACACCCCCAGCGCCACGGCTTTGTGATTTGGGCCACAGATTAATTATTACATTTTTTTTTTTACTACATTTGTCCTTGTTTTATGATTTTCATTGCTGCTTTTATTTCTTCCAGGGCAGAATTCTTGAAAATAATTAATAGATTAATGAATGTTTGCTTTGGTGACTAATTGGCTGTAGGAATGAAGGGAAGCAATCAGGTTTAACATGTATTTGACCAGGAGGATATTAGTACAAGGATTGTCCTAAGGTGTGGGAGTGAGGAGCCTGGGGCGGGGGAGAGAACGTATTGACGGCCTATCTGACAATGCTGCCTCTGCTGGGAGAAAAGCACAGTCTTGTGCTGGAGCTGGCTCATACTTCACCACAGCTGACTGTTAAATTTTCAGAAATTTTGTGAGCCAGTTATTAGCCACTATTATTTAGAACTACATTATATAAACTTATAATAAAATCTATTTTTAAAAGATAATAAATACTGAAAAGTCATCACTTCCTCATTGTTTTACTACATTTTACTGTGCTCCATGCTGTTGTGTTCGTTCTGTCTCTTGTATCCGTGTGGTGGAAGGGTTATATAATTGTGCACTACTATTCATCTCTCCCCAACTCTGTGATCAGTGATATCACATTGGGAACTTAAAATCAGCTGTACTGGGAATACTTACACCATGGAATTGGCAAACACTACGGATCAGGCTTGATTTATTGTTTTGTTGATTGTCTAGGCTTAAGAAAGTGATGGAGAACATGTTAATAAGGCAGGTTAAATTTAAGTATGCCATATCTGTGGCCATTACATTGTAAAGAGCACAAACGATTGAGGAAATATCCTTCCAGAATTTGAAAACTATTATCCAATTCAGCAAAGAAGGAGCTCATGTCACTGTTAAATAAGAGAAGTTCTGTTTTCCTTGTTTCACTTTCATCTCACTTGTTAATGTAAACAAAAGTATCAACCAACATTTAGGTGAGAACTATACTCATTCATTAATTGCAACCATAGTTTGGCTACAAATATAAGAATTGGGCAAAAATCTTTGAAACATTCTGTGAGAATCAATTGGCTATTTGAAATTTACAGTGATGAGTATTGTACGTTTTATTATTATTTGTAAAGTACGTGCTATGCAACCTTTATATACATCAAATTTATAATAAACAGAGACATGCATGCAAACTTCATTTTTTCCTACAGAGCTGGTTGTTCACTATTGAAAGAGCACGTCACTGATGGAGATAATGCATGGTATGGTGTGGGAGTAAAATATCGTATGTTTTTCTTTTTAAATAAGATCTAGATTGCACTGTCTCTGAGAGTTCCCGCTTGGCTTGAGACATAGGCACGTGTGTCTGATTCTTCACTCTGCTCTATTCTTTATCTCACAAAACTTGGAATATCAAGTCTGCTCTGGACTGTTCTGCAGAACCTCCCCCCACTTCCCACCCCACTATAGTATTTGTGACCCCAAGTATCTCCTCATTGGGAAAATGTACCATTAGGGATTACTGTACTGGCAGAGTGAGGGGTACCGAGGGGTACCGGAGACTTTCTCTAGAGGCCTGAAGAAGATGAAGCGCCTGAAAGGGACCTGAGCACAGGGAGGAAGGCCAGGAACTGGGATGTGTCTATCAGGTGACTCCCTCTGAGGACTGAACTTGGAGTGGTAACAGAGAAGGTGGCTTTCTGAAGTCACATCCCATTTCGGGGGCCAGGGCCAGGAGTTTCAGAAGCAAAGCGAGGCAGAGAGGTGGGTGGGCATGAGGCGCTCACAGCTCGCTGATTCAGAACAGATGGGAAAGCCACCCTTTCCCCAGTGTACACTTCAGTGGGAGAAACGGGGAGTCTGACACTAGGTTAATAGACGTTTGTTGAGAAGCTGAAAGGGGAAATTTAGAGGAAACAGAGAAAAGGAAGTCAGCCAAAAAATGCAAATGTGGGTTGTGATATTAAGATCAGCCATGGATATGAGGCGGAAGGAGAACCAAGGAACAGCCATGCAAACATGGCCACTTCTATGCTGGAGGCTGCTCTCCCACAGGCCCTGAGAGGACACTTGCTTCCTAGGAAGAACATGAGTTTCAGGAGGTAGACACTCCGGGGAGATGGAGATTTGAGGGGGTATAAGCCCACTGTGGGAGGGGGGAGGGTACTGGTTCAACAAGTGAATAGGGTCAAAACAACTTAGGAGAGAAGTCAAGGTACTTTGGGGCCTAATGATGATTAACAATTTGCTCCTTCTCGAACTTTCTTTCCTTGGCTTTCAAGACGTGCCATCCTGACCTTCTGATAGCTCCTTTCCAGTCCACCCAGGAATGAGGAGTAGACCTCGAGTGGCAAGGCACGTTGCTGATAATTAAACAAATCCTTGAAAGAAATCCGGAAACGGCCAGCTGAAACTTCTACTCTAAATAACGGCTTTCACTTTCACTCTGATTTTATTTGTTGTAAAATGACGACGTGAGGAAAAAGAGAAACTTTGCCCAGTTCTGGACCCCCGAATTCTGGGGGAGAGGAGGGTGTTGATTTTAGTTGTGGTGTGGGGCGGGGGACACAGTCACCCCTGTGTGGCTGGGAGCTGTAACAGCCTCTCTGCGTCCGCCCCACGTCCCCCTGCTCGGACCCAGGCTGGTCTGGAACAGATGATGAGCGCCACCTGCGGGTGAAAATATCTCAATACTGTTCAGCATTAGGTATCACGGATCAGGAAAAAACGCCCAGAAAACTCTCTTTGGCCGTCTCTGGTTCTCTTCATCCTGAAATTTAGTTTTACTCTGATTTAAGAGACAATAGGTAAGGTCCAGCCCTGCAGGGGGAGGCGGCTCTAATTGTGGCAAGAGTCTAAGAGACCTGCCCACCTCCTTCACAGAGAAAACAGAATGGGTGCGGGGCGAGCTCCCCTGCCTTGGCGTCCGCGGTCGTTCAGAATTGCCTATTTCTGTACTCCATCTCCGCCCTGTTCCCGGTGCAGTGGGAAAGGTGTGCCTTCCTGAGGCTCATCCTCTAGGGTCCCCTCTCACCTTCCCCCACAACCCGAAGCTTCAACTTTCCCTTTATCTTTCTACCAATATTTAAACATGCCAAAGACTCTTCCATCTTAAAAATATCTAAAGAGCCAGAAAACAAAAATAACAACTCCCTGATGCTATAAGCCCATAAGCTGTTGCCTGATTCCCTCTTCGCCTTCAGGGTCACACTTCTAGAAAGAGCTGACTACTCTTGCTGCCCCCTTCCTTTCAGTCCTCTGTCCACGCCCTCACCCTCCCCTGCCTCTTCACCAGGAGGACAGTGCCTGGCAGGTCCCCAGCAGTCCAAGAGACACTTCTCTTACCTGATATGCTGTATACCTGACACCTGGTATATATTTGAATGACAACCCCTCCTTCTCACCTGAAACACTCTTTCATTATGGGTTAAGGATACACACTTTCCTAGCCTCTCTCCCACCTCTCTGGCCCCCCTTGGTGCTCCCATCTGGTAGATGACACTATTGTCTAGCCAGCCGCTCAGGCCATCCGTGGATGACCATGGAGTCATCCTTGAGTGTCCTCTCCCTCTGTCCCCACCCTTCAGCAAGTCCTGCAGCTGTGCTTTCAATCAACTTGGAATCCACCCTTCCTCGGTCCTCCTCTGCCTGCACCCTGGTCTCAGCCACTCTCATCTCTCACTGGGACACAACAACAGCCACTTGGCTGGCCTCCCTGCCTGCTCTCTCGTTACACACAGCAGCCAAAGTGATCCTGGAGAAGTAGATCACATCATGAACTAGCCCTGTCTCAACCCTCCCAGGTCATCCCTCATCATTATTAGGCCGCAGGTAACATGTCACCCGCCCATAAAACCTCTCTGAGCCCCCACACCTGGGCTACGAGCTCCTCCTAATTTGCACCTCCTAATTTGTTCCTTCCAAGAGCCCTTATTCCACTGTCATACCTCATGCGTCCCCACAGCTTCCTGTGCTCAGTGAGCTCAGGAACTGTCTTATCTGTTGAATCCATCCTGAGGGCATGGCACCCTGTAAATATCCCATAAAACACTGTGAATGCACCGTTACACCCTCATTTCTAGACGTTTAATATCAACAGGTCAGGGAACAAATGCAAATTAAGGAAAACAAGGCAAAATTCTGATACTTAATTCACTGCCGAAAGAAGTCCCCAAATGGGCCCCAAACATTCTAAAGAGTCACCATTTGCCCAGCCATTTTATTTTCTTGTAAAATGTCCGCCGGCGGCAACAATGAAGTTGTCTTTGTGTCCGCGCAGGGTCTTGTGACTCAAAGATGCTGATTTCAGCCGTGGCGCGGGTGAGTGGCACCTAGGGCCCTGAGCTTAGGGACCTGAATACAAAAACGAAGGGAGGCCAGATGCCTGAGCGGCGACGGCCAGCTCTTGCTGTGGGCAGAGGTGAAGGTGAAGAACCGGGGAGCGGCTAGGCCACTCGCGGGGCAGCTCCAAGGCCAAAGGCAGAAACCAAGGGCAGGGAGGAGTTTTCCGGGAATCGAAAGCGAAAGGGGCAAAGTTCACCGGACGGAGCTGGGGAGGGAGTGGCAGTCGGCGCCAAACGAGCGGAGCCTGAGGATGGCTGCGTCGGGTCCCTTCCCGCTGCTGGTCGAAGGGTCCTGGGGCCCCGACCCCCCGAAGAACTTGGTCACCAAGTTGCAGATGTACTTCCAGAGCCGGAAGAGATCGGGAGGCGGGGAGTGTGAGGTCCGCCAGGAGCCAGGCAGCCCGCCCCGCTTCCTAGTGCTCTTCTTCCCGGAGGACGGTGAGGGGCGCAAGGCTGGGGGTCTGAGGGGACAAGGGGCTCTTCCTTCAGGGGATGCTTGGGGCTGGGGCACGCAGCGGGAGAATCCATGTGGCTCCAGCAGCGGCGCTAGGGGAGAGCGTGCGGGGCCGCAGAAGGGACAGAGAGGACTCGCGGGGGCGCAGCGGTTCCCCGCGCGGCCTTCCGGGCGCTCCCGGTGCTGCCTGGAGGCGGCGGCAGAACCGCGCAAGTGGGTTAAATTAGACTTTGAGCATGGTGGAACAGAAGGGAGCTGAGAGCTGGTTCACCCACCTCATTTTACAAGGCTGCATAATGTGTTACTGGCAGAGTAGCAATTCCATCGCAATTTTTGCCTTCTTCCTATTACAGCAGCAGTTCTAGAACTCCAAAGGTTTGTGGGAACACAATTTTAAGGGAAGAGAAAGTTTCCCGGGAGAGTCGCATCTAAACTGACTTCTGAAGGTGAATTCAGTTCCTGACAGGCAAGATGTTGAGAAGGGCTCTTCACATGGGAGCTTGCTGCGTGAACAAGCGCTGGGGGCAGGAAAGCACGTGGCATCTTCAGGGGACAAGCAGGGCACCCTCAGGCTGGTTCCCTTGAGTACTGAGCTGTGTCCTTAGCCCTGTGCTCAACTAACGTCATAGACTGGATGACAAAAGGAACACGTGGGGTCTGGACATTTTATAAGATTACAAAGGGGCCGCTTACATTAAAAAAATCTGAGCCAGCTCTGATGGCCTAGTTGTTAAAGTTCGGTGCGCTCAGCCTGGCTGGCAGGGAACCACACCACTCATCTGTCAGCTGCCATGCTGTGGCTGCGGCTCACATAGAAGAACTAGAGGGACCTACAACTAGGCTACACAACTATGTGCTGGGGCTTTGAGGGGGAAAAGAAGGAAAAGGAGGAAGATTGGCAACAGATGTTAGTTACAGTGAATCTTTCACTGAAAAGAAAAATCGTAGGCATTCTGCTATTAAACCTTTTTGTGAAGAGGAGGGGAGGGAATTAAGGCTAAGAGAAAGTTGGGTTGAGATGATGGAGGGCCTTGTATGACTCTAAGGAATGTGAACTTTGCCCACAGGTAGGCAGGAGAAAGCCATGTCTAAATATACTTTAGGAAGATAAATTTGGTTGAAAATAAGTACATTGGTTTCTGTCGGGAGAGACCATAGAAATCAGGCCTTGTAAGAGGTTCATGCAATGTTTCTTTGTTGTTTTGTTAAAGATTGGCACCTGAGCTAACAACTGTTGCCAATCTTTTTTTTCCCCCTTCTTCTCCCAAAGCCCCCCCAGTACATAGCTGTATATTCTAGTTGTGAGTGCCTCTGGTTGTGCTATGTGGGATGCTGCCTCAGCATGGCCTGAGGAGCAGTGCCATGTCCACGCCCAGGATCCAAACTGGTGAAACCATGGGCCGCCAAGCGGACCTCAAGAACTTAACCACTTGGCCACGGGCCAGCCCCTTGTGCAATGTTTTAAGTGAGGACAAGTGAGGCCTTGAACAGTGAAGTCAATGTCGGGGTGGAAGGTACCTATTTGTGTCCTGTTGTGGATTTGGTAATTCGTGCTATGGGAATGGCGAATGCTCCACTTGAGAGAGAGAGAAAGAGCCCCTTTTCTTTTTGTTATTTTTTTTCTTGGGGAAAGAAAGAGCTTCAGCAATGGGAGGAGTCATGGGGCTCCCCCAGGAAACGTGGAGATTGCCTGGTTCTGGTGTCACTTGGTAGAGGGTCAGAGGCTGCCTAAAATCACACTGTCTGGGTGTAAATATAGAGGCTTCTTGGAGCAGAAGGCTGTGCTGCTGGTCAACACACAGGACCTTTGTCAAGGGCCCGCTGGTACTTCTTCCTCCGTTTCACAGTGGTCCTCAGACTGGAGCGGGGGTGACATTCTGAGTTGATCGTGGGTTAGGAGTTTGGGGCTTTGCTGGGGAAGTTCCCTCCTCATAGACAAGCAGTTGAGCAGCTGCGTTCTCCCCTCCTACCGCCGTTAGGAAAGGGGGAGGACCAGGACCCTGCAATTATCTGCCTGCTCAAGGCACCTACCAGGTCTGTGCTGGGAGGCACATGACCGCTGTTCCCACAGAGAGCACTTTTCCCCCTGGAATCTCTAGGCAACGGTGTGAACCATCCTGATCCTGCCTTCCTGACGCTGGATTTGGAGGAGCATTGGGGGCAGAGGAGAGGCAGGGAGGCTTACGAGCTCGGAGAGCAATTGGAATGCTCTAGGCAGGGATCCGAAAAGGAAAGGAGGAGAGGGGTGCACAGATAGGTATGGAGGAAGGAGACCGGCAGGAGACAGGAGACCTGCTTGGCTCAGAGCCCTCATGAAAACAAAGAACAAAGTTTTCCATGATTAGTCACCAAGGGAGGCTCAGAAGGGCAGCTGTGCAAAGTGAGTCATTTCCCCCTGGGTTCACTTTTCCACAAGGGCTTTTACCACTTTGATTCCAACTGTCAACATCACCTTGGACCTGGCCCTTAGGGATGCTCCTTTCTTCTTTAGGATCCCATTGTCCTCAGGAATAGTTCCCAAATTGGGGCCCCAGACCCCCTGCCTCTGAGTCACAGCAGGTGAAACAGGCACATTGCCAGCCGTGTCCTAGAGATTCAGGAACCCTGAGGGTAGGGGGCTTGAATCTGCTCGTTTCGCCAGCACCCCGGGTGACCTGATGGGCTCAAGTTTGAGAATGCCTGTGTTTGATAACCCTGAACGAACAAAAAGCGAAATAATGATAGAAAATACAGACAGCATAAACATGCAAACAGCACAAAATATAATTTTGGGATGATAACATCATTCTGTTCTAGCCTCCACAGCAGAAACGATGTCAGTCTCCCTGTCAGGCTTCTTCCTTCCTAGCTCGAAGCCCACTGCCCTCTTCCTCCACCCTAGGCTGCTCCAGTGGTCCCTCTTGTGTTACTCTCAACAGGACAACTCAAAACCTTTTATGGTCAAAGTTCTTAGGGAGTGGAAAGTCTCTCTTCAGTTTCGGTTTCCCATTAGAGGAACTGCTTTCTTAGCAGCAAGTTGTCAGCAGTTTGCTAACAGTGAGTGACCTGAGTGACCTGTCCTGGCCATCCTAGAGCACCTTCTCCTGCGGGGATCCCCTCTGCCCTCCACTCCAGGAAGTGGCCTCAACAGGTGCAGGCCCATGGTGTAACATGACTTTATTCATATAATTCACCTCATAGGAATGAGCCCCCCAGCACTTCTCTGTAGAAATTAGTGTAGAGCAAACAGGAACCATTCGGAAGCTCTCTCTTACTTTTATATAGTTCACTGAATTTCTGAAATGTTGAGTATAAATTGACTTACAAGACTTTAAACCCTGTTTCAGATTGATCATCTTTTCTGGTCATCATTTGGCTCCTGATTATTGTCAGTCTCTTTGGGGTAAGGGAAGCCATCTTCTCCTTAAATAGAATTAAATGTAGGTGGTCAGAAGTTGGTACAGAAGGGAGACTGTCCACATGAGTAAGGGTGGCTGGACGTCAGAGTTTTGGCCCTTTTTCCTCCCAGGTTCACCTTCTCCTTGTTGGGAATCACTTACTGATGTTAACTGTCTGTTCTTTTGAAATAGTGGTGCCCATATGTATTGCACACAGTCTCAGAACAGGCTGGCACATTTAGAGCCTGGATAGGACTCCAGCGAAGTCCATGGAATAATAAAAGGAATGCATCCCAAAGGTCCATGACTCTAGACAACTGGGCTTACAAAACTTAGCTTACTCTCTGCCTCAGGTGTCTTATGCAGTCCTCAGTCTTCACTAGCTTGGGACATTCCCTCAGAAGTCTGTGTGAAAACATCTGCCCTCTCCTAGTGAAATTAGACTCTGGCGTTCCTGCTCATTGTTTCTGGGGCCCATTTCTGAGTTGGCATCCAGTTGAGACTCACTTTCCCCACCCCTTCATGGATGGCTGAGGTGGGAAAACTATTCAAGCTCCTCTTTATGAAAGATTCTTACCTCTGTCTTTGGCCTCATCAGGCCAGCCATATCAGAACACAACATGGTAGTCACACATTCACGGCAGAGCCACACTTGTGAACAGAAGGGTGTTCTCGAAGGCTCCTCTTCACTCTGACCTTTTTGTACCGTTTGACTATGTTGACCACACCTCCACCTCAAAGCTCACTCCTCCCTGTTCTCCGGGGGCTGAGATTCACTGATTTTCCTTTTCTTTCTGGCTATTCCTTATAACTCTTGTGGGTGTTAGAAAATTCACTCACAGACACTACTTTGAGGAAACAGGTTCAAGAGAAGTTAAGATATTCTCAATGTCACTCATCTAGTGTGTGGCAGAGTTGGAGTTTGAATCCGGGTCTTTGGAGTCTTATGTCCACTGTTCAGTTTTTTCATTACAGCCCAGCTGCCTAATGCTAATTCTTTTTTTTTTTTTTTTTTTTTTTGGTAAAGTCTCTTCCATTCCTTCTTTTCTACTCCTTTTACAATGGGATGTGAGGCTCTTATCATCACAGGTTAAAGAATGGATTGAAACAGTGCTTACCTAGGCTCCTGGCAATTCTGTTTGTGGTCTCCTGAGTCACCTTCCCCAAACCTGCCTTTCTTCGTGCCATGCCTAAGCACCCGTCTTCACTGGCTCACCACGAGGGGTGCTTTCACTATTTTCCTTCAGTGTAGAATAAATATCGCCATCTTTCTGAGTGCCTACTGAGCATCAGGTACTGTACTAAGTTCTTCATGATGTTTCTTCCATTTAATCCACATAACACCTGTACGAGGCAGTCTTCATTAATTACTTACTAATAGACAAGGCTTTGTAAGTAAGGCTTATTAAGGAACATGTTCAAGGCTAAAGAAATAAGTTTAAAGAGGGAATTCAAATCCGTGTCTGCTTGCCCCACTTTCCTCTTTTCACTACACAAGGCCTCTCTTGGGAAACTGAGCAAGCCATTGATTGGTGATGATGAAGCCTATGGAAATCATGGAATAATTGTGACTAGAGATTGCTTGACAGTGGACTCCTTTTCTCTTTAACTTTTAGTTCGGCCGAAAGTTCTGGAGAGAGCGAACCATGAGTTAGTATGGCCAGGAAAAGGAACATTCAAGTTAACTGTCCAGTTGCCCACAGCCCCAGATGCTGTCTTTGAGGAGGAAGTTCCAACAGAAGTAAGTAAAGGAGTAAAAGGGAAGTAGAGTGTCTTCCAGGGTGTGTGGGGTGGGAATCACAAAAGGAAAATACCGTGAATGAGAAGTGTAAGTCAAACAAGAGTGAGAAAAGCACCTTACAGATGTGGCGGGAGTGACAGTGGGATAGGGTAGGTGTGGAATAATGAAGGAGGGAGCACTTTTTGTTTGATTTTAGACTCTTTTGGAAAAGTCAAGATTTAGGGTTTATAATCAGGATGGTTTGAGATGTAAAATTTTGGGTCTGTTTTTCCTGGGTGCTTTTAAGCTGGAATGTGCTATATCCATTTTATTTTGACATCATTTTGAGGGGACAGTGATCCATACTGCATGCGCTAAGTATTTCCTCAGTTGTCAAATGAGATAGTTAGAGTCTCTATCTCGGGGGATGGTTGTGATGATTAAGTGGGACAACCTCTATAAAGCACAAGGGACAGTGCTTGTTAATAGTAAACACTCAATAAATGGTAAATGGGGAAAAGATTTAGGTCTCACCCCATACCTCAAACACTTGGTGTTAATTTGGATTTTTGTTATTTGTGACTCGTTTTTACCCATGCTTTTTGTGCTTAGTGGATATGCCACTAGAGATGAGGTGCATTCAACAGAATCACTGCCAGAGCTTTTCATTATCATTTCTGTTGACCCTACATTTCCGGGCTGGTCCCAGGGACATTTTCTTAATGTAAAGAAATAATTGTAATTTATTAATGCTATTTTATTGTTTGGATTTCAGGAATCCAAGCCCAAAGAACATGTCAAAGAACCAGGTAAGGTCTCAGTTGAGATGACTGGCTTTCACCAGACAGTTGTGCTTTTATTAAAGATGGCAGATGCAGAGGTCATCCTCTTCTGGACTTCACTAGGCAGGGTTTGCGCAGCTTGGAGATGCCTTGGGCTGCATCATCTGCATCCTCTCAGCCAGCTGTGCAGAGGGCAGACACTGGGGCAGCCCCTTCAGCTCTCATGGCTCAGGGATGGGGACAGCTCTCTCTGTGGGGACTGGGAGACACCTTGCGGTTGAGGGGAGAACAAAGAGGTGCCTGGGAGGTGGTGAGGAACTGACTTTTAGAGCCCGCCTGTGCCCGACTGGCCACTGAGAAGCAAGGATATGGCGTGTCAGTGGGTGCCGGGTGTGGCTAAGTCAGTTTCTGGGCACTGGGTGTGGAGGGTGTTGTCCGTTGGACCGATGACAGGAAGGCGTGAGTCCTCTGTGGACAGCAGCTTCTGAGCGCTGGCGCAGACCAGCCCCACTTCTCCTTGCCCCCTCTGCTGTAGGAAACAAGCCTGCAGCTGAGTAGCTGTTGTGGACTCTGCTGCTTCCCCAGTGCCCGGGCGTTGGCCTGTAGTACCACCTGACATTTAAAGAGGGGACTGGGTTTCCTGGCTAAGCCTGTTGTTCTAAAGGGGAGGGAATGATGAACTGTGCTGAGTGGCTGAGCAGAAGAGATAAAGTGATACGTTCCTCCAAATCTGAGGGGAAGGAATCCCAAAAAATGTGTAAATATTGTCCTCTAAAATTGAAATTGTCTTGGGAATATATTTAGATTTTAACTGTCTCTTTTCGAAAGTGGCAGTCGGGTGAGAACTGCCTTTACTTGGCAAGAAAAGGACGTATAGATTGTTTTACCCAACACGGATGTACTATTAAACTGTAGAATCTAGTATGCATGATTTTCTTAAGAAGCTCCTGAGTCTTATGAGATATGGATTTTTTGTCTCTTTAGAGTAATTCCTGCTTTCCATTCTTCAGATATGGGACTGACTCACTCAACTCCCAATGTTCACTGTGATCCCCTAAATCCTTATCTGTTTCTCGGAAGATGCCTTATGTGCTGTACCATCAAGCCCAATTTTAGACCAGGAAGTGACCTAATATTTGTACATTTATATCTGTACCATTTCCCATTTCTAGAATTTAATCAACTGTGATTCTTATGGTTTCATAGATTTTACCTTGACTCCGTCTCAGCTGATTTCTTAGCACTGTTTCAGATTTGTGTAAAACCCCAAGTGTATTCTCAGGGAGAGCCATCCAGCCCCACTCTGCCAATGGACTTTTCATTGTCCTAGAGATTTTAGACCCATTTATTAACCTGTTTTTACCTGACCCAGCCTCTAATGGTAGTAACCAGCCAAGAAGTTGGATGGTCTTCAACGAGATACTTAAGTTGGCCCCTTTAAGAGATGGAAGAGAAGGTCCTTTGTTGAATGGCTGCTCCACACTGGATCCTGACAGTGGCCCTAAGGCTAGGTCTCTTGAATTAATTGGAATGGTCTAGACAGTTTTCAGAACTCAGCAAAATGAGAGTGGAGCGTGGTTCCCTAATAGGGCCCATGTCACAGGGATGTGGAGAGCAGAGGCTGCTGCACCATGAATGCACCAGGCATGCCTGAAACCCAGGGCATGAAGTAAAAGATTGACAAGCCTTTGACAGAGCAGGGCAAGGTCAGTCAAGGCACACACCAGCATCGGGGGTGAGCACTGAGCTGCTGTCCTGTTCCAGGCTAAGCTGAGTTGAGCTGGGCCTGAAAAGTGGAAATCAGCAAGTAGAAGAATGTGGAGAAAAGAGAAGGGCAAGAGCAGAGAAATACTGGACACTTGTACTCAGAAAATTCTGGATTTTCCAAATCTGTATCTCCAGCCTGGGCTCTCTTCTAAATTCTAGACCTTGTGTCTGACCTTCCTGTTAGAAAATATGTTAGAGCCACCTGGTCTGAAGCCAACTGTGTCATCTTCCTCCCCAAACCAGTGTCCTCTTTTGGCTTCCTTATTTCTCTTGAAGTACACAACCAGTCTGCCTATAGCCTCCTAGAAATTTCAGTCCTCTCTCTTCTTTAAGCTTTCACATATGTTGGGCACAGAGACTTATCAATTTTTTTTAATTTTTATGTTTTCTTCCTCCAGCACTCCTTCACTGCAGGGCCACATTATTACCTCACAAATCCAGCGTGGCAGGAGCGCCTTCCTTGCTCTCTGTATATGAGCTCTTTCTCCTTAAATCTGACCAGTCCTTTGTACTATTGTTGAATATCCTGGCATCCTTTTCACAGAAGCTCCCATGCCTCACCCTTACCACCAACTGCAAAATAAAGTCCAGACCACATTCTGGACAAAGCCGACTTTTCCGGTCTCCTTTCTTACATCTCCGCACATAAGTACTCCTTGAGCTTCATCAGTCAGATCGCCATTTCCTAAACAGTTTGGTGCCATCACAGTACTGCCTGTACTTCTGTTGCTCACGATACCCTCTACCCTACTCATCTCTACCTAACTTGTATATGCCCTTCAAGATCTACTCAGCTTCGTCCTCTTCTCTGAAGCCTTTCCAAGCCAGCCCAATCCCTTTCTCTTTCTTGGACTTCTGGTTTGATTGTTGATGCTCTTTATTTGGCAGTTAACCAAGCCTCTCTGTGATGAAGCTTCTAGTAGCTGTGGGGTTATGAAACTATGTTGCTGGAAAGGCTCTTACTATTCACTTAATCCAATACTCTCATTTTATCATTAAAAGACTTGCCCGAGGTCACATGGCTAAAGAGTGGCAGTGTCAGGGGTTAGACTCATACAGCCTCACCCCTAGCCCAGTAGTCATTCTGGTTTGTCATACCTAATTTATGTTGTTATCAAATCCTTCAGATATTTTTTATTTGGCATGAGTGTGTATGTATGTGTGTGTGGTGCCACAACCAGCACATAACAGGAGTATTTTCAGAGTGATCTAACCAGTGTAACAAACAACTCCCAAGTCACAGTTCAGTGTAGCTGGCAGCTAGAGTGGTGGGGGGAGTCTAGACTGCTCCGCGCAGTCAGCAGGAATCCAGGCTCCTTCTGTCTTTTGACACCATTATCTTCGATATGTGGCCTCCAAGGTCACTGCAAGGGAGAATAGACATTCATGTACAGGGGATTTGTATTGGCCAGGCCTGGAGGTGGAATTTGCCACTTCCACCCATATTCCATTAGCCACATCAACTCTACTGTAGGAACTGAACTGTAGGAAGTCTGGGAAATGTTGCCCAGGAAGAAAAAAAAAGGATTTGATGAGCATGTAGCATTTTACTCTGCCATAATAAACATTTACAAATGTCAGTTCCCTTTCTCAGTTTCTTGGGTACCTCTGTCAGAAAAGCTGTTCCTTATCTAATGTTTTTTGTATGCACCCCTCTCCACACATCCAGTGTCTTGAACATAATAAGGCCCCAATTGAACAGTTGCTCACAGAATGTCTAAAGATCACATCACATGCATTATGCTTTACTGGACAAGCACAGAGTGAGACTGACCTTATGTATGTATGTAACTCACTTATGGCCAACAATGGAGAGGAACAAGCTGGCTGGGGTGATTGCTATTCAGTGAGTTAGATTATATATGCAGCTCTCTAGGCCATCTCACCTTCTATGTTTAGTCCTTAGTCATTCACTACCAACATTCTTTTTTCTCTTTCGAAATAGGAGCTTATTGCTTTTCAAACTCTTGCTTTCCTCCAGTGGCCCAAGCAGTAAATCTGCAATTCAGCAAACACTTATTGAGCCTCAAGTATGTACTGTGTGCCAACAATACAAACACAACTACACATGTTCCTCGCTTTTGAGAAGCTGAGTTCAATAACTATAATATGGTGCTGTGATAGAGATCTAAGTCAAGTGCTATGAGAGATAAGGCAGGTTTCTCAGAGAGACAAGACAGAAAAGACTGTAATAAAATTGAACTTAATAATAATAGACAAATGCTGCATTTAATTTTTAATTAAATTAAGCAAAAAGCCTTCTGAGATCTGTTTTTATTTGAGTTAGCCAAGAGATTGGGAAAGAAAAAAGGCAATGTCATATGCTAATTTATTTTGCTAAGACCGTGGTAGATAAATATAACATTTTGTACCTCTTTTGTCTCCCTAAAATCAGATGCATCAGAAGGACTGGAAACAGAATTCTCTCTCACTAGAAGATCAGAAGAAATGGAAGATATCCCCAAAGAATGTGAAAATATTCCCTCTTTGGTTGCATTTGAAAATCTCAAGGCAAATGTGTCGGATATAATGTTAACCTTGTTAGTGGAGAACATAAGTGGCCTGTCCAGTGATGACTTTCAAATGGAAGTAATGCGAGATTTTGATGTTGCCGTGGTTACCTTTCAAAAATATCTAGGTAAGATCAAGTGATGCTTCATTTCCCAGTGTTCTTTGCACCACAGTTGGGCATTTTGGACACGCAGCTTATGGAGCTTCTCTGAAAGTTTGACTCTTTCTAGTAGCTGGTAAGAGGGAACTCCAAGTTAATAGAGATGCTTTTTTACTTTGAAAGGGAAGCAAATTTCTTTTGAAACCAAAATGTGGTGTGTTTAATAGATCAAACTTGATTGAATCAGTTGTGTGTGTGTGTGTGTGAGAGAGAGAGAGAGACATGTAGATAGAAATCTAAAGTCTAAGGTTGTTAAAGTGATTCCAAGCAGAAGAGTGAGTGTTTTCACCTGTGTTATCTCATTGGAAGAAGTAAATAGTGATCTGTATTACCAAACTGGACCTAGCAGAAGGTAGTAATAGTAGCAAACACTTGTATAGTGTTACTCTAAGTCAGGGACTATGCTAAGCTCCTTATATGTATTAATTCATTTGTTCCTTTCAACAATCTTTTGAGATTATTATTATCATTCCTCATTTTACAGTCGAGGAGACAGAGGTAGAGATGCTAATAAATGGAAGGACTGGATTTGAACCCAGGCAGCCCACCTCTACAGCCTGTTCTCTTATCCCCTTTACCGTAATTTCCTAGTACTTTCTTGGTCACCACAAATGCAGGGATGAGTAAGTGTGTGTGATCCAGAAAGTGAGTGCTTCTTAAGGTCTGTTTCAGCAGTCTGTGGACAATCTCTGAAACTGGAAGAGCCATCTCCAGAAAGACAAGGACATTTTCCAGTCCCCAGCCCTTTCTATCCCGTGGCCATGGCAGTGGGCTAGTTAATTAAGAGTGCAGGTCATGAAGTCAAAATTCTAGCTCCGCCATTTAACTAATTATCTGAGGTTGGCCAAGTTACTACCCTCTGTGTGCTTCACTTTCCTCATCTCTAAAATGGGGATAATAATACCTACCTAAGACAGTTTCTGGAGGATTAAATGAGCTAATGTTTAAAAAGATGTTAACACAGTACCTGAGACATGGTAAGGACTCAATAAAGGGAGCTATTCTTACTTAAAATTTATGATTATTTCTTATAAAGGTAAAAGTAAATGGACTTGCTTTTGTTCATTGATCAAAAATCTTAAACACCTATTATGTGCCAGACACTTGTCTAAGTGCTGTCGGTACAGAGAGAAATAATTCTGGGTTCCTGTTCTTGAGGCACTCACATGGGGCAGGGAGGAAACCCATGTGTAAGTGAATAATGAAGATGGAAGAGAAGGAGCTGCCTCCCTCAGCTGTGAACAGGAGGCTGTGGGGAATGGGAGGAAAGCGGACCCAGACAAGGTGGCTTCAGTTTGCCCTACCTACTCTCTTCTGCGAAGTTTATACTCCAGCAGTGCCAGTCTGTCAGGTCCCAGATGCACTACGTTGTTTCATGCCACTGCTGTTCCCTCTGCCCGAAATGCTTCCTCCCCTTATCTATCTGGTAAACTCCTCTTCATCCTTAGAAACCCAGGCCACTTACTCTGGGAATCCTTGTCTGATTCCTAGTATTAGCCTTCCCACCTCATTTGATCCCACAGTAGGTACTTTGCTTGCTTTTCCTCCCTCCTGGATGGCAAAGTTGCAAGGGCTTGTTATATTCATCATTCTATCCCCAGATCCTGGCACAGTGCCTGGTACATCGTGGGCCCACCATCAATATTTATTAATTGGAAAGAGATAGTTGGGCTGAGTCTTGAAGGAGGAATAGGACCAGAATAAAAAATTGGAGAAGGGCATGTCAGGCACAGAAAATTGTGTATACAAAGGCAAAAGAGAATGGAGTTTTCAAAGAGAATAGAGTTTTCAAAATAATGACTGGTTTTTGTGGCAACATGGGAAATAAAATGAATAGCAGGAAATAACCAGAGGTGATGCTTGCAAATTAGTTTGGAGTCAAATAGCCAAGGGCACTGTAAGGCCAGCTATGGCTGTGAACTTATGCCTGCAGGTAATGGGAAGCCACTGAAAGGCTCGACAAAGGAGTGGAATGAGGAGATTTGTGTTGTAGAGAGAGCACTCAGGTGACAATGTCAAGGAGGGATGGAGAGGGCCACCTAAGGGACAGAGCTCAGTGACAGTAATCCAGGCAAGACCTTCATATGTGCGTCATTCAGAGAGCTGGAGTTTTAGGCTTGTAAATTCTCATGGAGGAATTAAACTTTTGAGTCTAAAAATTCAGTGCTTAGCTCTCTCCCTTATCTCAATTAATATCCACCGTTTCTTCTGAATAATATAAAGATATAATCATAATTTTCTGATTGATTGATTTTGGTTTGTAGATATCATGAAATTTGTTGAAGATTGTGCCAACCACCATTCAGTGAAAGAGCTTCAGCTTTCTCCAAGACTTCTGGAAGTGACAAAAACTATCAGGGTTGAAAACCTACCGCCTGGTGTTGATGATGATAGTTTAAAAAATTTATTTGGAAATCCTCATAATGGAGGGGGAAGAGTGGTCAACATTGAGTATTTTCCTGAAGAGAGTTCGGCTCTGATTGAGTTTTTTGACAAAAGAGGTAACATCTCTTAGCCTGATTTTGTAAACCTTACCTGGCATAATCTAAACCATATTTTAGTAGATCTTAACCCTTATCAGTTGAATTCTGATGTATTTAATTTTTTTGCTCATATATTTAATTGTAAATCCAATTAGTCATTCTGTTCATCTGGGATATATGCTTAATGAGTCCAGTGATTCAAACTTTACAGAAGCAACGTCAAGTTTTTGAAAAATATAAGGATAATCTTTCATGAGTCTCTGCCTGCGATGGACTGAAAAACATATAATTCTTAGCGTCTGAAATACTGTATTAAAAAAAGAGATGATCTGTGTTGTAGCTGCACTCTTGGTGCAAATTCTCAAGTTAATTTCAACAAGGTTAGGTAAAGAAATACTCAGACACACATACAGTTCCTATAAAGTATCCTTCCCTTTTCACCTGTCAGTGTCATCATTTCACATGAGCAATGGATGCCTGCTGGATTATTCTTTGCAGTGACCCTGTGAAAACCATGTCCAGCTGAACCTTAGGGAAACACTTCTTAGGGTTTTGTTGACATAGATTGCCAGTTCTCTGAGGATGAGTCAGCTTGGAGACTGATGTTGAGTCTCCACTGATGTTCAGAGGTCAAGGCTGAGGAGTAGGAATAAGGGGGCCAGGCTTCTTAGGGAGAGAAAGAGTGTTGTGCCTGGGACTAACTGGGGGAGCACGAGAAAGGAGCATGTGGTATGCTACCCATGTAAGAGAAATTTTTTCATGGGGCTACCTGGAGGAATCTCCCTTCAGCTTTTACAAGTTAGGGAAACTAGGGTGAAGGTTGGGTTTGGATTAAAATGGAATGAAAGACTCCATGTTCCTTGGGCAAAGGGGCTAAAGTGGAGCTTCTGTCAGACATCCTTTAAATCTCCCTTAGCCTGGTCTTGGGCCCAGGGAGAAAGCTACATCAAGCTCTCTACCCTAGAAGTTAACCTCCCAGCCTGTGGTGGAGTTGACAGCTTTGGGGCTTTCAAACATCTGGAGGGCGTGGGGTAGTTGCATGTTTCCTCAGAATGTCTACATTACACGTGTACAACTCATAACAGGAACTACTTAATTAAGGTTCATTTTATGCCAGAGCCACACATATGAATGTCCAGGGCACTCTCAAGGTTTTATATCACCTTGACCTCTTTGCACCAACTGACTATGTTGACCACACCTCCTTCTCCAAACTCACTCATCCCCTGTTCTCTGTGGTCTGAGATTCACTGGTTCTCATTTTCTTTCTCTGGCTGTTCCTTCTTATAATTATGACTTACATTTTAGCTCTGCAGTGTGCTACAAAGTGCATTCACAGACATCGCTTTATGGGCATTGCTATTATTATAATCTCTGTTTTACAAATGAAGAAACTGAGGAGCAGAAAAGTCAAATAACTTGACCAAGATCACACAGCTCATAAGTGACACAGCCAGGATTTGAGCCTTTGGCCCCATATTCTATGTTCTTAACTTCTCTACTTTTCCCTAATCTCCTATACACCTGTAACAGTAATTTTTCTTGTAGGCTATTTTACCCCTTAAAATGGGTTACCAGTAATGAGGCAAACTGTAGATAAAGCTGGATTAAAAACAGAATCTGGTTAGCAATATTGTATTTCAGTGGTTCCATTGGACTCTAAGTTATCTATGAAGGCTGAACTTGTGAAACTGTGTGAGAAGAAGAAATAGTGTGATACTCAGATGAGCTTTGCTCTGAGCACCAAAGTATTATTTACAGCGGGGCAACATTGTCCCCATGCTTGTGCCCAAACTCCTACCTCTTTCTTAACCTGGTGGTGACATATCAGTGTTATCAGAAAAACAGAAAATAGAATTTACTTAACAGAATTTCAACTTAGAGCGACCTTAACTGGAAAGCAATTATTCCACTAAATGAAGGATATCTGTGTAGTGTTAATACATATCACTTTATATCTGAGAACTTTGAGAGTAGTGCTGCTTTTTAATAGCATGTTGTAACAGCAAAGTTCTAGAAACATGAGGCTTTTTTTCCCTCTAGAATAGGAAAGGTTTTTCTTTTTTTCATTTGAAACATATCACACTGAGATTATTTTATTTTATTTCTTTCCTTTTAAGTGTTAGACACCATCTTGACCAAGAAACTTGAACTCAATAATATGCCACTGTCTGTGTTCCCGTATTATACCTCTTTGGGCACAGCCTTGTATGGAAAGGAGAAGCCTCTGATCAAGCTTCCAGCCCCATTCCGAGAATCCGTGGATCTTCCATTATGGAAGTTCTTCCAGAAAAAGAATCACCTGATTGAGGAGATAAATGATGAAGTGAAACGTTGTCACTGTGAGCTAACATGGTCCTCACTCAGTGGTGATGTTACCATCAGACCCGCGGCCACCTTAGCCAATCAAGGAAGACGAAGAATCAAGACCTGGCAGAAAGACGCTTCCACAGCATTCTCTGGTATCAGGTCTCAATATGAAGTTACTCTGCTTAAGGTGGATCCAATAGTGTGGGACATCATAAAAGAAGATTTAGAAGATGATAGGATTTTGATGGAGTTTGATACAACTATGGGGATTGTAACCTTAGTGGGGAAATCAGAGGATATACAAAACATTGAGCCACAAATCAAGGAATTAATAGAAAGTACCACTCAAAAAATTAAAAGAGAAGAGCAAAGTCTGAAGGAAAAAGTGGCCATTTCTCCAGGAAGGTATTCTCTTCTGTGCCACAGTGGTGTCCAAGAGCGTCTCTTCAAGGAGTGCCCAGAGATGGAGATTTCTTATGATAGAGCCACTCAACACTTATGCTTGAAAGGACTCCGAGTAGATGTGTATAAAGTAAAGTGTGAACTCCAGGAAATGGTGTACACCATGGTTCAGAAAAACATTCAGTTTCCCCCTGAGGTTTTCCAGTTTTTGCAACAGGTAGACTGTGCAGAATTCTCTAAGTCTCTTTTTATAGCACAGAAAATTCTTGCAATTTATGAGCTAGAGGGCACAACTATTCTCTTAACCAGCTGTTCTTCTGATGTTCTGTTAGAAGCTGAAAAGCAAATGGTGAGCGCCTTACATTATAAGTGCATTGACGTTGAGGACAGGGAAGTTCTTAATGACAAGAAATGGAAAGGACTCACTAGTAATTTGCATAAGACACATAATTCATTGTCAAAGACTGTAATAATCAACGAGTTAACTTCAGAAACCACGGCTGAGGTCATCATTGCAGGCTGTGTGAGACAAGTAAATGAAGTCCATAGCTTGCTTTTTAACTTCGTGGAAAAACACACGAAAATAGAGAGATTGATTGAAGTAAAGCCTTCCTTAGTTATTGATTATTTAAGGTCACAAAAGAAGCCAGTCTGGCAAAAGCTAAAGAGGGAAAATGTGCAGGTAATTTTCAATCGTGAGCACAAACCAAAAGGGATTTTACTAACTGGCCCAAAGCCTGAAGTCCTCGAGGGAATGAAGATGGTCAAGGAAGCCCGGGATTCAGTCCGTGTTAAAACCATCCGTATCGATATGCCGGGAGCCAGGCAGTTGTTCCAGGAAAAGGCACAGTATTGTAAAAGTGAGGTCAAATGGTCATTTGGTTGTTTTCTTGAACTACAGAAGAATGAAGAGGAGGAGGGAGGCAGCACTGACGGGCGGAAGTGCTTCTGTCGCACAGACGTGGCCCCCGGGGTCTCGCTGATTGTGCAGCAGGGCGACCTGACACAGTTTCCTGTTGAAGTCGTGGTGAATGCAGCAAACGAGGACCTCAAGCTCAGCGGCGGCCTTGCTGCTGCTCTTTTAAAAGCAGCTGGCCCTGAGCTCCAAGCCGAATGTGACCAGATAGTGAAGCGAGAGGGCAAGATCCCCGTTGGCCATGCCACCATCTCGAAAGCAGGAAAGCTCCCCTACCGCCATGTGATCCACGCCGTGGGGCCCCGGTGGACTAGAGATGAGGCCCAGAGGTGTGTGGGCCAGCTAAAGAGAGTGGTGAAAGGAAGTCTCCTTTTGGCCGAAGACTACAAATGCCAATCCATAGCCATCCCTGCTATTAGTTCTGGAATCTTTGGCTTTCCCTTACTGCAGTGTGTGGAGACCATTGTTTTGGCTATCAAGGAATACTTCCAGGACAACTGGGATGGATACACCTTGAAAGAGGTTTACCTAGCTGATACGGCTGAGAAGACTGTCGAGGCCTTTGCCGAAACCGTGAAAACTATATTTAGAGACACCCTGCATGGTACTGCTTCCCCACCCAGTGTACCAGCAGTGGTCCAGTCCAGCTTGAGACAAGATCATGGACACGGACAAATGCTGTTGTCCCCGAGAGGCCTGAGGATCCTCTTGGTGAAAGGAGATGTGCAGAATGCAACGGTGTGTGTCCCTCTGTACAGAACTCCACCGAGGTGCTGTGACTCCAGTTAGTCTGTTGACAAAGGAAGATTAGAATCAAGGGAGAGAGAGGGCCAGTCTGGTGGCGCCACAGTTAAGTTCGCATGTTCCGCTTTGGCGGCCCTGGGTTCGCCAGTTCAGATCCCGGGTGCGGACATGGCACTGCTTGGCAAGCCATGCTGTGGTTGGCATCCCACATACAAAGTAGAGGATGATGGGCATGGATGTGAGCTCAGGGCCAGTCTTCCTCAGCGAAAAGAGGAGGATTGGCAGCAGTTAGCTCAGGGCTAATCTTCCTCAAAAAAAAAAAAAGAAAAATCAAGGGAGAGAATCCTATGCCCTCCATCCCTGCTTTGAAACAGGTTTCCTTGGAAACTTGGGCTACTTCAGCAAGAGGTTTACTGATACAGATTGGCCAGTTATTTGTGAGAACTGGAAGTGTATTCACATCACTAGGTTTCCAGTAAATGTGAAAATCCACAATGATACTTTCTATCTACAAGGCTCTCTATGCTTTTTCAGTGCCTTTACACCTGTCATATTTTGGGAACTCTAATGTCTCGGAACAGCCGCTCTGCAAGCCCCTGCTGTGCCAGGTGTTTCTTCTTTAATTGGGCAATTGTGGGCAGTCCTGGGGAAGGGACTTGAGGAAAGGTCATTTGCAAATCTCCTTTGGAGAAATGTCTATTCAGATCCTTTACCCTCTTTTAAATTGGGTTATCTTTATATTATTGATTTTAAGAGTTCTTTATATATTCGGGGCACAGACCCCTACCAGGTATGTGATTTGAAAATATCTTCTCCCATTCTGTGGGTCATCCTCCTTTTTGGCTCACGCTGTTACTTTTTAGAAAATATTTTTTTAGTTTAAAATACTGAAAGATTTTTAAAAATTAGATCTCTACTTACAGTAAGTTTAAATAATAACTAAAAGAATAATAGCTAACAGTGATTATTTACCATGTGCCAGGCACTACGCTAAGTGCTTGGCGTGCATATTCTCATTCAGTGCCATGAGGTAAATTCCCGGAGTAGTAGTATTCTCATTTCACAGATGAAGGAACGACACTTAGAGCAGTTAAATAATTTGCTCAAGTTCCACAGCTAATAAATGGTAGATCCAGGATTGGAATTTGTTCAGGCTCTTAACCATTGCACTATTTCAAAATATTAAAAATAATTTTGTTTCTCATTTTGAAAAAACCAAACAAATAAACAAGAAACTCTTTTGACCAAGAGTCAATAATCGCAATGAGTTCCATTTCTCGTCCACCTTGAACACTGACCAGTGAGACATTCCTCCCGCTCCTTTCATTCCCGTCGATGTGTGCCTTCCTGCTACTTGTTATTCCTCAGTGACCCATCCAGGGCAGCTTTGAAAGCCCTTGGTCACATTCCCTCTGCTCTGTTCTCTCGGCATCTTAATCTAGCCTGATTAATCTGCCTATACTAACTCTCCTGCTGAAAAAACCTCCACGGCTCCTCACTGTCGGGAAGTCCGGTTGGCTTGGCACTCAAAGGCCTCTGCAGTTCTCCCCCAGGGTAACATTTCTGGCCTGGCTTGCACCATTTTGCTGCAGAAGCTCTCTTATCAGGTCAAACTAATCTACTCACAGCTCACAACCTACCATTTTATGTTCATGCTGTTCCCCCTCCCGAATGACTTCCCTGGCACTCTCTGCCTGCTGCCACTCTTCCCCTTTCTCAGATGCCACATTGCCCATGGTGTCTTCACTAGGCCCTGAGGGTGCTTCCTCTGCATTCTTTCAGCAATCGCATGACACTTATACATTGCTTTTTGACAGCTCTCTTTTGTCCTGGAGTGTTATTTAAATAAGTTTCTAATAACAGTTTGTCCTGGGGTGGTATTTCAGTCTCTGAACACTAAATCATCTTAGTTGTGCCAAGCCCCGCAGCTCAGATATAGTAATCCTTGATTAATGCTTTTTGTTAGAATTTGAAACAAAGTGTTGGTTTTGTCTTTAAGACCGATGTTGTTGTCAACTCCATTTCCTCGGAACTTGAGCTTAATAGCGGGCCCCTTTCTCAGGCCCTCTTGAATAAAGCTGGGCCAAAGCTCCAGGAGGAATTGAACACAGCTGGACAAGGGATACCTGTCAGCGTGGGCACGATTCTCCAAACCAGTGGTTGCAATCTGCATTGCCGCCGTGTGCTTCACGTGGTGGCTCCGGACTGGGCAAATGACAGCACCTCTTCATACAAGGTTGGCCGGGTTGTAAATTCTCCAGGGAATTCATAGCCCTTTGGACTCTCCTTTCACTATAATGTAGATTGGACCCTGTCTGTTTCTCTTCTGTAATAACGTCACCTTCTTGGCGGGTTTCGTCATTCTGGCCTTTTCTTTCCCCTGTAGCTAGCTTCTCCTGAGGACCAGTTAATAATAAAATTGATTCGAGTGCTCAAACATTATTGAGACTCAGGGAAGAGTTATTGAAGACAACACGTCTTTAATGAAGAAGGTGAAGTGAGGGCATGGAGAACGGAAGAGAATGAAGGGTTAGAAGAGTCCTTGCTTTCCTTCTTTCCTTCATCGCTGAGTTTGAATTTTTTTGGAGGGTCTCTCACATTCTCCTTTTCTTTTCCTCGTCTACTCCTGTAGTTTTCTTTCTATTTCTGACTGCCCTTCACCTGCTTCTTGTAGAAAACAAAAAGGAGTAGACAGAGATCACAGTCAAAGTTGCTAAATTCTTGTTCTTTTTGTTTTAACTCCTATTTCTACGCAAAACCTATAAGGATGTGCTTTGTGCTTTTCAGATCATGCAAGACATAATCAGAGAATGTTTGGAAGTCACTGAGAGCTTGTCCTTGAAATCAATTGCATTTCCAGCAATAGGAACAGGAAATTTGGGATTTCCTAAACCTGTTTTTGCTGAATTAATCATTTCCGAAGTGTTCAAATTTCATAGCAAGAACCAACCGTCAACTTTACAAGAGGTTCACTTTCTGCTGCACCCGAATGATCTTGGAAATATTCAGGTACAGTCTCGCTCATTTCTGATTATTTTGGCAACTGAGCCCTAATGTTTTCAAATGTATTCTTGGTCTAATAGGTTGTTTCTTTCATATATTTCCCATCCAGGAAAGTTAAAAGCGTAGTTGTGTCATGGCAAATTGCAAGCAAATTTATGAATGTAGAAAAAAATTCAGCTTCTTATTAAGGAAAATTTCAATAGACGAAATAGTATAATGAGCTCCTTGTACCCATCACTCATCTTCATAATTATCAACCAATAACCAATATGTTTCATCTCTATTATTTACCTTCCTCCCGTATTTTGAAGCAAATCTCAGATATATACATTTTGCCCATAAACAATTCAGTATTTATTTTAGACATTAGGATTCTTTCTAAAAAGTAATATAAGCACAATACTATTTCACACACAAAAGAAATTGACAATCATTCCTTTGTTTTATCAATTATCAAGTCAATGCTCAAATTTCCAACAGTCTCATAAATGTGTAATTTTGTTTTTACAGCTAGTTTGTTTGAATCAGAATCCAAATAAGGCCCATACATTGCAATAGAGTTGACATATCCCTCAACCCTCTCTTAATCTAGATGATTCCCTTCCATATGAACATAGACATTTTGATACTTAATATAAAAGCACAGTTGTGGTCCTACAAATGGGAGAAAGTCAGGATGAGATAGAACTGAAGGGTGTGGTTAGAATGAAGTCAGCACATCCCCATGGGAGTAGGAGAATTGGGACCAGAAACACGAGAACCATCTTCGGTCATAGAGAGTTTATGAACCAGGTCACATTTGCTGAGCATCAGCTATGAGTGAGCCACTGGACTCACTGGCAATATGGGAGAACAAGAGGCATTTAATAAGAGGGCATTAGTCCTGTCTTCCAAGTCCTTAGAGTCCAGCAGAGTAGGTGACAGTAAATGTTTGGATAGTTCCATGATAGTACAAGAATTAAACAGATTAAGGTCAGCAACTCAAGAGATGTCTACGGATCATTGGACCATCTGAATTTTTAGGTCATACTTAATTTTTTTCTGGATCTCAACACTACCTTTAAGTTTTTTGGAAGCAAACAAATCTAATTTAAATTCTAATCAGATGGCCAAACCACCCAGGCAGTCTATTTGGTTGGTGTGCATAACTCCAGGAATTTCTAGTAAATGAATACTTTTTGAACAACCTCCCTGTGACTTGCATTGTCCAAGGTGATGTGGATTATGGAATGGGTATGTAGCACATACCTTCCCTCCTATAGATCGTAATTACTTTGAGAGCTAAGATTTTTACACATAAAATGAACTAAGAGACGTGAAGTGCTGAGTGTTTTTGAATGAATGGCTGAGTGAAGAGGAGAGTGAGTGTGTGACAGGGACCTAATCCTTTGAATCTCACTAATTCTGTGTCACTCCAGCCCTCATTTTCTTTCCTAAAGACTCAGAGTACTCTGCAAGTATTCTGTAAAAGGATTAGTCTATACAGACACCTTTACTGTCACTGGAAATAGTATTGATGCCCCACACAAGGCTGTGACACTTTTTCTCTTAAGACTTTTAAAGACAGTTACACTTTGGTTATAATTTCACAAAAATCAGCAAGACTTATTGAGATGTTTGTAGGTGGAGACTGTAACAGAGGTTGCATAACAGCAGCCTGTGGTCTGATCATGGCCTCTAGATGGGCTTTATGTCAGGTATTTTTAAAAAATTTGAATCAGTTGCTAACGTTTAAGAATTTCACATAAAACTCCAGATATCCACTGTAACCTAAAAATTCAAAAGTTCTGGCACATGGGACATGAATTTCTGCCTGAACAGTTTGCTGTGGCTGAGTGACAGGTGCTCTCTAGTTCTCCAGAGTTAAACCAGTTCATCTTGACACGTGGCTCACCTGCCCGGCCTCCAGGGGTCTGTGAGCCTGCGGCCCTGGCTCTATGGTCTCTCCCAGGCCTCCTCCCGTTACTGTATCAGCCTTTTAGCCAAGATGTGACTTGTTTTTTTCCAACAAAATTCTCTGTTTGTTTATTTACAAGGAGGGAGAAAGTGATGATGTTGGGGTGTCACTACCAGGCGAAGAAAGGGAATTCACACGTTAATTAACCCTAGAATACATATACCAGCCTCTTCCTCCAAAAAGCGCTTGTGCCCTAGACATTCCTCTCCTGGTCCCAATAAGAAGTTAAAAACTGAATTGTTTGGGTCCTTGTGATAGTTTTTCTAACACTGTATTTTTAACAATTAGCAAGTTATTTGCTCTTCCTGAATTATGGAAGTAATACATATTCATTGTAGAAACTTTGAACAATACAAAATGCATAAGTTCTTTTAGTTGTATTTCATTCCAGGATTCTTTGATGCATGCGTACTTTTAAAAGTGGGATTACATGATGTAATTTAATATCAGTCTTTTTTCATTTAATCGTATAAAATGAGCATTTCCCTTTTCTATTAACTATTCTTTGGAAATATGATTTTTAATGGCTGCTAAATATCCCAACACATGGGGATACTAACATTTATTTTGCCATTTCTCTATTGAATTTTTAAACTGTTTTATTTCTCCTTGATTGTAAATAGCACTGTGATGAATATTCTTGTGTTTATATCTTTGTTCACATCTTTGATAATTTTCATAGGAAATTATTTGTAGAAACAGAATTGCATTTGTAGAAACAGCATATATGTATTATTTTCATAACTTTAAAAATCTATAATGAAAATAAATAATACTTGGAGAACTGTTCTCTCCTAAAATTGTGTGCATGCAGGATCAAAAGCCCCGTTGAATCAAATTCCTTTATCTACTGCGGATTGTAGTGGTCAAAACTGTCTTTGTATTTGCAGGCATTTGCAGATGAACTTGCCAGAATGGCTAATGGAAATTTTGTCAGTGAGCAACTTCCCAAGGCCAAAGATACGCAAGGTTCAGTAAAGCTTTTAAATCGCGAAATTATTTCTAGTTGCTAAATAGCTATTCAGTCATAAGTGAAAGATGGTAGTGATGATTTTTATGGAAAAATCAATTCGTGATAAAGAAGATATTAAATTATATTCCATGCCCCTGAGCATGCAAGACACTGGCCATGTTTACGTGATCTGGAGTGAAAGAGTAGGCAGGCTGAGTCATGTAGTGTGTACAATTCGTTTTTAAGTTGTGATGAGGCTGCTATTTTCTAAGGATGTGTGTTTTCAGACATAGACACATTTAAAGAGATAATACGAACCAAATGCTTCTCCTCTGTCAAATTTGCTGTTGCTGTGTTTGAGTTTATGCTGTTTGCTTGCTGAGGCTTCTTGAGTCCCAATATGTATGTCTTCCATCAGATTTGGGGATTTTTCAGTCATTGTCTAAATATTTTTTCTGCACTCGTCTCTCTCTCTCTTCTTCTAGTGCTCCTATAACGTGAATATTAAGCTTCTTGATAGTGTCCCACAGGTCCCTGAGGATCTATTCTTCTTTTTATTTTTTCTTTTCATCTTTTTTCTCTCTGTTCTTCAGATTGGGTAATTTTTAATGATCTACATCCAAGTTCCCTGACTCTTCTCTGTCTACTACACTATTGAGCCTATCCAGTGAATTTTTTATTTCAGACATTGTATTATTTATTTATTTATTTATTTATTCTTTTGGTGAGGAAGATTGGCCCTAAGCTAATATCCACTGCCTATCTTCCTCTTTTTGCTTAAGGAAGATTGGCCCTGAGTTAACATCTGTGCCAGTCTTCCTCTATTTTGTATGTGAGACACTGCCACTGCATGGCTTGAAGAGTGGTGTATAGGTACATGCCCGGGATCCAAACCTGCAAAGCCTGGGCCACCAAAGTGGAGTGTGCGAACTTAACCACTACACCACCGAGCTGGCCCCCAGATATTGTATTTTTAAATTCTAAAATATCCATTTGATTCTTATTTTATAGTTTATTTTTTAATATTTATATATATATTTTTTTATATTTCTCTGCAGAGAATATAAACTGTTTTTCCAGTTTTTCCGAACTGTTTTTCCATTTATTCCAAATCATTTCCATGCATTCAAATGTGTTTACTTTGACCTCCGGGAGCATAGGTATAGTAAATGCTTTAAAGTATTTGGTGATTCCAACATCTGGATTATTTAGAGATTAGCATTTAGATTGAGTGTCTTTATCCTTGAGAATTGGTCACATCTTTCTGGTTGTTTGTAGGACAAGCCATTATGGATTCTAGGCTGGGCATTTTGATTATTATATTGTGAGACTTGGGTCCTGTCAAAATCCTCTGGAAGATGGTGATCATTTGTTTCTTTGAGCAGGCAGTCAGTCGGGTGACCTTATTCTGAAGTTCTGTCTCACCTTCTGTGTGGGCAGTGGTTCCAGGGTCAGTTCAGTTCTGAAAGCCTTTGCTGCGCTGCTTCGTCTGCCTCCACGTGGGCAGCTCTGGGATGAGCTCGGCATTTATTCCAGCTCATACACAGAACGGGCTCACGTCTTCCAGCTCTCGCCTCTCTAGGGTTGCCCTGACACTCTGGCTGCAGGAGCCCGTTTTCCAGGTCCTCTGGCCAGAAAGACAGGGTTCTCTCGGAGTTTAAGCTGCCTCATAATTTTGCATGATCAGGGTTGGCCTTGGGCAAAGTAGAGAGAGAAAAAATAAATAACAGGGATTCCCCTCCCCCCCCACACACATATATACATTTTTCAGACTACCACAGTCCTTTTTCCTGATTCTTCTGGATAGAAATACAGAATCTGTCTCAGAGTTTTAGCTCCCAGTGGTGCCACTGTGGAGTTCTGCAACTGGAGTCGCCTTGGGGCAGGGCGTGGATCAAAAAAGAAAAAGTGTGGAAGATGATGAAGATTCGTCTCATACTCTTTAGCCCACAGGGACCCCTTTTCCCAGTCCTCTGGCCACAAGGACAGGGATGCGCTGAGAGTTTTGCTGCCTCTGCTCATTGAGCAGTTTTGCAACTAGAGCCACCCTTGGGTCAAAGCTGGGAGAGAAACGAGGGTAAATTTCAAAACAGAACCAAAGGGGAAACTCCCCCTGTACAGGTTGTTTCTTTTTAAATTATTTTATTGAGGTCATATTGCTTCATAACATTGTGTAATTTCAGGTGTACATTATTATATTTCGGTTTCTGTATAGACCGCATCATGTTCACCACCAATAGTCTAGTTTTTATCCATCCCCATCCATACGTGCCCAGCTACCCCTTTGGCCCTATCCCTACCCCCTTTCCCTCTGGTAGCTACCAATCTGTTCGCCTTATCCATGTGTTTATCTTCCACATATGAGTGAAATCATATGGTATTTGTCTTTCTCTATCTGTCTTATTTTGCTGAGCATAATACCCTCGAGGTCCATCTATGTTGTTACAAATGGCATGATTTTGTCTTTTTTTGTGGTTGAGTAGTATTCCACTGTATTTATCCATTCATTCCTTGATGGGCACTTGGGTTGCTTCCACGTCTTGGCCATTGTGCATAATGCTGCAGTGAACATCGGAGTGCATAAATCTTTTTGAATTATTGATTTCATGTTCTTTGGATAATACCCAGTAGTAGAATAGCTGGGTCATGTGGTATTTCTATTTTTAATTTTTTGAGAAATCTCCATACTGTTTTCTGTAGTGGCTGTATCCGTTTGCATTCTCACCAGCAGCGTTTGAGGTTGCTTCTTCACGTTGTGACTCCCTTCCCCAACCTGCCTGCCTTTGTTTAGCTTTCAGTTCTCAGTTCGTGGCTTCTTGTATTTGTCCTGTGTTTTCAGAGATAGGCTCTAGTGGGCTAACTTCACCTTGGCCAGCACCAGAAGTCCACGTTTGATATGTATTATATTTTATCATTCTTTTTCAGAAGAAGACCATCACTGGGGCTCAGGGTCAGGGTCAGGTTAAAAGCTACAGATCACAGAGAGAGCGGGGGAAGAAGTATGAGAGGGGCACATGTGAGGAGCATGAGACCTAAGTCATTCTTGCTGTTGCCAACTTGTTATTGACTCCAATTTTATTCTTTTCAGGTTTCTATGGGACTCTTTCTAGCCCTGCTTTAGGAGTGCATGAAATGAAGGTTGGTCCCATCATCTTCCAGGTGGCCTCTGGAGATATCACCAAAGAAGAGGCAGACGTGATTGTAAATTCAACATCAAACACATTTAATCTCAAAGCAGGTACTTTACTTGAAGGATGTTTTTTTTCTTTGAGGAAGATTAGCCCTGAGCTAACATCCGTGCCCATCTTCCTCTCCTTTATACATGGGACGCCTACCGCAGCATGGCTTTTACCAAGTGGTGCCATATCTGCATCCGGGATCTGAACCAGCGAACCCCGGGCCGCTGAAGTGGAACATGCGCACTTAACTGCTGCGCCACCGGGCCGGCCCACTTGTAGGATTTTGACCAGTGTAATAGTCACAGTAGATCCCATAAGGGATGGTTCCTACAGCTAAACTGGTTTCTACAACTTTGGTTTATTAATATTAATTAATAATTTTGAAATTATTTTGACATGGTTTCTCATAATTAGTAACAGTTATTTCATGTGAACTTTTCTTCTTTGTTATCAGAAATTCCTAGGTTATAGGATTCCTTTGATGATAGGGAAAGCGTTTGGATAATGAGGCAATCATTCTGATCCAAATGTACTATATTGATTTTTTAATTCATATTTGTAACCATCTTGATTTTCTCATGTAGGGGTCTCCAAAGCAATTTTAGAACATGCTGGACCAAGTGTGGAAATGGAATGTTCTCTCCAAGGTAAAGCACAATGCTATTTTTGGTCCTAAATTATAAGTGGAAGACTGAATATGGGAGGCTGTGGACAGGCTGGGGAAAGTGTTGCGATTGGGGAGACAGCATATTAATCTTAAAATCACACGTTTTACTGAAGAATTCCAATTGTAGAGAATTAGAAGCGAAAAGTAATCTCACAGTTCAAAAAAGAAGATAAGCCAGAAAGATTCATCCAAAATAGTATTTTTAAAGATTTTTTTATTTTTTCCTTTTTCTCCCCAAAGCCCCCCAGTACATAGTTGTATATTCTTCGTTGTGGGTCCTTCTAGTTGTGGCATGTGGGACGCTGCCTCAGCGTGGTTTGATGAGCAGTGCCATGTCCGCGCCCAGGATCCGAACCAACGAAACACTGGGCCGCCTGCAGCGGAGCGCGCGAACTTAACCACTAGGCCACGGGGCCAGCCCCTCATCCAAAATAGTATTTCAGGAGTCTCTTATTCACATAAAATGCTTTGCCAAATGAGACATTTTGCTTTCTAAACAATCAAAGAGTGGGCTCAGCATCTGCTTTTGCATCTTTTTGTCTTGTGTTTCCCAGCTCAACAGGGCAAAAGTGATTATATAATTACTGAAGGTGGATCATTGAGGTGCAAGAATATTATTCATGTCGTTGGTGGAAATGATGTCAAGACATCGGTTTCCTGTGTTTTACAAGAGTGTGAAAATCGGAATTACTCGTCCATTTGCCTCCCAGCCATTGGAACAGGTTTGTAGCCTCTGGAAGTCTAAATCCCAAGGCATCCACTTTCTCTGAGGTTTGGTGCTGACTGTTAATATAGTTAGTGCTGCATCTGAGTCAGAGCAGCCTCCTCACCCGAGGCAGCCCCTGCGGGAATGGGCAAGGCTCGTGGGTGGTTTAAGTAAAAGAGGAAGAAATGAGGAAAACTGAAGAGTGTGTGAGAATATTAGAGAGACGTTTGCTCTCTAATATGGAAGAGAAGGGAGAGGGAGGGGAAGAGAAAGAAAGCCTATCTCTCCTTCTCTTTCATCAGTTGCTGCCTCTTTTTCCCATCCCCTACGTTTCCCGTTCTTTAGTCTTGAACCTCCTCCTCTATCCCATCTCCATGGAGAACATCTGTGCCTCGACTTCCACCTCCCTGTACCCGACTCCCAGATGAGCATTTCCTGCCCTCTCTTCTCACTTCTCAACAGTGGCTGTGTAGGTTTGGCCTTAGGACATCTCTGCGTAGAAGCTGCTCAGTCACCAGAACCGAATGGGTTCTAATGGGTCAGAAACTCAACTCTCCACCTTCCTCTTTTCAAGCCTACTTGCCTCTTTTGAGTTACTTGCTTTCTTCAAACTATATAATGATTTTGTGATTCTTCATATAGAAAGTTGGTGCTTTGGGTTTATCATTAGTAAGGTGATGCTCCGCGAGCTCTTTTCCCAGGAATCTGAGTCATGTGCCTTGATTAGGAATTCCTGCTTGGTCTCCCTTAAGAGAGCTGGTCAAGGGAGGCAACACTCTCGGGCTTGAAGTTGAATGGAGCAGACTGGTCCCAGAGGGAGAATACTCAGTACTGGATTGACCATTCCGTTGCTCAGGAATATGAATCCGAGTGTCTCACAGTGGCATTCTAGGCCCTCCAAAAGTTTAGCCTCAATAAACTTAACCACCCTTGTCACTTTCTGGGCCTTCTTCTAATCCTCTATCCCATATTTTGATTTCTGTAATTCTCTACCATTCCTCTTACTGTTCTCACATGGAATGCTGTCTATTACTTTTCTATTTCTAAATAATTTATAGTCTCTTTATGTTTTAATCCCCCTTGTAATATCATCCAATCCTAGCAGATTAGCCAACCTGTTACTTGACTGTCTGTCTGTCTATCTATCATCTTTTATGGACACCCACTTAATGACTCCCCAGTCTCTGTCTCTATCTGCTTTTTCCTCTAAGCTCTGGTCTTGTGTTTCTACCTTAACTTGATTTGGGCCAAGAAAACAGGCAGCCCAGGGGTGGCACAGACCTTCCCAAGGGAGCCCCTGAGTGGAGTCAAAGAAGAAACAAGGAGAGGAGGCAGTTTTAGTTTTCTATAAATATATACCCATGTTTAAGTATTTCTGGGTTATTGCAAACCTGCTGTTTCTTCCATTGACCGGTTCCATTGCTGGTCTGCTCAAATAAGTCAAGGTTAGCAGATTCTCCTTGTTTGTCTTCTTTACCTGTCTTAGCACCACCTGAGCTGCTCCTTATACTAATGGATGGGGGAGTTTTCTCCCTTAGTGGTGTTTATGAGTTGAATTGGGACTGTGATCAGGAGGCTTTGGGCAGTAAAGGAAGCCCTCTCCCCATTCCTTACAGACGTCTGCGTAAGGGGAGAGAAGGTGGTCAGCGAAACCTGCGAGCACCTCAAGCTCAATGCAAACTCCAAACTCCAATTCCTTGTCTTCTCCCCCAAACCAGCCCTTCGTCCTACATCATTGATCATGTTAAATGTATCATTTTCTATCCAGAATCCTTGCCTCTACCTTTTTTATCGCTCCCATGTTCATTAGCTTATTAATTTGTTTGATTAAATATTTACTGAGTGCCTGCCACGTGCCAGGCTCGGTGCCTAGGCACTAAGGATAGAAGGATGACTAAGGAAAGGGTCCAGTCCACAAGGAGCACCCAGCCTACTGTGAGAGACAGACATGTAAGCAGCTTCAATACAGGGTGACCCATGATATACACATGAAGGGGTGAGGGCGGCAGAAGATGGGGGACAAAGGGTCAAGGTTAAACCCAGGTGGTCACTAGGTCCTGCTGACTTTCCTTCCTAAATATTTCCCCAGTCCCTATAGCCAACTTTTCATTCTGGCCTCCTCTCTTTCTTCAGCTCTTGTCTTTTGCTTAAACTTTTATTACAGTCTCCTATCTAGACCTGGGCTCCCCACTCCAGTGCCTTCTCCACTCCCCTCCTCCCCCGCCAGATTTATCTTTCTCAAAAACAGATCTATTCCCCTGAACACCCCAAGGTGAACATCTCACACCCCTGTTACACAGTTCTATCTGGTTTAGCTTTTCCCTCAGTTTTCCACACTCTACCTACTGAACACTTGGTCATCCCCACATATCACATCCTCTGTGTCCTGAGTGCCTAGATGAGCATCTAGCCTATGATGGGACACAGTAAATGTTTATTGAGAGTGAATGAATGTATCTGAACACTCCTGTTTAAATCCTTCCAAATGTGAAAAGATAACCAGAGCTTTGCAAAGAATTTCTCTCTTTCCCTGATCATCTAATCAAACAAACCCTCTTGGTTAGTTTTATATGGGGTTTGTCTACATTCCCACAATTGTCTACAGCGTCAAGTTAAAGAGGTCTACTATCATTTCTGCAGTAATGGTAGGCCCTTCATCTATCACACTGGGTTGGCCAGGGGACTTTTACTTTGCCCCCCCACCCCAAGTGACTTTGCCAGCTGCCATTCACATGGGAATGTTTGCATGAATTTTCATGATCTGACCTAGGCAGTAGGCTTAAGAAACAAGATATGGAGCATGCTGAAGATAGGAAAAGACCTACTTAGGTGGCAACCTTGAACATCTGCAAGTCAGCTAACATCTCACTGAGTGTGAGGGGAAAGGCTTCCTGGAGGCTCATGGACAACTTCTGTGCAAAGAACGAGAGATTATAACAAATGGCTGATAGCTCCAGGTGTCTTGCAAAATTAGCTTAGTTTAAATCATGTCCCCAAAGACATCTGGGAGAACAAGGACATATGCATAAAGTCAAGTGATGTCTGAGGAAAAAAAATGTTGTTCTCTTTAAAGAGCATGATGTTTCAACATATATTAGTGGGTTTTTTTCTTTTTATGGGTCTTTTGAGGATGCTAATGAGCCAAGAAATGTTAACTGTGCTCTGTAACAGAGGATCACAGTAAGCTTGGATCAGATGATAGAGCAGATATGAACGTCAGACACTAAAAGTTAGGTTTCTGGGTCCTTTGTTCATTGCTGGGCTGTTGGCTTCCTGACATCCTGGAACAAAAATGCCCCATTGAACCTAGGACTTCAAAAGTGTTTGCTGATGCATTGTTATTAAGAGTTGAGGAGTGGGCATTTATTCTGTGAGAATTGGAAATCCTAATTTATTCCTCAGATTTTTCCAGTTGTTTTTTTTTTTCCCTGTCATTTTTATTATTTGCCTTTCCAGGAAGTGCCAAACAAGACCCTGATAAAGTTGCCGGAGCCATAATTGATGCCATTGAAGACTTTATCCAGAAAGGAGCAGTCCAGTCTGTGAAAAAAGTTAAAGTTGTTATCTTTCTGCCTAAACTACTGGATGTGTTTTATGACAATATGAAAAAAAGAGTAGGATCTCAGGCTTCTGTCAAACAATCTATGATATCTAAACTTGCATGTGAGTTATTCATTTTTATGAAATGTATGTTCCTAATATTGATGTTACATGAGAAATGGCTAATCTTTAATGAACTATCAGAAAGAGACATTAAGAAAACAATCCCATTTACTATTACATCAAAAAGAATAAAATACCTAGGAATAAATATAACCAAGGAGGTGAAAGACCTGTACAATGAAAAACTACGAGACATTGATGAAAGAAACCGAAGAAGACACAAATAAATGGAAACATATTCTATGGGTTGGAAGAATTAATATTGTTAAAATTCCCATACTACCTAAAGCAGTCTACAGACTCAATGCAATCCCTATCAAAATTCCAATGGCATTTTTCACAGAAATAGAAGAAACAATCCTAAAATTTGTATGGAACCTCCAAAGACCCCAAATAGCCAAAGCAATCTTGAGAAAGAAGAACAAAGCTGGAGGCCTCACACTTCCTGATTCCAAAGTATGTTACAAAGCTATAGTAATCAAAACAGTATCATATGGAAATAAAAACAGACACATAGATCAATGGAACAGAATAGAGAGCCCAGAATTAAACCCACACATACAAGGTTAATTAATTTACAACAAAGGAGTCAAGAATATACAATGGGGAAAGGATAGTCTCTTCAGTAGTGTTGGGTGCTCACTTTGGCAGCACATCTACTAAATAAATAGTGTTGGGAAAATTGGACAGCCACATGCAAAAGAATGAAACTGGACTACTACCTTACACCATATACAAAAATCCACTCTAAATGGATCAAAGACTTGGCTGTAAGACCCTGAAACCCTAAAACTCCTGGAAGAAAACATAGGGGGTAAGCTCCTCAACATAGGTCCTGGCAATGATTTTTTTGAATCTGACACCAAAAGCAAAGGCAACAAAAGCAAAAATAAACAACGGAGACCCCATCAAACTAAAATGCTTCTATACAGCAAAGGAAACCCTCAACAAAATGAAAAGGCAACCTATGGAATGGGAGAAAATATTTGCAAATCGTATATCTGATAAGGGCTTAATATCCAAAATATATAAAGAACTCATTACAACTCAATAGCAAAGAGAACCCCAATGTGATTAAAAAGTGGGCAGAGGATCTGAATAGGCATTTCTCCAAGGAAGACATAAAAATGGCCAAAAGGTATATGAAAACATGCTCTACCTCACTAGTCATCAGGGAACTGCAAATCAGAACCATATTGGGATATCACTTTACCTGACAGAATGGTTATTATCAAAAAGTCAAGAGATAGCAAGTGTTGGTGAGGATGTGGAAAAAAGGGAACCCTGTGCATTGTTGGTAGGAATGTAAGTTGGTGTAGCCACTATGAAAAACAATATGGAGGTTCATCAAAAAATTAAAAATAGGGGCTGGCCCCATGGCATAGTGGTTGAGTTTGGTGTGCTCTGCTTCGGCAGCCCAGGTTGGTGGGTTCAGATCCCAGGCACAGACCTACACCACTTGTCAGCTATGCTGTGGTGGTGACCCACATACAAGATAGAGGGAGACTGGCACAAATGTTAGCTCAGGGCTAATCTTCCTCAAGCAAAAAAAAAAAGAGGAAGATTGGCAACAGATGTTAGCTCAGGGTGAATCTTCCTCAGTCAAAAACCAAAAAGTTAAAAATAGAACTACCATATGATCCAGCAATTCCACTTGTGGTTATTTATCTGAAGGAAACAAAATCACTATCTCAAAAAGGTATCTGCACTCCATGTTCACTGCAGCATTATTTACAATGGCCAAGAGACAGAAACAACCTCAGTGTCCATTGACGAATGGATAAAGAAAATGTGGTGTGTGTGTGTGTATATATATATATATATATATAAGACACACACACATACACCCCCCACAATGGAATATTATTCAGCCATAAAAAGGAATGAAATATTGACATTTGCAACAATATAGATGGACCCTGAGGGCATTATGCTAAGTGAAATAAGTCAGACAGAGAAAGATGAATACTGTATGATATCACTTATATGTGGAATCTGAAAAAAAAGAACAAAAACAGGACTCATAGCTACAGAGAGCAGATTAGTGGTTGCCAGAGGCAGGGGTGGTGGGAGGTGGTCAAAATGGGTAAAGGTGGTCAAAAGGTACAAACTTCCAGTTATAAGGTAAATAGGTCTGCGGGATATAACGTAGACTATGGCGATAACAACAAAAAAGAAACAGCTAATCTTCCTTTTTTTTCCTTTTTAGCATATTTTGGCTTATCAAGGCAATCTCCCAAAAAACAGAAACCTTTGGTTTTGGAAAAGAAAACAGAATCAGCCATCTTTCAGGTGTGTGGTGAAAATGTAAAATGTGTGGCAGATGCCCTCTCCTGGATACAGAATCTGATTGAAAAGGACCAGTGCAGTTACACCAGTGAAGATGAATGTATCAAAGACTTTTACGAAAAGGAATATGGGAAATTGAAGGAGCTGCAGGAGAAGTTAGATATTTCCATTTCCATGGACAATAAAAGACCTTTGATTGAGGTTTTTGGAATTACCAGAGATGTGATGAAGGCTAGAGATGTAATTGAGGAAATGATGAAGAGAGTTAGGTCAGACAAAGAACAGGAATCCCGGGCAGATGCTGTCAGTGAATTTATAGAATGGCAATATAGTGATAATACCACTTCCCATAGTTTTGACAAAATAACCAATCTGAAATTGGAGGACGCAAGAAAAGCAAAGAGAAAGACAGTTAGTGTCAAAATTAATTCTCAGCACTACACAGTCGACTTGAACACAAACACTGCTACAGATGCAAATGGATACCAACTATCTGTTCAGCGCCTTACAAAACCAGAAGGTGAGTCAAACTTTTATACTTGAATCCATTATTTTACACCTACTTTGTATTTTGTACGTACATCAAAATTGTATTCAAGTAGATAAAATTCAAGTAAGTGTTATGGAATAAAATAGAAAATGTGGTCTCTGAGCTTAAGGGGCTTACATCATGGCCAGGAAAATATAGTATGGGTGCACCCAACAGCCTGAGGAGGACCATCTTAATGGTGGCAATAGCCAAACCTTACATTTGTTCCCATCTCTACAGTTTACAAGCTTCCCAGAGCCAATTCTGCTGGGGAGCTATTGGCTTCTTCAGTCAGGAGAGGGAAAGCCATGGGCTTTAAAGGAAAGTGGCCCAAGGTTTTCTAGAACCAAAGGGAGAAGACAACCTGGTCAGAAAGTGGGCATTCTCTGTGTCTGTGACTGATAACCCAGAGAGGATCAGGAACCTATAGGATCTTCTCCCAGAAGTCACTTCCTCCTTTACCCTGAACATAAGGTTCCTTGACACATGCATCAGGAAGCAGCCTTCAGATTCTCTGGCTGGATCTACTCCCCAAGATGGGAAATCTTGTCTTGTGAAGACAGCCACTCCCGCCTTCGAACCACATAAGTCCCCCACTGAGAACTAGTAAATTGGCTTCTAGTACATTATCTTCATCTCTTGTGAAATCGGTGCGAATGAAGTCAGACTCTGAGCAACCCTGGGGAAATGACAAATCTAGTATCCTAATGTTTAGCAGAAGGGGAGAAAGAGCTGCTCCCAGAATGTGCCACATAGCAAAACCTGCCGCCCACCCAACTCTTACGGACACTGAAGAATAATGAAAGAATAGATGTAGAGGGCTATGTGGTGGTGGAGAATTCTGGCAAAATCCCATGCACTTGCAAACAAGACAATAGTGACTATTTATTTAAAACATTGTAGGAAAGTAATTTATTGTTAAATTACTAAATTATAACAGACTAGAGACTGAACAGAATATGCAGCTGAGTTATACGACACCAACAGTTCTCAAATCTGAGCATGATCAAAACTGGTTAAGGTGCAGCTGCATGGGTTCCATCCCTCAGAGATTCTGGTTTGACAGATCTGTTGTTGTTGTTGCTCTTGTTTTTAATAAGCTTTATGGTTGGTTCTGATGTAGCTTGTCCGTGGTCCATGCTTTGAAAAGCTTTCTTCTAGAAAGTTAAGGAACTTCTTGAATACATTGAATTAGGAGATTGTAAAACAAGAACACAAATGATAGTCAGTTTTTCAAAGCATACCAGAAATGTGGACTATGTAGATGAGCCTTCCCAGGTGTGAGGGAGTCCTCAAATGTCTACTTTGCAGCTGAGCTCCCTCCACACTGGAGTGATATGAAGCAGCAGAATGTCTGTGTGGTTGAGCTGCAGCCTGGTCATCCAGAATACACCACTGTGGCAAGCAAGTTTAATCAGACCTGCTCAAACTTCACCATAGAGAAGGTAAGCCTTCTGCTGACATGGAGTTTCTTAATGGTGAAAATAAGGGGTATCATGGTCCTGGAAAAATACATTTTCATTCACTTCCTATCACATGGTTTTACCCAGAATTAGAATATTTTATGGTAATTAGATTTTAGATTCTAGATTCTACTCATGTCACCATAATTAGAGACATTGAAATTCTTGTGTCAGTTACTACACTATCTTAGATTGTAATATGATATTAGAGTACTGAAGACACATATTTACTTTGTGATGCAAGCTAACAAAAATTCAAAGATATGGCTTCAGAGTTCCATTTGATAACTAGCAAACCACCACAGGCACGTGGAGGCTCCTCTGATGAGGATTCTGGGCTTCTGCCTTGCCATTCGCAGATCAACAGTGCTTCCTCCTTGATAAATACAATGGTCCTTTCCTTGTTCATCTCACTTATTTTGGCATCTTACACTTTTAAATGTTAATATTCTCTTTGAAATTATGTTTTCCCTTGATTTCTATGACGATATTATTTTGATGCTTTCTTCTCCTTCTTTAACTAATTTTCCTTTCAGTATCACTGGTATCTGTTTCTCTTTCAAACCTCTAGTCTTAGCTTTACCCACAGGACTTAAACGTTGGTCTTCTGTCTCGGCACTACACCAGGTGAGAGTTTTACCCTTCTTGGCTTCATCTATTATCTCAATGTTGATATCCCCCAAATCAGCATCACCAAGTTGGATCCTTGACTCCAGCTCTGGAACATATTCCCAGTGGCCTAAAAAATTTCCACTGAATATCTTTCTGCTAAATCAATTTCCCTAAAACCTAACTCATCATCTCTAAGTAATTATCTTTCCCCTTCCTTCCCCATTTCTGTCCTTGGTTCTATCACTTTCTGAATAAAGCCAGAGATCTTTGAGTATGTTCCCTTGATCCAGAATAACGAGCCTGCCAATAAAGGCTCCATTTTCTTTTTTTGCAAATTTTCTCTTACGCTCTATTTGCACTGCCACCGTTCTGTTTATTTATGTTGTTAACCACATAATAATTCAAAAAAGATTTGAAGTGTCCTACAAAGATATATACCATACCTTCAATAATATCCAATATAGAGTCCATATTCAAATTTCTCTAACTGCTCAAAACAGCTTTCTTATAACTCTCCCCAATCTGGGTTGTTACAGTGCATTTGGTCATGTCTCCATCATCTCTTCTGATCTAGAATGGTACTTCTGCATTTTAAAAAATAATTTTTCATGATACTGAATTTTTAAAAATTTTTCAAGTGTTCAAGCCTGCTGTGTTATAGAATGTCTCACATTCTGGCTCTTTCTTGCCTTAATTTTTTTTGTTGAAGGACCCAAGCCAGTTTTCTTATAGATTCTAGATTTGTCTGATTCCTCATGGTGTCATTTAATTTATTTCTCTATCCTCTTTATTTCTGGTAAGTTGGGAGTTAGGTTGAAAGGGCTTGGGTAAATTCAGATAAATATTCTTTGCAAGAATATTTCATAGGTGATACATCACATCAGAAGCCTCATGGGATAAGCCTGTCCCACTATTAATGATGCGAAGTTTGGTCACTAGTTAGGGTGGTGACCACCATCTCTCTCCACTGGAATCAGTAGGTAATCTGTTGGATGATATTTTGTCACTTTTCCTCAACAACCTTTTACCAACTGACTTTAACATCATTCATTGATGACCCTTTCCCAAATTCATTATTACATTGGAGGTTGCAAATGGTGATTTTCTAATCCTGTCATTCCTTCTACATTTATTATCTGTCATTTTTGTAAAGAAGAAATTTTCTTCCCTTTTGCTTTTTAAAAAATTCAGTAAGTTATATTTACAATGATTATTCTTTTAGAGGCACAAATTATCCTACATTTGGCTAGTAGGGACCCTCTGAAGTTGGCTCTCATGTCCTTTTGATGACCCCATTGATCTTGGAACATTCTCTACTTTCTGGCACAAGATCTCTTCAGCTCACCTTGTACTTTCCCTGTCTGAGCCCTGGAATCAGACTTTTCTCTAAGAAGCCCTGATTCCTTTTAGTTGGGAATGGTAGTGAGAAACCAAGATCTGTGTGCTGGGTGCTCACTGCTCCTGAGGTGTTATTGCTCCCAGGCTCTTTCATGGCTAGAGCTAAGAAAATCATGAGTTCATATTGATGTTTTCAATGAAAATGTAATATCGTAGATTTTTTCTTAATTTCTTATATTTTATATTTATGTCTCTTTTCCTATACAATAGAAATTTTGGTTCCTAATCATATTATATATTTACTTATTTGTCTTATTTATCTTACAGTATATGTAAAATTGTTTCAAAATTATGATACCAAAATTATTATTAGCAATATTAAAATAGCTACACTAGATTTATTTTGATTATTGTTAGCATGCTGTATTTTTTCTACCCTTTTTCTTTTAACCTCCTTATAACTGTATATTTAAGATGTCTTTTGGTAGCAGCATATACCTGAGTTTTTTCTGCATCTAGTCTAAAAATCTTTATCTTTTAATTGGACTACTTAGTCTGTTTAATGTATTTGCTGTATTGGTTTAAATATACCATATTAATCTTTGTTTTCTATTTATCATATCTAGTCTTTGCTCCTTTTTCTCTCTTTTCCTACCTTCTTTTGGATTAAGTATTTTTATTCCATTTTCATCTCCTTTTAGATTGTTGATTATACCTTCTATTACAGTTCTTTCCTTGGTTACCTGGAGATTAAGGTGTGCATCTGTGATTTATTAAACTCTAATGCATATTAGTATATTTATCATTTCCCAGACAATACAATGAACTTTGGACACTAACCCCATTTATCTCCCTCTTGCCTTTTGTATTAACTTTAACATGTATTTTAATTCTATGTATATATGAAACCCTATAAAACACTTTCATTTTTTTATACAGCCAGTATTTATTTATATTTACCAACATATTTACCCTTCCATCCCACTGCTCTTCAGTCCTTCCTGTATTTCCATGCCTCTATCTGAGATCATTTTTCCTCTGGCTTTCTTCTCGTATAGATCTGGCAGTGATGAATTCTTTCAGTTTTTGTTGGTCTGAAAAATGTCTTTTTTCCTTCATTCTTTGAGGGATATTTTTGTTGGGTACAGAATTCTGGATTGGCAGTTATTTTCTTTCAGTGCTTTGAAGAAGTTATTCTACTGTCTCTGACTTTGCTTCTCTCTGTACTTCCTTACTCTCTGGGAACTTAGCCCATCAAATCCTTGTTGCCTTCAAATAAACCTTTCCCCCACAGCTCTTCTAGTAGTTGTTGGCAAGAGGACTGGTCTGATACAAGTAGTAGTCTACCATAGCCAGAAGTCTGCTGCGAAAAGAAACCTACTAAGTAAATTTAAGATTTTATTTGCAGTGGTTTTTTTTTTTTTACCTTAGGATTTATCCCACTAGGAATATAGAATCAGACTACTGTGTTCAAAATTACTTGAAATAATTCCTTTCTTTGTGTATTTATTAAATTTTAAAAGGGTGAGTGCTTGCTTCAGGAGCACATACCTCAGAGATATTAGGGGTTCGGTTCCAGACCACTGCAGTGAAGCTAATATTGCAATAAAGTGAGCCACATGAATTTTTTGGTTTCCCAGTGCAATATAAAAACTACATTCACACTATACTGTAATCTGTTAAGTGTGCAATAGCATTGTGTCTTTAAAAACATGTACATACTTTAATTAAAAAATACTTTATTGCTAAGAAGCACTAACAATCATCTGAGCCTTCAGCGAGTTGTAATCTTTTTGCTGGTGGAGGGTCTTGTAAAAAAATGCGTTATCTGCAAAGCGCAATAAAGTGAAGTGCAATAAAACAAGGTTTACCTCTATACTAAAAAAGGGTGAGAAACAAGAATGAAAAGACTAAAATTAAGAAGGGTTTCAAAACTCTGTAAGAAGACATTTGTAAGGCTTTTAAAAAATGAGTCAAATAAATAAAATTTAAGGTAAATAGAAACAAAATGGAAGTAGGCAGTTTGAAGATTAGAAACTTGGTTGTGGGGAAAAGGAAAAATAAGTTTTAGAATCTTAAACAGATCAACAAAACACATGACAATGCTGAGACTGAACTAGAGAGCAAACTGTATCTTAACTAAAAATAGGAAATGCAAAACTGAAAAAAAAAGATCCAGATGAAGGTAGGTAATAGTGTTCAACTCGAGAGTTCTCTAGAATGGACAAAGATTCTGACAAAATGGAATCTTCACCTTGTGCCTTTCCATGAGAGGCCTAGCCCCCCTCACACCTCACTTTTTCCCAGGACAACCTTATGAAACTGCCACTACCTGGGGATTAGGGGAGTTTAGAAACTCATCTGCAATCCAGGACCCAAGGAGTGTCCACCACAGCCCTGGAGGCCACTGTCCAAAGAGTATGGTCAGAGCATGGCCACTTTGGTCTGCAACCAGAAGCCCCCGCCCTGGGATTCATGCCCGACTCTTCCAACTAGATTAGGGATTAATTTTCATTAATTAATTTCCTTCCTGACTAGACACTCTACTGCTTCTCCCACTGGTAGAACATGGCTAGGTAAACCAGTCCCCCAGAAGGACTGAAGTGGGAGAGGTCAGGTGGACAGCAACAGGAGTTGTTAGAGTGAAGGTGACCAGCGGGAGTTGGAGAGGCTTCGTTGGCCAAGTCCACATAATGAGGACTTAAGATCCTAAACACTGTTTGCTGTCATGTGGTGCATAAAAGATGTTAAAAATTAAATTAACATTCTTCCCAAGGCCTATTTTTGTGGAACACTGGATCTAAAAAGATTTCTGAATGCACAAAGCTGCCGTCTGGCATTGAATTTGCTGTTTATTTTAATTTTTACTTGTAAAACATAGTGGTCATGTTTCATTGGTTGTATCTTGCCAAGGGCTCTTGTCACTGACAGAATATTTTTCTTTATGGATTTGCAGATTGAGAGGATCCAGAATCTAGATCTCTGGAATAGCTACCAGGCAAAGAAAAAAACCATGGATGCCAAGAATGTCAATGTAACAAATGAGCAGCAGCTCTTCCACGGGACAGATGCTGGCTCAGTGCCACATGTTAACCAAAATGGCTTTAACCGCAGTTATGCTGGAAAGAATGGTAAGGAAGCAAGTAATCTGGCTGCTCCAAACGAGGTGTCAGCCATGAGAACCCGGACTGGCTAGGGACAGTGTGGATTGCATTTTGTTCCTTTATGATTAGTGGGCCATGTTGCAGCCAGAGTTTCGGGTTGGACTCTGTATGTTTCATCCCAAAGGGACTGACTGGCCCTCTGGGATGGAGGAATGATTTTTTTCATTGAAAACACAAAGAAAAATTTTCTAAGAAGCTTTACAGAGAAGGACTGAACATTAATTTACCATTATTTGGTATATTGGGTCAACATATCAAATTATAGACTAAATGAAAATTCTTAAAATTTTTTTTTTCTCTCTCTTCACAGCTACGGCATATGGAAAGGGAACCTATTTTGCTGTCAATGCCAATTATTCTGCCCATAATACATACTCCAGACCAGACAGTAATGGGAAAAAACATATGTATTATGTGCGAGTACTTACTGGAGTCTACACGTGTGGATATCAGGGATTAATTGTGCCTCCTCCAAAAAACGCTCAAAATCCTACTGACCTCTATGACACAGTCACAGATAACATGCAGAATCCAAGTTTATTTGTCGTATTTTATGACTATCAGGCTTACCCCGAGTACCTCATTACTTTTAGATAGTAACATTTTTGGTATCCCTCACAGGAGACGTTATTCATCTACACATATCTAGTTGTAAAACAAGTTTTAGATTTTATTTTTTTCTCTTAACAGCTTTTCCTAAGATCAAAGGATCCTTGTCACTGAAGTCATACTTTCTTCAGCTTCCATTTCATAACTGGAAAGAAGCTATCTTGAGAGCAATAAATTTGAGAATTTAAATCAGATAACTTGGTCCCAACTGTGTCCCAACTGTGGACATCACACTGTAGAACAGGCTTGTATTCTCAGGAAGGAGAGAATAACATTAGTCTTAAAAGCAGAGGGCACAGCCATGCAATTTTAGCTGCTGCTGAAGGAGACAGCTGGTATCCCGCCAGGACGCCATATTGCTGTGGGGAGCACAGTATTCCTAAGTGGGTGGGACTGCTTTCTTCCCTGAGGGCAGGGATGGTGTCTTACTCATTTTTTTTTATCCGTGGGCTGAGGTCCGTGCCTGATGTACACTACTAGATGCTCCATAAATGTTTCATAAATCAATTAAGAATGAAAAAGCCTAGTTGGACTCCTACCCAAAGTAGGAACCATCTCTTCAACACCCTTGACTTGTCACTTTGCCTCAAATTGAGCAGATTCCTTGACAGGGGACTTTGGTTACAAGAACCAGCCCATAACACATGGGACAGCTCCATTCTGGGCTCTGGCTTTGCAGTGCAGCTGCACCCGCCCAGTCCTGGGGCTGTGGTCTAGCTTGTGGTCCAGGGGAATTGTGTCCCATGGAGTTGTGCAGCCCGTAGTCCTGGCTCCATTGGTCCTTTTTATGTTGAACCCAAATCTGCCTTCTTCTAACTTCTACTCACTGGTCTTAGTTTTGCCCAGTGAAAACAGTGAGATAAAGCCTGCTACATCTTCAATATGAAATCCTCTACTATGTTAAGATTAAATGAATTGTAAGGTTTTTAAATAGCATATTTTCCTTGGCAGCCTAGCTTTTGATACTTTTAAAGCCTTGTGCATAAATAAACCAAAGGAATTAAGCATATTGCTAATTTGCTAACTCGTATCTAATGGATGGTAAAGAAAAGTTTTTTTAACTTTTCCAGGCGAATTTCAGGTTCAAACACTGTTTATTGAGTATCTAGATTGTACCACGTAGTCTAATAGCTGCTTTCACAGACAGTATTTATTATATTCTCCCAAACCATCTTGTGAGGTAAGACTTATATCCCCATTTTAAAGCTGAGGACTGATGCTAAGAGTGCAAGAAGCTTCCTTGCCTGGGGTCACCTAGGTAACAGCTTCAGAGCCAGGAACTGCATCTTGGTCTCTGTGTCATCAAGCCCTTTGCTCTTCCTGCTTCAGAAGATGGCCTCTAGAGTAACGTTACTGATTCAGGAACATCTCAGACAATCTGTGAATTACTCTCATATTCCCTTGGCTTTTTCTTTGTAGCTTTTGGTTTCTATTGTAGAGTCTCCTCATTTGAAGCTTTGTAGGCCAAGGGTCATGAGCCGATGCCCACGCAGAGCCAGTGCAGATGGTGCCCTTGCATGCTAGGAGTTGCTAGGAAGATAAAGGTGCTCTTCCCTGACTGCCGGAACGCCTGCACTTCAAGCTGAGGAGGCTGAAAGGGCCACAGTTGCTGCTTCATTAACACAGCTGTCTTGAAATTTTTCTTGTTTGTGCTGTTTGTTTTTTAAGTGGATTGATAAAGTCTCCTTATTGCTTATGAGTGCCTTCCCAGCCACTGCCATTTGAACTCGGGCTTGACAGTGAGTCTAAGAAATAAAAAGGAGAGCTGTGAATTTGGTCTTGTTCTCCAGTGGTTTAGTGAACTTAGGGCAAGGCTAAATATCAGAGTGTATTGCACCAAAGTAGAATGATCTGGTCAGTAAATGTGATAGTTATCCTCAAACTGAAGGAATATGTCATTTACTCCTTTTTGAGTAAAATACTTGGAAAATGGCATTTGGTGGTAAACATCTTTATCCTTAAAGGCAAATACAGGAGAGCCTGATGATAAACACAGGCTGTTGCTGACAGAAGACCACACTGCACAAGACAGCAGCGAGGAATCCTCAGCCTATCAGTCAGATTCAGCTGAAAATTACAGGAAGGCCACAGTACAGGTTTAGTTCAGTAAATCTGAAGGGCTAATTGCCCACAGCAAGTAGCCCCTGCTAAAACAAGTCCACTTCGAGCCTGAGCTAGGTCTTGGAGGTCTAAGCTAGGGCCAAAGATTCTTAACATTTTGGGTATTTGAATCACCTGAGGTGTTTGCAGAGCCTGCAAGTTCTGGCCCATGGCAAAGGAGTCAGATTCTCTAGCTCGAGTGGGGCCTGGAAATCTGCATTTTAAGAAGCCCCCTCAAAGGCTCCTGACATCCCTGATACCCAGAGCCGCTTAGGACTTTCATGAGCTGGAGGCACTTCTACCTTTGTGGGTCCCTTATTCTATAAAAAGTAGTAAAAATTATACTTTGCAACTGTATTGATATAAACATGAATGTAACTGAGGCTGTATTATATTCCTTTTTTTATTGTAAAAGAAACTATTTTTGTGGACTTCTAAAAGCTCATGGGCCCTAGCCACTGTGCCTACTGTGCCTGCTGGCTAGGTGGGCCCTGCCATTACGTGGATACTGTGCCTTTAGCTGTAACACCGAGCCTGTATCCTTTAATCTCCTCGGCCTCTAGAGGGTCAAAGTATTTATTTACTAATTGATTTCATTCAGGCATGCTCATCTGAGAAATGTAGGAGGAAATGGGACCCAGCTCTCTTGGTGACTGACAGCCTCCCCCTTTCACTATCTTTTCTCACCTTCCCACTCCCCCTTCAAAGTGAGCCAGGATCTCTTTACGTTTAGAAATCCATTCATATTGTTTTAACTCTCTTCCCAGGTCTCCACATGGCAAAGACCATGCCTGTAACTGAATTAAATGCCTTGCTTCAGAACAGCTTTCAAACTTTTCTGATCCCAGCCTACACTAAGAAAAACAACATACAGTGAATTAAGCCTGTTAAAAAAAAAAAAAAGAAATACACATTTTATATCAGGCCCTGTATACACAGATAGAACTGAAAAGTTTTATGAAGTATATTCGCCCCACAAAAATATTTTTCCTGGCCAAGTTTCACAAAATAATACTTACATTTACTGTTGAATTCACTAAAATTACCTATTCTGTTCTTTTAAAAATGCTGGTCTCACCCACTAAATTGATTTTATGACCCACTAATGAGTCACAACCTGCAACTTGAAAAACAGTGGTCAAAGGAGTAGCAAATATAAAAAATAAAATGAAGATAAAGATATGTCTATTTCTGCAGTATAGGGATATACCTGCTCAGGGTAAGAGACATCTTACTCTTGGTGACAACATCGTCTGCTCCAATGTATTTGATGGAGTATTGCCAAGGAGGTCTCCTTTTTTTTTAGAGTGGCACCTGAGCTAACAACTGTTGCCAATCTTTTTTTTTTTTCTGCTTTTTTACTCCCCAGATCCCCCCAGTATATAGCTGTATATTTTAGTTGTGGGTCCTTCCAAGGATCCAAACCGGCGAAACCCTGGGCTGCCAAAGTGGAGAGCGTGCGAACTTAACCACTCGGCCACGGGGCCGGCCCCCAGAGGTCTCCTTTTTCAGATCTGCTCAGTCAAATATTTAACAGGCAGCTATAATGGCTGGGCACTGATCAAGACTCCGTGAATATAGCAATAATCAAAACAGTCCAAACCCTCGTGCAGTGACATTCTGGTTGGGGAGATAGACAATTATCAAATAAATAGGTAAATAGATAGTGGTCAGACGGTGGTACAGAAGGGTTTTCTTCAGACTCTTCCTGAGCACGTTCACATAACACCTCCTTCACTCTCTCTCCTGGAAGGCATACACTGTCTTCCGATTTATCGATACCCTCAGTTTAAAGCATGAGAAGGATGGGGCAAGTAGTCAAGTCATCTTAAAAGGTGACTTTGCGTATCTTTTCTGTTATGTATTTGTTTCATGAATGGTTACTCAGAGATCGATATGCTTTTTTAATTTTGAAATTCTTAGTTACACAGTAATGGTAATAATTATCCCCAGATCTTCTTGCAAATGAGAGCGGGATCAATTTCACTAAACCAAGCTTTTAGTCAGTTTCAGAAGGCAGCAGCACCCAGTCCTTTTGATTGTCAGGACTGGTGTTCCTAGATGTCCCAGTTCCTTCCGAAGGAGGCCTCATATTGGACCCCCACCTACTCTTCTCCTGGTTGGTATCCTGCTCTGGATGACAGGGGTTAACCAGTGAGAATTCTGCAGGTGCTAAAAGTGTGATCACTTCGGATCAAGGCTAGAATCCACCCAATGGATACAACAGGCCAGGGGTTGGCAAACTTTTTCTCTAAAGAGGACAGACACTGAATATTTTCAGCTTCCCGGGCCATACAATCTGTCACGGCTCAATTCTGCCACTGTAACCCTAAAGCCACTGGAGACAATATGTAAATGAATGGCGTGGCTGCGTTCCAATAAAACTTTATTTACAAAAACAAGCAGCAGGCTTACCCCTGTTTGAGGCTGATGGAGAGACTACTTCCTGTTGAGAATACTTGGGGCTTACATTTGAGATAGGCTGCAGGGATGGGATGGGAGAGGAAAGATAAAGGCAGTGAGGAAAGAGGGCCTACAAATAACAAAGAGCTAGTGTGGCCAAAGAGCAACGTGCATGCAAGAAGGTGGCAAGAGGCTGAAATTTAACCAGGTGAGAACATGTACATTTACAAGCATGTGCAAACTGACCTTCTGCTGTTCTTTTACTTAAAAATCATACTATTTAAAAGATATTTTAAAATATTATTTAAAAAGTCATTTTCTATTAGAATCACAAATTTCTTCCTTGTATCAAAAGTTGTGCCACTATCCTGGTTACCTGTGGATTCACCAAGCAGTCCAGCAAGTCATCTGTAGAAATGAGTGTTTGAGAAGGGGCCGTAGTACCATGTGAAGCAACTTGTTCCACAATTGCATTCTCACTTCTACTCATCCTTCGTTGCCTCTTGGTATTATGCAATTTTCCAAAGTGTTCTCCATCTTTGCCAAGAAAGTCTTTACCGTCACTTTCAAATATGCCTCCTCTTTCTGAGGGAGCTTCTTCAGGACTCTGTATTACAGGAACCAGATCAGGGCCAAAGGGACTTGCTGCCTCCTGTTTCACTGTTTCCAAGGTTAAGTTCTGGCGACCTGTTTGTCCCACCTCCATGTGGTTGTGCACATTTAATTCTTCCCCATTTGTTCTCAGCGCTTGCATTTCTATTACCTTAGATGTTCGGTAATGATTAAAAAAGGCAGAAACGGCTCCATTTAAGTAGCGACAATTGACTTCATGAGATGTTTCCTCTACCTAAGGAAAAAGGAAAACCCTTTAGAATGGTTATATGCACTTACATAACCTGGAAGACAAATGTGCTAGCTGGGGTTGACTTATCGTAGGAAACTAACTGCCACGATGAAAAGCAGAAGCGACCTACCTCGGTTGGGTTTAACCAAGCTCTGGTGTTGTGCGGATCCTCTGCAGTTTTCAGGGCACATACAAGTGTGCGTGTGATTGCCTCTTCTACCCGGGCCTGGTGATCTTCTTCCTAAGTTGATTAAAAAAATACAGGTTTCTTCATTTGTCTCTGTGTCTCATGGCTTCAAATAGAATAGAGTCTCTCTTAATTGTGTGTTCTGTTCTCTCATTAATAGAAACTCTGTTACAGAAGGAACGAATATACTGTTGGCAGACCACAATTTTTATATATTCACTATCATTTGCCATCTAGAAGAGTTGTAGAACATTTCACCAATCAAATTTAAGTATGTATCCTGTCTATAAGACATACGCATTAAGTGTGAACCACCTTGTGATATTTTGTCCAATGCTATCCATTCTGACATGTTTAAAATTTTTTTTAAAAGTATTACATACAGAGGAATAATCCTTATAGAGTTTGATAAGCTAATTGTTTGAGGAATGGGAGAAAAATTATAATAAACATGGTGGGCCACAAGAATGAGAGGGTTAAACGCCTGAATATGGTTTTCTTTTTTACGATACAATAAACTATAGCATTAATAATAAATTACATGAAAATCAACAACTTCTGCTCATCAAAGACACTATAAAGGAAAAAGAAAAACCAGATGTCTGTAACACACACAATTAATATGAGATTGCTATCGAGAGTATATAATCTGTACACATCAATAAATGACCCAATTTTTAAAAATGGGCAAAAGATATGAAGACAAGCATTTCAAAAAAAGGGCAATCATATGACAAATAAACACATGAAAATATGCTTAACTTCATTAATAATCACGGAAATGTAAAATGAAAAATCCATGAAACTGGCAAAAGAACGTCTGATAATTCCAGGTCGTGGAGAAATGTGCGTTGACAGACAGAAGTCTTATACACTGATGGTCAGAGTGCAAACTGATAGAGCCATTTGGAAAACGTGTTGGCATTATCTTGTAAATTTGAGTACTGTACACCCTACAGACCAGCAATTCCACTCCTACATATATACATATTTTCTAGAGAAGCTCTTGCACATGTGTACAGGAATATTCTATTTATAAAAGCAAAACATTGGAGGGGCTGGCCCCATGGCCGAGTGGTTGAGTTTGCGCGCTCCGCTGCAGGCGGCCCAGTGTTTCGTTGGTTCGGGTCCTGGGCGCAGACAAGGCGCTGCTCATTCAGGCCATGCTGGGGCGGCGTCCCACATGCCACAACTAGAAGGACCCACAACGAAGAATATGTAACTATGTACTGGGGGGCTTTGGGGAGAAAAAGGAAAAAATAAAATCTTTTAAAAAAAAAGCAAAACATTGGAAACAACTCAATTATCCAACAATAGAACAATGAACCAATAAATTACGGTACAGGAACACAAGAGAATATTATACCACAGTGAAAATGAATGAACAGCTACATGTTACAACACAGATGAGTCTCAGAAACATAATACTAAATTTAAAAAAAGCAAATCCCCACATGAGACACCATCTCACACTAGGATGGCTGTAATCAAAAAGATAACAAGGGTTGGTGAGGATGTGGAGAAATTGGAATCTTCACACACAGCTGGTGGGAATGGAAACGGCACAGCTGCTTTAGAGAACAGCCTGGCAGTTCCTCAAAAGGTTAAACATAGAGTTACCTTATGTGATGGTTAATTCTATGAGTCAACTTAGTCAGGCTGTGGTGCCCAGCTGTTTGGTCAAACACTAGTCTAGATGTCGCTGTGAAGATATTTTGTAGATGTGATTGACACAATCAGTTGACTTTAAGTCAAGGAGATTATCCTCAATAATGTGGGTGGACTTCATCCAATCAGTTGAAGGTCTTAAGAGCAAAAACTAAGGTTTCCTGGAGAAGGGATTTTGCCTCACGACTGTAACAGAAATCCTGAGTGAGTGACCAGCCTGCTGGCCTATCCTACAGATTTCAGACTCCAGATTGAAGTTCAACCCTTGTCCGAGTGTCCAGCCTGCTGGCTTGCCCTGACTAATGTACCATGTGACCCAGCCATTCCACCCCAGAGAAATGAAAACATATGTCAACACAAAAACTTGTACACAAATGTTAACAGTAGCATTATTCATAATAGCCAAAAGAAGACACAACCCAAATGTCCATCAACTGATGAACGGATAAATGAAATGTGGTATTATCTACACAATGGAGTATTTTTCAGCCAAAAAAAAGGGAATGAAGCACTGACACATGCTACCATATGGATGAATCTTGAAAACATTACGCTGAGTGAAAGATGCCAGCCACAAAAGACCACACACTATATGATTCTGGAATTGGTAAATCTATAGAGACAGAAAATAGGTTAGTGATTACCTATGGCTAGAGAGAAAAATGGGGGAGTAACTACTAATAGATATGGGGTTTCTTTTTCGGGTGGTGAAAATGTTCTAAAATTGCTTACGTTATGGTGGCACAATTCTGTGAATACACCAAAAACTACTGAACTGTACACTTTAAATGGGTGAACTGTATAGTCTGTGAATTAGATTTCAATAAAGCCATTACTTTTTCAAAAAAAGCAAGCCCCAGAAGGCAACATTAAATATGATCTCATTTGTATAAAGTTCAAAAACATGTAAAACTAAACAAACATATTTTACAGGGACATACAAATATGTGATAAAACTCTTGTTTAAGCAAGAGAATGAGGCTAGAGAAGGGGACAGACGAGATGGGGTGGGGAAGAGGGCAAGACAGATGCAGGTTACTGCTAACTTTCTAGTTTTGGGGTTAGGTGATTTCATTGGTATTCATTATATTTTCCTTTATATCTTACAAATATGTTATATATATACTCTTTTATATGTATAAATACAATAAAAGACACAATAATGGAACAATATGAGAGTGAGAGGAAAGCCCTTACAAATTAAAAATACTTTAAAACAAAGTTTGGGCAAATACTGATAAAATGAATACATTTCAATACTAAAAGAATAAGGTGAAAAGGATGAAAAAGGCACAAGTGAGAAGAATTGAGAATGTACTTTATCCCCTAGAATATATCAGAACAGACAGACTGCATTTCTCTAACAGAGAAACTAAGAAGGGATGAATATTACATCACCTGAACTGGACTAGAATCTCTACTTTCTTCCAAACCGATGTGACTCATGACGCGAATACCAGGGCCTGGAGTTAGCTTGAGCCATATGGATACGGCAGGCTTTGAAACCTAGGGGCTTTTGCAGCTAAATTTGGCAATGAGAAGGAATTATGGTCCAGTGCTCGAAGAGACAATGATAAAAGCAACACATGAAGAGGAAGACAGAATCACTCAGCTCCTACTTTGCACTCCAGTTTTTCAAGAGAGAATGAATGGTCTTCAAACTGTGAAGTACACAGAAAGAAGATAAGAAGGACCTGGAGTCCTAGACTGGTGGAGGACAGAAAGCATCCACTTTAAATCAGTATGAAGTCTTAGGACCAAACTTCTAAGTATTTCCTTGGAGCTTGTTATACTCAATGATACCAATCCTTTGGAAAATTCTGTAAGAGACGACTATATGTAACAAGCTTCTAAAAAGACCATGGTGAAGGCTTTCAAGCCCTTCAGGCCATGTAAATTCAAATCTACATAAAATATGGACAAAGACCATTCTACAGTACGTTAAAAAATACACCACAATCAAGTGGGATTTGTTCCAGAAATTAAGGATGGATCCATATTAGGAAAATACATTGATATCATTTACTCAAACACCACATAGTGACTAAAGAGGAACATTACATGATCATCTCCATCAATGTTTAAAAAGCATTCAGCAAAATTCAACACCTTTTCTTGATTTTAAAAAATAAAAATGTAACAAACTGATACTTAACATGATTATAAATATATATATATAAAACTCAGCTCCAGATCCAGCATTTAACTTAAAAAGAGAAATTACTCAAGGGGGCCACCCCCGTGGCCAAGTGGTTAAGTTTGTGCACTCTGCTTTGACAGCCCAGGGTTTCGCCGGTTCAGATCCTGGGCACGGACATGGCATCACTCATCAGGCCATGCTGAGGTGGCATCCCACATGCCACAACTAGAAGGACCCACAACTAAAAATATACAACTATGTATCGGGGGGCTTTGGGGAGAAAAAGGAAAATAAAATCTTTAAAAAAAAGAGAGAGAAATCACTCAAGGAATTCTCTCTAAAGTCAAAAACAAGATAAGGATGCCCACTATTTCCACCATTATTTACTATTGAATTGGAGCTATTAGCCAATGTAGTCCGACAAAAGAAAACAATTACATGCAAACAAATGAAAAAAAGAGGTAAAAACTATTTTAATTTTCAGGTAATTTGAGAGATGCCTGACAACCCAATAAATTCAATAAGAAATCACTACAAACAATAAAATAATTCAAATTAACACAAAAATCAATACCCTTCACATACACAAACAATATCTAGTCAGATGATATAATGGAAGAGAAGACTCTACAGACCACAGCAACAAAAAAGATGAATTACCCAGGGATAAGCCTTAAAAAGAAATGTGCAAATCCTACATGAGGAAAACTTTAAAACACTCGTGAAATAAAGAAAATTAGACTGGAACAAGTACAAAGGTATCTCATTCTTACACAGGATAATTCGACATCACAAAGTTCATATAAAATTTAATACGGATTGAATAAAAATGTCAATCTTTTTTTCCCCTGAAGCTAGACAAGTCAATTCTAAAGGTCATCTGAAAAAACAAATTCAAGAAGAGCCAGGGAAACACTGCAAAAGAAAAGCTAGGAGAGAAGTTAGCCCTACAGATATTAAAACATACTCTCTAAACAAAACAAGATAGAAGGGATGAAAGGATAGGAAGAAAGACCAATGGAAGAAATCGATCCAAGTATGTACAGATCTCTGGTATACGATTAAGGTCACATTTCAAACCACCAGAAAAAACACAGACTTTAAAATAAATGATATCACTGACAATTCTATTGTCATTTGGTAAAAGATAAAACTAAATCTCAACCTTATACCATACACTAGTATAAACGTCTAAATGGATAAGAAACCTAAACGTAAAAAAATGAAACAATCCAAATTCTAAAAGGAAACACAGGTGAATTCCTTTACGATCTGGAAGAGCATGAAATCTTTCTAACTATAATTCAAAACCCAGAAGCAATAAAGTTCAACATCACATCCATCGGTGAGGCTGTGGAAGAAGAAAGCACTCTCACATACTTCTGATGGAGATGCAAAACGGCACAATCACCGCGAAGTGGAACTTGGCAAAACCTAACAACTAAAGATACATTTACCCTCTGACTTGGCAAACTCATTTTTAAGACTCTACCCCGAAGACACATTTCAACAAATATAAAACAACATATGTACAAGGTTATTCACTGGCATTATCTATAATTACAAAAGATTGGAAATAACCCAAACATCCATTCATATGGGAACTACTGAATAAACCATGGTGCACCCATATATGGGGTATATATAACTGTAAAAAAGTTATATATAACAGAAGAAAAGAACATTTCTCTGCACCACTATGTAGTTAAATTCAGGATATTATTGTTATGTGATAAAGGTAAAGTGCCGAACACTATAAATAGTTTATTACCTTTTGTGTAAGAAAAGTGAGGAAATATGAATGAACAAATATGAACAAGCACATAAATACATAAATATGTAAATTCTTATTTATTCACATATAAGTAGTCATACATAAGTATATTTATTCATTTACGTATTTGTATATATATGTTTACAAAGAAGACACACTGGAATAATGAAATGAAAACGAATAAAAGTGGATCCTTATAGGGATGGGGGAACGGAGTAGAGGGGACAGAGACGAAAGGGAGACTTCTCTGAGTATATCTTCTAATGTGATTTTGACAAGTTAAATGTTTTACATATTCAAAATATTAAATTAGATCAAAATGGGGGAAAAAGTAAATCCTAATACTGAAAACAAACTGAAATAAATGAACCTAACTGAAATCAGTAACATAACCACAAATGAAAAGGATTCCTTCCTAATGACTTCTGAACACAGGGCTTTGTACTCCCTTAGTGGGATACAGTCAAATAATAAAACAGCTTGTGAAAAAATCTTAAATTTTACTTGCAAGTTTAACGGTTAGTCATATTAGTATTGGAATTCTGGAACTGCAAACTTTACATCTTAACAAATATATTGCTGGATAAAGCAAATAAGTAAATATGTTTCTGTTATTAAGGACCCAGATTTTCAGTGTAAGAGAAGAGATAAAAATACAGAAATGGGCTGGCCCCATGGCTGAGTGGTTAAGTTCACACGCTCTGCTTCAGCAGCCCAGGGTTTCACCAGCTCAGATCCTGGGCGCGGACACGGCACCACTCATCAAGCCATGCTGAGGTGGCGTCCTACATATCTCTGCCAGAAGGACCTACAACTAGAATATACAACTATATACTGGGGGGCTTTGGGGAGGAGAAGAAGAAGAGAGAGAGAAAAAAAAGACTGGCAACAGATGTTAGCTCAGGTACCAATGTTTAAAAAAAAAAAAAGAAAGAAACCAGAGGTTTTGAGCTTGGAAAAGAAAAAGATTAAGAGGACTCATGACAGGTATCTTCAAATATTTGAAAAAGAAAAAAATTCTATATAGTCTCAGAAATAATGGATATGGTCACGAGCAGGCAAATGACAGCTCGAGTACTTAACAACAGATGAGCCGCCTTAGGGGGCGAAGCATCCGTCAGGACTACTGCAGATGTGCCTTTGGCGCTGGGAGCAGAGGTGGACTCCATGCACGCTACACCTTGACGTTTGCTCCAACTCCAATTCAGCATGCTACGAGCAGAATTTCTCCTGCCATACCTCTCACCTAATCCGCAAAGGCTACCCATCACTCTTCTCTAAGACCCATAAAACAGTTTCCTGTTACAGTACAGTCAAGTGTTGCTTAACAGTGGTGATGTGTTCTGAGAAACACATCATTAGGTGATTTTGTGGTTGTGCGAACATCATAGAGTGTACTTCCAAAACTAGATGGTATAACCTACTACACACCTAGGCTTTATGGGACCACTGGCGTATAATGTGGTCCACCGTTGACCAAAACTTCGTTATGTGGCCCATGACTGTTTTCCTTATGCTCCACCTATGCCAAAGGCATTTCCATTACCAGAGGATAAGAAAAGCCTGACTGAAGGGAGGATGTAGCTGCCAGAGAGAGAAGAGAGATGCAATCAAAGCCTCAGGTTAAACAGGGTATAGGCACAATCAAAGCCTTAGGTTAAAGAGACAGACGTGAGCTGTAATGGCAGCCATTTTAATTGTCAAGTAGAGCACACAACCAGGATTAAGCATAGCACACTGGAGGGAAGAGGCTTCTGGCAGAAATGAAGTGATAAAAACCTAGCTCTGAAAGACTCTGCTTTGAGAAAATGGGTAAGCCAGGACTAAGAATTCTGAAATTCATAATGAGGACCCTGAACCAAGAAGCCCAGATGGTGTGGGAAGGGACTGGCAACACGGGACACAAATGGCAGATCCAGCCAGGCCCAACACAATTCTCCTAACAACACTGGTCAAGGCAGAAGACCCTGCATGCTGACATCAGGGCCCATGGTGTACCCTCCAGAGAAAGAGAATGGCGCGTCACTAAGAATCCTATTTCCAACCTAAACATCCATCAGCAGAAAATAGAATACATAAATTATAGCATAGCAAGACAAAGTAAGACTGGAGTGTTGGTTAAAATTAATCACCAAGTTCTATAGACAAATTTTGTATATCTTAAAAGCAGAGATTACATTTATTTAAAAGAAAAACATACCAGCTCAATCCACGAGTTTACACTGACAGTGACAGGATCAATGGATTCTACATAATGCCACCAGTGTCTGGGAACAAAGAGAACCTGAAAACCAAACAAAAAATGGTTAGCACAAGAACAGGACGTTTTATTGTTATTTTAGAATCACACCCTAATTGAGACTGCCAGAAAAAAAAAGGAATACAAATGAATTTATAGTAATATTGCTGTAGGAAAGGGAAACAAGAAAAAAACCCCACAGCCATTACTCGTAATAGCCAAAAAGTCAAAACAACCCAAATGTCCATCAACTGATTAACGGAGAAACAAAACGTATATCCACACAATGGAACACATTCGGCCACAGAAAGGAATGAAGTACTGGTAACATCCTATAGCATGGATGAACCTTGCAAACATCATGGTGTGTGAGAGAAGCAGACACAAAGGGCCATACATTGTATGACGGCACTTATGGGAAATGTCCAGAAGAGGCAAATCTACAGAGAAAGAAAAGAGAAGAGTGGGTGTCAGGGGCTGGGGGCACGGGTCAGTGAGGAGCCACTGCTCGCAGGATGAGGCAACTTGGTCAAGTCAAACTGTTAGAGTTGGAGTACTTGAGTGTGAAGGAAGCAGAAAAAGAGCCCGTGGGCAGGGAGTAGAGGAAGAAAGACAGGCAGGGAAGAGGGATGGTCAAGGACATAAAGTCTCCTTAGAGACTAAGAAAACCTTTCAAATTGTTAATAACATAGAAGACAGCAGCTGCCGGAGTTGTAAAGGGGATTGTCCCCCTGGGTAGCAGCACTAAGTACAATACCTTTGGAAATGTTTCAGAGGCAGTCAGTTAAAAGCAAATCATTCTCAGCTCATTCTGCTCTGTTGGCCCACCACCTGGATGCATTCCAACCTGCGTTTCTGTGTTTGGGTTCTAGCACAGCTGACCAGACATTAATTGTGAATAAATGTTCCAGGGTGCTCAAGTACCCAAGCCTTGACACCTTCTCTTAACCTGAATAAAAACGACTGTGAGTTCGTCTTCCTCCACAGTCCATTCTCCTCTTCACCAGTAGGGGGAGCTGTGTACCCCCTCCCATTTCCCTTCCACGACCTGTGAAGCCGAGAAGTCCGTGTGTGAAGCTTCTAGCTGCCTCCCACTAGCAGCGCAGCAGAGAGGAAAACCATGATCATTTGTACTGGTGGGGAGGCACGTGGCATGAGGACTTGAGAGAAGTTACAGCTGGTGGGTCCACTGACAGGTCATCGATGTTTAAAGCCCACATTACCTGTCCTGGGCTCAGCGCAACCATATGTCTTCGAGCTTTCCGGAACTGAGGAAAACGTTTTAAATCAGGATTGACAACATTGACTTTGCTGAACACGCTAGATTCTTCATAAGGGATTCTAGTTGGATAAAGGAAAGGAGTATCTTCAGGAGGAAAGAGATGCCATCTTTTCCTGATTAAAAAAAGCAAGATACAAGTTAGTACACTGAACTTGAGACGAAACAGGTAGGAGGGCAGCAGCCACGTCTTCATTTTTACTCATTTTAATTCAATCCATAAAGAAATACAGGAGCAATCTCAGTGGTCACCTGGCCCATCCCTCACTCAGGGCTGGCATCCCCTCTGCAGACACCTGGCGGGGGAGGACAGCAACCAGTGGACAGCTCATGACTCCCTGAGGCAGCCCCTTTGTTGCCGGGACAGATCTAGTTTGTAAGATCACTGCTTCCTATCTCTAATCAAAGTCTGCCTCCTCATAAACCATTTCTGTCCTGACTCTAGAGCTACCCAGCACAAGCTCCACCCTCTCAAATACCTGCATTCTTAGCCAGAGGAACCACCCAGAGCTCTAACTAAAATAGTTTCCAGACTTCTCTGTTTGGGTTATAAATTCCTTAAGTTAAACATTTGTTAAGTTTATCCACGAAGGAAGAGAAATGCAAAAATGATGCCACATAGCTAGAAACTTGCATAATATAGGAATTTTCAAAAAGAAAAAATTGTAAAATGTTTCCATCACTTTAAATATTTTTGAAAAATAGAAGTGATAAATCTTAACTCACAACATGCCAGACACACCCATACTTCGGAGCCAATAGAGGGAGGAGAAGGAGGGAGAATTGTGAAAAGGGAAGAAAAAGACAGCGACAGAAATACACAGATGGGGAAGCAAAGAGAAAGCAAGATACAAAAACCACCCAGTTCTGGAAAAGCCCTCACGCCCTCCAGTGACCTGTTGCAGTTACAGTGGGGCAAGTGTGTCCTTTTAGAACTGGGATGCAGTTGGCTGCTATTTTCAAACTAAAAAGTATACACTAAAGTCTTAGTTGCCTTAGAAATGACAAAGCTGCTCCATTCCACTGTACCTGTGACGAGTTCGGGAGCGGTTTTTGGCCTTCAGTATGTTTAGAATGTTAGAGCTGGAAGAGCTCTTAAGCGATCATCAGACTAATCTCACTTTCAAAGTAGTGGAAGAGGGACCAGTGCTTGCTCAGTGCCATTCACTGGGCTAATGGTTGGTGGTGGACCCAGAACTAGGTCACAGATCTCCTGACCTCTCCAGGTACCACGTCCTTCTCCTGCACCATAGCTGTGTTTCCCAAAGAAATAGCCATAATGATAACCATCTCATACAATTTGCTTTGCTTGGCTTAAAATGTAACATATATGCGTCCTCCTCTTGTTAATCGGAAAAGGTAGTCTGTCATCCTGTCCTCCCTGCTCAAGAATCCTTGGTTCTGCATGCTGAGAGGACAGGGAATAAGCAGTATTTGCCTGGGAGGCAAGACCCCCAGGCTCCACCTGCCTTTCCGGCCTAATCCCTCTGTCTCTAATGCGCAACTTACACGGGACCACTCACAGGCTCCTCTACATCCCATGCCTTCCCGGGGTCTTGCTTGTGCTGGTCCCTCGGCCCCTCCCATCTGTCTTTTGAACGCTTACCCATCCTTCAAAGTCCATCACAAATGGCAGCTCCTCTCTATCTTTCCCTGCTCTTTCCAACAGGAACGTTCTCTCTTCACTTTTGAGTTCTCCAGCTCTATAAAACCTTCCTCAAGAGCATGCACGTCCTGCCTTATATCACAGCTAGCAGTGGGCTTGCCTGCATGCTGGCTGTAAACTCAGAGCAGAGGCGTCTTGTTCACTCACCTCATTCACTTCCAGATTCCTACTGTAACATGTGGTACCTGCACAGCAGGATATTCAACGACCACTTACGGAATAGTCATTTTACTACTGCAGAGCTATATGAGGCCATAAAATACACTCTACTACAAAGTTCACATAAAACTATGTTAATTTTATACCATAGAAAGAACCCAGGTATTTTTGCTAATGTTTTCCCAACTTGAATTTCTTTGGCTTATTTCCCAATTCAGAACACATGGAAAGCAGCTACCTAAAATGATGCCCTCCCTTACTGAGTTTAAGTTCAGACTATTAACTCCACAAGGGCAGGGACCATGCATACTTGATTCACTGTTGCATCCAAGGTGCATAATAATGCACCTGAGAAGTTCAAGGACCTTTAAAAAGACCTGATGAATCAAGGAGTGGACTACCTTACACCATTTTATAGTCTTCAAAGTACTTCGCATGTGAAATCTACTCACAAACACACTCACTGTTTCTCTTAGATCTCATAATCCTCATAATCCTTTTCACGTCCAAAGGGTCTGAGAACTTGCATGTGGCCCTTGCTGCTTTTCCCTCTGGGCTCCCTGTAAATGTCCCGAGAGGCCAAGAGAGGAGACTGGGGCATCACTAATTGGGGGGAAATAAGGCTGCACATACAGCATTCTGAGTACATCCTCCAAGTGGCAGAAACACTAACTCTCACTGGACTCCCAGAACCAGGGACTACCAGAGTACTGCCTGACTCAGCCCCGGCATCTCTTAGGGGCCACAGACAGTTGGAGATAAAAACCGACTTAAGGTAGTAAGATACTGCATGGTGTCTACATGGAGGCACAAACTACAATTTAGAGTTGAAAGGGGCCATAAATATCTGGTCCAGTAGTTCTCAAACCAGGCTCCCAGGCATCCCCTCAGCACTGGCAGGTAGCAGCAAAGCCTCTTCCTTTCAACAAACTGCTCTATTCTTATTTATTTAGGTTTGAAGAAAGGGCGTCCCTCCTTTTAAATAAAAGTTTGAAAGCTACAAATGCAGACTCTTATGTAAAAGAGCGAAGCAGACAACTGTCTGGCTGAACTGGGAGTGGAAGCCTGGAGTTTCAGGATCAGCTTTCTGAAGACGATCCTCATCACAGCTGAGAGACACATGTGGAAACCACCAGTAAACTGTTCCCCTCACTTCACAAAGGAGGAAAGTGAACGAGACGTTAAGAGATCTGCCCTGGTCATGAGGCAGGCTGACAGGATGGAGCTGGGACTAAACCTTGGGGTCCTGCCACCTACCTGATACTCATTCCTCTTCCTGTGCAACACACACACACTCATGCATGCGCCTGTGCATTACCTTCCTTGGACCTGGAATACTAAGTTGCAACCGTAGGAGTCCAGATGACAGGGTGTATGGGCCCCCAGGGAGCCGATCCACAATGTACTTTCCCGTCCATTTCTTCCAGGAAATCCGAAGTCAGACCACATCACATCCTGTTTTGAAAATAAAGGTACAGTCCATCAAGAACCAACCAACTCCACTGTATGGCAGTGTTGCACACTGTCACTTAAGCGTCTGGTTTTTGGCCCTTGGAATACTCTTATAGAAAAAGCTATCGATGGAGGAGGTTAGGTTTCCAGAGAAGTCCAAGAGATCTTTTAAACCAATAACATATCTGAATTACTTCACTAATAGTAGTTATCCAACCAATATTTACTGACTGCCTACAACATGCCAGGCAATGTTCTAGAAGCCTGTAATGAATCGATGAACAAAACACATAAAATGCCCACCCAGATGAAGCTCATGTTTTAGAGGCTGGAGATAGACAGTAAATTACAGACATAATTATGCAGATTTCTAGGGGAACAGTGTTTCAGGCAGCAGGAACAGTGACTGCAGTGGAAGTAGAAATATTTCAAATATCTCTGAAGCTCAACTCAGGAAGCCAGAAGGTCGTATTTCCTGTAAGCAGTGCAGATATTTCTGGACACAAGTACTACATTAACTTTTTGCCCTTCAATGATCACATAAAAGAAGCCTTCTCCTAGGTTAGCGGAGTTATTTAAAACTATAGATGCCAGAGCTTTAGTTCATACCTGCTAAATCAGTCTCCACGTGGGGGCAGCAGAGCACACCTTCTGAAAAACACATCTATTGAAGACTTCTGCTGTACCAGCAAAAGTCATGCACTCCTAAGTGTAGTAAGTAATGAACTTTTAAATAGAGACAACACAGCGCTCTTGGCTTGGCTCTCCTTACACGTGGTTCTGCGGACAGAGCGTGCCCAAGTCAACTACTGACCCATAACTACCATCTGATCCAGTAGTTCTTAAACCAGGCTCCCTTGCATCCCCTCAGGGATGCTGCCCTGCTACCAATGGCTCTGCTCTACTTTATTCAGGTTTGAAGAAAGGGTTGTTCCTGCTTTTAAATAAAAATTGGAAAACTACAAACATAGTTTGACATAAACCGAAATCCATGGAATTAAAAATATGTATAAGCTAGAAAAGAACATACTAGTGAACCAGACATAAAGATTTTGTTTTATTCATTTTTTTACTCATCAATTTTTCCTACTGAGTTCTGAAAAATAAAACAAGAAAGACTTCTATGTGCAGAACATGGTCCTAAATGTTGACACCTCTTTTATCAGTATCTTCAATCTATATTTTCTATTTTTAGAGGCAAACCATTAAAAGCTGTATTCAAAGAGAAAGATTTTGGAGAGATATTTAATGGATGGTTTTGAGGAAGCCTAGAAAAAGGCATTTTCATTTTTGTTTTGAGTGATGAAAATAGCGGAATATGTGCATGTAACTAATGTCTGTTATGGAAGGGGAGTTCTTGCAAGGTCAGCACTACTGTAAATGCATATGGCTCACACGCAGCAGCTCCGGGGTGGCAAAAATCACATCCCCTTTGGATATAGCCCATAAGCTCCAGGCAGGGAGCTCTGTATTGCCAATGTCTAACCTAATGCCTGGCGCAGGGGGAGTGCTGATGACATTGGCTGCTTGGGACGGAAAGAAGAATCTGTTGGCTTATTATGGACAAATGGCTCAGGTCAAGAACATTTTTGAGCATCTACCACACACCTGGTATGACGCTGGGTGTTTGGAATACAAATGTTAATGCAACATAGGCCCCCCCCCCTCCCGCCCCTGTTCAAATCTAACGTGGGAAATAGTCCCATAAATGGACCTTTTCAATACAGTATGGCAAGTGCTCTGATAGAAGTGAGCAGAGGGAGCTCTAAGATCACAGAAGAAGGGCTTCGGGCCCAAGCAGGAGCTTAGGAGAGGCTTCCAACTAACCCGGTCCTGGGAACGAGTCACAACACCTCAGTCTGGAAGTTAACTAAAGGCAGCTGAAAGACCTGCAGCATAAAAACAAAAAACGGGGTTCTGCCTTAGCTAAGAAGAGGCTGGGTTAAACGGTTCTTAATCTTTTTATAGACACACCCCTCTGCAAATCTAATGAATCCCAACACCCCTCTCCTGAGGAGAATGCACACACACATACAATTTCATAGCTACGTTGAGGGAGTTGATAGGCTGACCCCAGGGAAGAACCCTGTTCTAGAGCACAGCTTAAGGAAGAGTCAGAGAATGAAGAATTTTCTGCCGGGTGGGGGTGACTATGAGAAACCGACGAGAGGTTTCCCTGACCTCTTAATCTAACACAGCAACGATGTGAAAAGGGAAATTACTTTGGAATAATTAGATCAGGGTGACCTAAACTACCTAAAATTCAGTTGCAAACTGGCTGGGACAGCCAAAGGGTGAAGGGTTTGTTGGGTAGGGGCAGAGAGAGGGAGTGAGTCAAAGTAAATTTGTCAGAAAAAAGAGAGCATTTAGTGTACCTACTTTGTGTTTCTTTTCCTCAGGTCTTGAGTTGGGACTTTCTGGCCAATTGAGTTCAGCTACTTGCAGGTAGTCAACTGTCTGAAATCAACACGGGCCCAGGAGACTCTGCCTTGAGTCTTGCTAGAAACAAGTGACCTGTTAGGCCGCTGTATATCAGTGGCACCAACACAGGTGACCAGTGGGGTGATCCATCCTGGGGTCTATTCTATTATCCACTTCAGGAGTTGGAAAAGTCTTCAGAAATCATCTATATCCAGAAAATTCTATTCTACATCACCCCTGAAAAGAGCAATCAAGTGTCTGGCTGACGGCTTACTACAAAATCAGTATCTGCTTTCTTGCAACTTCCAGAAGAAAGTCCTAGATTTGCTTTCTAGAGACAACAAATTTAACTTCTCTTCTGCCAAAAGTTGCTGTCTTTAAATTATCTGAAAAACTGTCAGGCCTTCTCCTGTAACTTTTTTTTATACCTAGACTCAGTAGCATTTTTCCTTTCAGCTGCTCTCCTCCCACTGCCTTTAGTTCGTCAACAGCCCTCTTAAAGCCTGGCTCCCAAACTGAACCCCAGGCACAGCCTGCGTGGTACCTTGTATATGCGATGGCAACATTCCATGACCTGGACGTTATACATTAATGCACTGCCAGTGCTGTGTGGTTTTGTTTTTAAGTAACTGAATTATACCACGGCTAATCTTGGGCTTGCCTGCCTTTTTCTTATGAACTATTGCCCAGCCATTATCTCTTCAGCCTTCACTCATTAACAGATTTTAGGAAATAGCCATGGGACCCTCCCTTTATCCCTCTTAAACTGAATCTTGTTAGTTTCTGCCTGATGCTTTGCAATGTTTACATCAACCTCTGTACACTACTCCCAAACTTCATCTCCAGTCTTTTTCTCCTGTCCATGACTAACCCTGTATTTTCAGTTGCTAACAAGTTATTTCTACCTGCTTACTGAATCCTTACAGTGAGCCAGGCCCTGACTCTAACATTTTATATGTACCATCTCACTTAATCCTTATGAGATTAAAGGTAGTCGTGCCCATTTTACATATGTGGAAACTAAGGGACAGTATTATCCTTCTGACAGTCCTATAAAAAGACATGGTGACATTTTTGGTTGTCATGATGAATAGGAGGGGGTGCTACGGGTTATTTGATGGACAGGGGCCACAGATGCAGCTTAACACAACAAAGAAAGGTCCTGTATCTTGTACAATTTTAATAATGCTGAAAAATCTGACCTTAATGACCTGAGACTAGAACTCTTACTCTATTCCACATACCATCAAAGGATTTTTACATGCATATAGATGAATATACTTATTTAGCCTCATTTCCAAGTGTTAAATACAAAATGTTGGAAATATTCTAAGAATTTTATCTCTATTATTTTAAATTGGGCCTTTTCCTTGTAGGTTGGTGCAGGAAGGGGATGCAGGCTCTGATATGAGAACCACTGCTGTACCATCTCTACAGCTCCCCCAGTACGGACCACAGACCTCCCCGCCTTTGCTCCTGCTGTTCCCTCTGCCTGGCTGGTCTCCCCATCCCTTCCCACACCGCAATTCACATTTCTCTTCCAAGACCCAATGTAAATGTCACTTCCTTGAACCCTTCCACTCCCCCTTGTGCAACTTGGTCATTCTCTTCCAAAGAACGTTCATTCTTTGCCTCTGACCTCACAGCAGCAAAAGTGACCTTAAAAGGTTAGGTCCTGTCACTCCCTTGCTTTACACGTAGAATTAGACCCAAATGTCCTCTATCATAGGCCTGTGTGACCCCTCTCATCTCTCTGACACCTCTAACCCTCTCTGTCTCATTGGCGAGGCTTCAGTCAAACCAGCCTTCTTTTTTTCAAAAAAGGCAAACATTTCCCTTCTTCAAGGCCTTTTCACATGCTATTCACTCTGCTTAGAAAGCTCTTGACCCTCCTTTCTCATATTTTAGGTATCAGCTTAAATATCATCTCCTCAGAGAAGGCTTCCCAACTTACCCTATCTAGAGTCAGTCCCTCTGCAGCTACCCTGCTGTTCGGCCCATTTTTGTTTACTTCATAACACTTAACAACAGTTTGGCCATTACTTGTTAAACTCACTTGTCTGTCTTCTTCACTAGAATATGAGCTCCCCGAGGAAAGGGGACCAGGGCTGTCTGTGACTCTCTAGGCTGAGCACAGCGCCCGAAAAACAGGTGTTTGTGGAAGGAATACGTAACCGCTCACATTTTACAATTGTTTTCTGTCTTTCAAACACTTACTTGCCTCAGTTACTCCAGCAACTGGCAGACGCCACAGCATACAGCAGCAGCAGAGCTCAAATCTAGTTTCTGCATTTATCTAGCCTCAGCATTGGCACTTCATGTTTTTTACTGGCTGGAACTCTTATTACTGTTTTGCTTCTGGAATTTTTTTCTTGGGCAAATATAGGTCTGGTGGGTATGGTTTGGGGTTCCTTGGTCATCCTAGGCCAATGCCCAAGTCTAAACAACTCTCCTAACACACAGCGACTGAAAACAGCCTCTGGGAGAGCCTCACATGGAACCCAGAAAGCTCCCTCAGGGTCTGCAGCGTCGGAAGCTGAGCATCCCAGAGCAGAGTGTGCGCCGGAGCTCGGCCTGGTTTCTGGACTATATGGAATGTGGCATTTCTTCAGGAGGATGATACACTGGTTTTGGAAGTTGACTTAATCATGCACCTGGATCTGACTACTTCATTACATCTTCTAGTACAGTCACTGAGCATTTACACAAGAAAATATATGTTGTTTTATTATACATTACTTCCTTTAAAATTCTCCTTTATATTACAGGTAAGGCATTTTAACAATTTTAAAAAACTACATGTGTAAGTAATTATATCATCTACAAATTGTATCTCAGAATCATAAAAGGAATGCAAGATCCAAGAGAGTCGAGAATCACTGCTCGAACACATCTACTCAGATCAACAAATACTGACTGGTAACGTGAGACGCTAATAATCAAGGACGGAGACTCAAAAAAGTGTAAGACATAAACATCTCCATTATCAAGAAATTTACAATCTAGCTGGAGACACCAACCTGAAATAACAACATAAACAAATAAATTATCAAAATAATGCCAGAAGACAGTTTCTACCACTGTCACACAACTGTACAATAAAGAGGTCAAGAACGGTGGAAATTTGTTTTTTGCCAATCTGTCTTGATCCCTCAACAAGGAACCAATGCATTAGTACTTAACGCAGAGATCTGAACTGTGTTCCTTTCCCTCTCTCTGCTTCAGGGAGAAGTATAGCAGATGCCAACTTATCCACTTAACCACTAAATAAAATGATGGTCAATCATCTTGCCCCAGGCATCTGGCCATAGGGCCTCCCCCTGAAACTGCCAGATCTACTGCCTGAGAACTGCTCTTCCCGCTGACTTCAAAAGGCTCCCTCTGCTGCTGGCAAGGATGTTCTCAGCTGTGCGCTAAGGATGACGGTGCAGAGGGCACGACTTGGAACCCCCCCTTAAATGCCGCAATTCTTCCAGGCCCTATTCTTGCTGCATGCAGAGACCGTGGAATAACTCTACTTTCCTTTTATTTATTACTTTAAAAAAATTTTTTTTGTGAGGAAGACTGGCCCTGAGCTAACATCTGTTGTCAATCCTCCTCTTTGTTTGAGGAAGATTGTTGCAAAGCTAACATCTATGCCAATCTTCCTCTACTTTATGTGACGTGCTGCCAGTGTGGCTTGATGAGCGGTGCTAGGTCCGCACCCAGGATCCAAACCTGCGAACCCTGGACCACCAAAGCAGAGTGCACAAACTTAACCACTAATGCTACAGGACCAGCCCTTCTACTTTCCTTTTAAGATGTACATCTTCCTTCAACTTTTCATGACTTTCCATGACCAGGTGTGGCAGAAACTGCCTATCTTTCTTAATATCTCATCCCCAATTTTATTCAAGGAAATAATGTGCCCAGCTTAAGACACACGCGTTTTCCAGCCTCCCTTGCAGTTAAGCGGGGCCATGAGACTAAATTCTAACCATTAAGCAGAAGTTGTTGGGTGGGACTTCTGAGAAAGTTCCTTAAAAGAGAGACAGAGAGCCAGGAGTATACTTTTGTTCTTCCTTCCTCCTTTCCGGAATACAGTTGTAATGGCTAACTTGGCACATGAGACGGCCTTGAAGATGGAAGCCATACCCTAAGGACAGAGCAGAAAGGCAGGAAGAACTTGGGTTCTTTGGCATGACGAAGCCTCCATTCCAGCCTTGGCCAGAGCACCTCCAAACTCTCCTTACATGAGGAAAAAACATCACCCTTGTGTGTTTAGTTAGGCTAGCTCTGGGTTTTCCATTATAAGCAACCAAGCCCAACTCACACTGATTCAGGTTAACCCACAGAACCCTGTGTTTGCCTAATCATCCCATTTTGTCAGAACCTTTATCCCAGGTTTGCAGCTAGTCTAGTCCTAAACCCCATACATATATATCCTGAGAAATCTACCCCTGAAGAAATATTCCTGGAGATGCTTTGGGGTGGGAATAGGGAGAGTTCTACGGTACTGTTCTTCGAGTACACCATAAATTTAGTAGGCTTCCCCAGGCTGGCCTGGAGAACCTACCACCAACATCATCACTGTTTCTCCAGGGGGAAAAAAAAACGTTCTGAGTCCAAACAACACATATACAAATAGAAAGTGTAGATAATAAGCAACGAAAATTACTTAAAAGACAGCAAAAGAGAAACAGAGCCATAAAGGTCTGGATAACCAACTCTTTAATTAGAGAGTAAGACTCTAGCTATTACGGAACTACTAACACAGGGCTGCAGTGACTCAGTAGTCCTTTAGATACTCCAGTGGCTAGGGGAAGTTCTAGATGGAAATAACATCATATCTTACCCCAGCACTTAAAGGAGTTAGCGAGGAATTCAGTTCTCTTCTTCACCCTCCCTCATCTCTACCCCAACGGTTTCCTATCAGCCCTGAGTCCTAGTCTCCCCCAAGAATCTATCTGGGAAGTTCATCTGCAGTTTAAAGACCCCTGAGGGAAATGGGATGGAAATAACACATTAGAGTGTTTCAGGATAAGGCCAAATGTAGCACAGTTCTGTACAGAATGAGCAATATGACCAAAATTCATCCTTCACTCATAGCTGAAAACTGGCTGGCCAATGAAAATGAACTTTGCTTATAACACAAAAGTAGGGCAGGTACTTAACTCTCCTCTTTCTTTTGGACTGCTCTGCCTTGTCATGATGTTCTGAACATAATATACAATTTATAAAGAAAGATGGTTTTATTTGATGTGCACATAGAGTAATCATATTTCCCAAATAAAAAAACCAGGACACACAGGGTGACAAGAGATTTTTGTGCCATTTGTGGAAGATAAGAGTTAGTTGGGGAGATAGAGCTCAAATACCAACATAACGGAATATTTAGAAACTATTTTTTCCACTGCCTAGTTTTCTTTTTAAATCAATTTTCTTGAGGTAAAATTTACATACAATAAAATGCACTCATTTTAGAGTACAGTTCAACAAGTTCTGACAAATGTATACACCAGTGTAACCACCACCAAGACAGAATACTTCCATTACCCCCAAAAAGTTCCCTCTTACCATGCAATCAGTCTGCCTGTCTCCATCCTCAGCCCCTAGCAACCACTGATCTACTTTCTGTTATAAGAATATTTTGAAACTGGATTCCTTTAGGTACACATAACAGCAATGAGGATCAGTTTTGAAAACTGCTTAACTAAAAATGTTCCCAACACTTTAAACAAAATGAGAGACTCTAAAAATCTGATTGTAACAAAAAAGTTTAAGAAAATGTATATGCTTCAGTGTTCTTGATTATGCACAATATTCCAAAACTATTACAACCAATTAAGTGATGAAATAACGTCAAAAACAGGACTGAACTCTAACAGCACATTTTATACTCTTCTATATTAAGATTTGGTTTCCGCATTTGACTTTCAAGTCCCAAGGGAGTCCCAGCTTCATTCAGGTTGGCATCTCCAGTACTAACAGCGAGCACAACAAACGCTGACACACTGCTGAGTTACTGATCTACGTAACTAGTCTATTTTTATCTTGAGTAGCTCCTAAACCTGTTTCAATTAACAAGTTAAATAACTGTTAGAGAACCAAACACCATTTAAAAAATGCTGTACAAGTCACCAAATCTTCCATAATTTTTAGTTTTAACCAAAGAACTGAAGAAAAACTGGTAAGATGCTTATAATATTGAAGGATCACTTTTTTTAGCCTACCATGTAAACCAATCACCAAAAAATAATTCATTCTTAAGTTGTTTACTTCTAAAAGATGGTATATTTTGAGTTGGGGCATTCTCAGAGCCTAGATTTGACATGAGCTAGTCTAAGCTCTAGGCTCTGAGGAGGCTCCAACTCAAAACTATTTGTTCTTTTACCTATACCATGCTGTTTGGGCAACTTGTAGTCATGGTTGATGTGAGTCTGTCAATGATATTAAAAGTTGCCTCATTCTGGGGCCAGCCCGTGGCCGAGCAGTTAAGCTGACACACTCTGCTCCAGTGGCCCAGGGTTTTGCTGGTTAGGATCCTGGGCGCAGACCTAGCACCTCTCATCAAGCCATGCTTAGGTGGTGTCCCACACAGCAGAACTAGAAAGACCTACAACTAGAATATACAACTATGTACTGGGGGGCTTTGGGGAGAAGGAAAAAAAAAGATTGGCAACAGATGCTAGCTCACGGCCAATCTTTAAGGAAAAAAATGTGTCTCATTCTATTTATTCTCCAGGCTTAGGTCATAAATACAGAAAACTGATTACACATAACTCCATAACGAACTTACATCTGAAAAAAAAGAAAAAAACCAATACTGGTCAAAACCAACAAAAATGGAACTTTAAAACAATATAAACTATAATGACGATGTAAAACGTATAAAGGATAAACACTTCAATTTAAATTTCAAACAGCTCCTTAGATGGACATTATAAATTAGCAAGTACTTAAGGCTCTTTTTTCCCTAGGGAAATTACCTTAGGTAACATAACCAGAGGAGAAGGAGTTAACTCTACCCACAGACAGGCTTGGATAAACACCCAAATTCTTACATTCCAATTTGCCCCATCATCACCACTAGCCATCAAACTCCTTTAATCATTACTAAACCACCAGGTTCAATTTCAACACACTCTTATAACTACGTTATAAAGTCCAAGACAGGTTAGAACTAATCTTCCACATATTGTACTTTGAGATTCTGTGTCCTGGTGTCTTAACAAGACTCCTGACTCTTAGTAGCCAGTGTGAATCACAACATAAAATGGAATCTACACGGGAAACATTCTTGGGGCAAAATTCCTTTTGCCATATGTTGATTCTTAATAGCTTCAATGTCGATGATACTTACTGATAATTACAAAAGGTAACACCTGTCATTCTTACCTAGTGAGTCAGAGATAAAGAATTTTATGTGGGACTGTCACCCATTCCCTACTCTCCTTGGGAAGTAGAGAACAAAATCTTCCGAATACATGTTTTACTTAGATTAGCCAATGATATGATGTGTAACTAAAAACTGAGGGGACTGATTTCACTTGCCAGACATGAAAGTCAGTTAAGCATCAAAATAATAACTTCTGGCCACCTTTAAGGCCACAGGATATTTTTCCAATCATATCAGTATATTTACCAGTATATATAAATATTACATAATTATCAGCAGATTAATTTACTTTATGGAAGAAAAGGGTTAATAGATGGAATCTTTAAGTAGAAGCTAAAAGCAAAACCTTATAAAACTAATAGAAGGCTGAAGAGAGCTAAGAATTTCTTATCAAGATTGACAAATGCTACAATTGATTACTAGAAGCCACAGAAAATGTGACAAGAGTAAAGCTGGGGGTTTAAGTTAAAACATTCTCTGAAAGGCCCTGAAGACCAAAGAAATATCAAAACAAGAAATGTAAGACCAGGAAAAAAACACATTTACGTAATCATTCAAATACCTATTATGTATTCAAGCGCTACGTTAGCAGTTTTGGGGAATAAAAAATTATAAAACACAGTCCCTGTGCCCAAAGAGCTTACAATATTGTTAGAGGAACAAGACGAAAGCACTCTGTGTCATCGATCATTTAAATAACAATGCAAATAAAACATAAAGGAATGAAGGCAAGGGATGGATGGATGTGGGTACAAGTGGTTGAGACGGAGTGACAGCCAAGGCTGAATCTGAGCCAGGCCCTAAGAAGCAGAATTTTAATAGGCAGAAATTGAGAACATGGGCAAAGGACAGAAGATGAGAGAGAACATGGCGGTCCAGCACTTGGCGAAGAGACTAGTCAGGGACTTATCAGAAGAAACAGGTCATGTCAGTCATACCGGAGAGAGTCTTAAATGCTATCCCGATACAATTTTAAATCATGAAATGTTTGTGAACATCATTAACATATTTCAATATTTAATCTGGAGCATGACTTGAAATGTGGTTTCATAAGAAACAGTTTTAGAATCAATTAGAAGAGTCAGAACTGGAGGAATAAAGAGTAATTTCAGAAGTGATATCGTAGACCAGGGTTCTTTCTTTTACTGAGCATCTGCTATGTGTCAAGCATTGACCTAACTGATTGACATACATTAGATCTACATCCCCTCTTGAAAGGATTTCATGCTTTGCAAAGGAGATCATAATCAGGTTTCTTGAATATTAACTTTCTAACGTGCATTAAAATATTCTCCTAGTTGCCAAAAAAAATTTAATTTCATCGCTATTTAAAAGAATAATTTCTTGCGGGTCCCTGACACACTTTCAGGGGATCTGTGAGGTTGAAATTATTTCTATAATACCATTAAGATGTTATTTGCCTATTTCACTGTGTTGACATTTGCATTGATGGCACAAAACAATGATGAATCAAACTGCTGGTGTCAAGACAGTGGAATCAAAGTGTATTGGTAGCACCGTATTCTTTTTTTAAAAAAAAACAACTTTATTGAGGCATAAATGACGTACAATGAACAACATATATTTAAAGTATACAATTTGACAAATTTTTACATACACCTGAGAAACCATCACTACAATCAAGATGACAAACATTTTGATCAGGTCCAGAAGTTTCCCCACGACCCTCTGTAACCCATCTCTCTCTACCTGCTCATTCTCAGACAACTACTGATTTATTTTCTGTCACTATAAACTTGTTTGCAAGTTCTACAATCTTATATAAATGGAATCATATAGTAAGTACTCCTCTTTCATGCTAATGCTAACCAAAGGTCAACTAAACAAAGTAGACTTCAGACAATGTAAACATCAGAACAAGGAAGAACCCAGGAGGCAGAGGATCATTTCATCATGATAAAAGATCAAGCCATTAAGAGGACATAATAATCCTAAATGTGTATAAACCTAATAACAGTTTCAAAATACATGAAACCAAAACTGACCAACCCAAGCTGAAAAAGAAACAAATACACAATTATAGTTGGGAAATTTCAATACCTCTCTCTATATAGTCAGCACAGATACAGGAGACTGAAAACAATCGATTTAACTTAATTGACATTTATAAAACACAACAGCAGAATACACATTATTTTCAAGCGCCCCGGAATGTCTATCAAGATTGACTATATTCTGGGCCATAAAACACTTAAATTTAAAAGGAGAAATCACACAAAGTATGTTCTCTGACCGCAGTAAAATTAGAAATCGAATATAAAGGTAGCTGGAAAATCTCCAAATATTTGGAAACGAAACATTACACTTCTAAATAACCCATAAGCCAAAGAATAAATCACAAGGGAAATTAGAAAATATTTTGAACAGAATGAAAATGATTTCTGAAACTCCTATCTTGAAACACTTGAGCTTGAAAGCTTCCTATTACTTAAAAGACTTTTTTGACGAGAACGGAGATATTAACAAATGTCACTTTTTTAAATAATGAAGTATAGGGAATCTGTCAACACTTGGAAGATCTATGTAACTCAGTAAACCAATATTTTCCAAATGGCCGATTGAGGCATTACAAAGATCCATTCCATGCAAGACAGATCAATGGATTTTATTCTAAGAATACAAAGAATTCATCAATTATGGGTTCAGATTCTGTACTGCAGCAAACAAACCTTTAAGAAATCACCTCTTGTCAAGTGTGGTGGAGTGTTAAAAAAAATCCACAATTATCTAAAAAGGCTGCTAAAATACTCCTCTCTCTCAGCTGCAAACATGCATGAGGCAAGATATTCTCCATATACTTCAAACAAACCAACAAACGGCAACAAATTGAATGAAGAAGCAGATAGAAGAATCCAGCTGTCTTCTGTGAAGCCAGACATTAAAGAGACTTACGAAAATGTAAAAGAATGCCACTCCTCTCATAAAATTTTTAAAAATTTTGAATACAGTTATTTTCATATGAGTATAATGAGTGTGTTTTGAGTGAATTAATAAATATTTTAAAAATTTATCAGTTTTAATGCTCAACTACCCACCATTTTATGACAGATGGAAGAAAGCTTGAAACACTAAGTAATACGACTTAGTAACTGAATGAATTATACAGTAAAAGTAAAACAACAAAAACTTAGGTACCTGGAATGTAAGAGGACTTGGTGCTCAGAAAACTCTGAGATAAAAAATGATATAATCTTAATGGACTTGGTTGTTCATAGTAGACCGGCCTGTTCCAATCCAGAGAATTAATCACCACAATGTGAAGCTGACAGAAAACTCATTCAACTAAAAATATCAGATTTTATAACGGGTCAATTAGAATTCCAGCACATTATCAAAAGGCTGCCTTTTATATCCACACTTAATGGACAGGACGCATGTCTGCCCAGTGCTATCACGCCCGGGCTGAGTTAGAACAACGATGGGGTCAGAGAGATGCAGCCAAGGCAGAGTGGGCCCAGACTCAGCACAGATGGAGTCCTTAATCCACGCTGTAGAGGCCCCACGGAACTGACGGTATCGGACCCCCTGCAGTACACAGTGCGGCAGGCAAAGCTTGGAGGGCAGGTTACGTCTTTCTTAGTTGTCTAATTTCACAAAAGGTTCACTTACCTTTTTGTGTCTCAGCTTTCTTAAAACAGGGATAATTATTAAATCATAGGCCAAGTATGCACCAACTATAAGTATTTATAAATATTACCATTACACAATGTTTTACTGGAAATATGGAGTAAAAAAGTACTAGTCTAATATACAGAGTGGGGAGGTTATAAGAAATAAAATAAAATACTCTAAACATTAACTATGATATCTGGAATTTCCAGGGTTAAAGATCCATAAAGTGATCACAACTAAGGTTATAAGAAAAAAAAGTTACCTAAAAATTATCATTCAAAAAATGAGCAAATAGTAGATGTGGGATAGACTTTGGATTCAGAAAGCATCTACTGAATGTTTTCAAAACTGAGGCATTTCCTTCACGGTTATGAGAACGAAAACATATCCTCAACTAACAATTATGGGGCAGGTGATATATTTTTCCTTTTTTTATAAAAAGCAAAATGTAAGTAAATACATAAAAAATTTAATAAAGGAGGGGCTGGCCCCGTGGCCTAGTGGTTAAGTTCGCGCGCTCCGCTGCAGGCGGCCCAGTGTTTCGTTGGTTCGAGTCCTGGGCGCGGACATGGCACTGCTCATCAGACCATGCTGAGGCAGCGTCCCACATGCCACAACTAGAAGAACCCACAACGAAGAATACACAACTATGTACTGGGGGGCTTTGGGGAGAAAAAGGAAAAAATAAAAATCTTTAAAAAAAAAAATTTAATAAAGGAAAGCTACAAAGTTTTGGTAGTTGTATTATAATAACTATGTAAACATCAGCATCTACACCTTAACGCAAAGTGAAAAAGACAAATGCAGTATAGGCTGAATGTAAAAGTACTCCGGAGTCTAAGGACTAGCAGCCTATGTGAGAGGAAAGTGCGGAGAGGGGGTGGCGGTGCCCGGCAGGAGGAGAGGAGTAGGGGTGAACAGCCCGCAGTGATGATGAAATACTTCTCTCCACAAAGGATCTGTTGTTAGCGCCCTCAATTCCCAGTCCGAGCGACCCTGTGCACAGCAGAGCGGAACCCTGCGCCATCCTCTCACCTTCCGGTGCTGTTATCAGCCAATGCTCCACTCTACTCACAGGGTTTTCATGGCCAATGTTTTTGGAAGTGGGTGGTCATGTCCTTCTTCCTAGTCTGTCTCGGTCTGGGAGCTTGGCTGAAAACTGTTCACCACAGGTGACCATGCTGGCGGCATAGCTTTCAGCATCACAGCAACATGCAGCTGCCACAGTATGACAATCAACAGATGGGTGGTGTGGTTCTCTGACAGGAAAACGAACGTGGGCCATGGCGGTGAGAGCATCAGAACTTAACCACTAGACCACCAGGGCTGGCTCTACAAAGGATTAGGGGCAGGATAAAGAACTCTGGAGCCTTGGCCTGATTGTGGGCAAGCCAGAGTCCTCTGAACAGCTTCCTGGGAATATTCCCACCCCCTGCCCTATGCCTTAGACATGCACTGAAACCAGAGCAGGGAGTTTGTAAAATCACCCCACAAAATAAACCGTCAGTTTGAGGTAGAAAACACTTAAAAGAAAAGAGGATATGGCAGTCTGCAAACTCTGCTGTCAGTTATGTCAACACACAGCAAAGAACTTCCACATTCTTATTTCTGCACGCGCTCCCATCCTCCTGCAGGACTTCTACAATCAAACACCGGGAGCACAGCCCTCCCTGCGTCAGGCCTTCACCCTGCACTAAACCCCCAAGTGCAGGCAGGCACGGCAGCAGCAGCCCGCAGTGCTTCTAGGCTTCCAGAAATGCTTCTTCATGTAGTCAGCTGTGCACCTCCGTCTGCCTCGCGGACAGAACAAGAACTTAGACATAGGCCAGGAGGAAATGAAGTTTTATACACAATCTCTGCTCCCAATGTACTTCAAACAGCTCGGGTGCTGTGTAAAGGCAAGGGAGAGTATATAGGAAGTTTGGTGAACAGGAAAACAGTGAGAAGGCTGCTCAGCTGTGCGAGCCAAACATGACAGTCCTCTTGAGGAGCAAATCTTCTGGCTTGAGTGGATAAAATACACAAGACTCATGATAACTACTTTTGAGAGAAAAAGACAGTGAAGGAAAAAGGTACTAGGGAAATTATAATTTGTGATCTTTTCTCAAGAAGAAATTATTACCGTGATGAAAAACAATGTATTGACTTACCTGGAAAATATCTGTCTTGTCTTCAAACAGATTGACAAAATATTTATAGTCAGCATAAGCCCAGAACTTAGAATGATCATAATCTCTAAATGGTCCAGAAATACGAGGTTGGCCACAGTTCCAGGTCAGAAACTCTTCAAGTGTTGCTTCTGTGTAACTACAGGCAGTTTCAAACTGAGGAGCTGCAATGTAAGAGAACCCAGCTTTAAATGTAGAGACTGAACACAGATTCTAAACATTGCTGTTTTTTCAAATGAAGATAATTTCAACCAAAAGATGTTAGCTATCCTTTAACATTAATTGAAAATTAATTTTGTACTTGCTATATAATTAGAACCATTTACAACACTCACAATATTCATGATTAAACATAAAAGTAAAAAACACGGTTTTAGCTTTAAGATTAAAGACTACCCTTACTATAGCCTGAGTCAGTAATCCAGTGCAACACTTCAGATTATCAATTCTCAAAGACCTCTTCTGGGGTCTGTGAGGTCTAAACTATTTTCATAGTAATACTACGACACTACTTGCCTTTTTCACTCTCATTCTCTCATGAGTGTGAGGTGGAGTTTTCCAGAGGCCACATGACATGCGTTGCTGTCACTGCTCTGACGGTTAATGGAATATGTGCTTATGTCCTTGTATTTTAAAATCTCTCAGTTTTCATTTCTAATATGGTAAGTATCACTAGCTATAACCCACATCATCAAATGCTCATTGGGGTACTCAATAATTTTTTAAGAGTAAAGGGATTTTGAGACCAAAAAGTTTGAGAACTCATCTTCAGATTAAAGAAAAAGCAACACCAAAAACCTGTCTTCTGACGATTCTCTGACTTTATACTGCACGTATATTATACACAGCTCCTCAGAATCATTAAGTGGACAATGGCAATTTAAAGTTTGTTCATTTATTCATTAACTCATTTATTTCAGAATCATTTATTAAGTACCTAATTTGTAACTAGCACTGTGCTCAGGCTTGTGAGAACATAAAAGAAATAGATCATACTCTTGAGTTTAGAATATTGAGACACAGAAAAAGCTTTCACTAGAATAGGGAATTTGAGGCATCATAATTAAATGCAAAATTCTGTGCCATAGACACATAGGAAAAAGGCAAAGACCACTAGAGATGAGGGCTGATCAGGAAAAAGCTTACAGAGGTCTATTGTCTGCCCACAGTGCTTTGTTATTATGAGTGTGACTCATTTATACAAGAATTATTTCTCTAAATAGTGATGAAATTAATTTTTTGAGGGCAGCGAGCAGAATATTTTAAGTGTGCATTGGAAAGCTAATATTCAAGAGATCTGATTATGACCTCCTTTGCAAAGCATGAAATCCTTTCCAGCGGGGATGCAGATCTAACGCATGTCAATCAGTTAGGTCCACGCTGGACACATAGCAGATGCTCAGTAAAAGTTAGGCACTATTATTAGTACTTATTATTCATTCATATATTTACTTCGGGCCCCTTAAAAGTTAGCTATATTAATAGCAGGAGGAGAAGGGTATTCAAACTCTTATTTCAACAGCTTTTATATTTTCCCATTTCTGCCTGAACTGCTTAGGATTATCCCCATTATCTTTACCCGTTTCTCACTTTTTCCTAAAACCTCAGAATGGCAGAGAAGTAATAGAAGGGAGGGTGTGTGTCAGAGTCATCTTACTTCATCTACTTCATCAACTGGTCACCTGCTTTGAGAAACAGGAAAACTTTACTAGGGTACATTTATCTAAAAGATAAAAATCTGCATCTTTAAGAACTATTTAAATTTGATAATTTTTGAGACGTACTTAGAATAGTGCCTGGCACACAGTAACCCATCAATATACATAAACTCTTAATATTATCAACATCACCATCAAGAATTTACCATAACGGCTAGGAGGACATCCGAGTTTTTTAATAAACACAAAGCCATGTGGCAAGAAAGCTGCACGGCGCAGGCAAACAGGAGTCATTTCTAAATCATTTCAGTAAGCTCCAGTGTAAGCCTGAAGACAGGACACTGTCTCCTGAGTTTTCACTTCACAGAATTCAATCCTACTGATGCAACTGAACACTGAAGCCATTACTTGAGCCACTGGGCGCTGGGGTGGACTGAGAAGGACTTCTCAGGTAAGGCCAGCTTCACAGGCATGTCTGCACTGCAGCCTCACCAGGGGACTTTGTCTTCTGTCACATCAAGTTCTGTACTTTAAAAAATGAAAATCTAAAAATGCAAAAATTATATGTGAGAACAGTCACTGTCAGGTGAAAATTACAATGAATGGAATGAATGGAAATGATAGACTTTTTCATTTGCATAGTGATTTCAAAATAGAGTCTTTCACTCCTTCCTGGTAGTAGCAGCACCAAAGGTGCTGTTTTCATTCTGTTATCATGACCATGTCTTTCTGGGTGGTACAGCTGTTTTTCTTAGTTTATTCGATGCAACAAAGTTATTCCTTTCTAGTTTTATTATTATTGTTCTTTCGTTTAACAACGAAGTAGCGTAGGCAGCTGCAATTTGCATCCCACTTACTGTGAAAGTGTCAGGTACGAAGCAGCTCAACTGAGTTCGGGATTTGGAAATAGTGTATAAATTGAGTTTGCTTTTAACTCTCGTAAAAGGGAGTGCTAAAATATTTTTTGCACAGCAGGCAAACAAATATTCCTCTATTTTGTTAGATTTCATCATTTCACAAGCAAGGAACACTGCATGGTATGTGGGTACTGGGGAGAACTTTTGATCACTGCTCCATTCCCTATTTACAAATGTTTAGGGTTATTTCTACAATTGCTTGCCAAATTACTGTCAGCTGAGATACAGTATTGCCATTGAGCACATATGCTGGCAAAGGAATTTGATCCAAAATGGTTTCAAAAGAGTTGTGTGATGTCACTATCTGCTTCCTAAAAGAAACTAAGAGATACATTACAAATATGTTCAAATATGCTATTTATTAGTACTATTATTTCCAAGCACTCTAGAAAAATTCTAACCAAGACCTAAAAAAAAATAAGAAATACATGAAACAGAAAGGAAACAGTTATCAATCCTTCTAAGATAATATGCCCATCTTCACAGAAAACCCACAACAACATACTAAAAAATTATGTACACTCATAAGTGGCTGGATAAAAAAATGAACATACAAAAATGAATGGCTTTCATTCATGTACCAATCACAACTAGTTAGAAAAATATAATAGGCAAAAATATTTCCTTCATAACAGATATAAAAAATTTACAATATTTTAAAAAATTTATAGACCTATGATAAACTCCAATCTTTTTACTGAGAGATGAATAAACTCGATAAATGAAAATAACATGTTCTTGTGTAGGAAGATACAGTATTATCACAGAGTAGCTCTTTCCAAATTAATTCACAGTGCTTAGTGAATTTTCACTTAAAATCCCCAAAGGATTTGTTTAATGTGAGCACATTGTTTAATTCTAAAATTCATTAGAGGAATAAAATTCAATAACTAAGAAAATACGGAGAAAGAAGAGCATTAGGGAGGATGAGTCATTGTTTCAAACAGTAAAATATATACCAGTTGCTAAAATAGTTTTTAAAAAGTGTTTAATGGGCCTCAAAACTGATAGCTCAGTACATGGTCCAAAAAACAGAAGCTGGAATATAAAAGAATATATTAATATAATAAAGGTGGTTTCAAAGTCAGTAGGGGAAAAAGGGATTATTCAGTAAATGGTACTAAAATAAGAGGTATTGTTATTTCTAACAACTGTTTAGAAAAAAGTCAGTGAACACCATATATCAAAATAAATACGGAATGGATAAAGAGTAAAATGTAAAAAAGATACAGAAGAAATTTCTAGATAAATAAGAATAAAAATGTTAATGAAATATTATTTAACTATATAAAAATGTAAAAATGTGAAGCAAAATCAAAAGGCAAACAATAAACTGGGAAACACATCAGAAACAAATACAGTATTCTTAATAAAAAAGAAATTTATTTTCAGGTTTCAAAAACCTGAAACCCAAATAAGGAACAAAGAACAACTACCAGAAAAAATACAAGTTCCTAATAAACTTGAACACATGTTCAACATCACCAGCAATCAAAGAAATGCTAATTAAAATCATGAGATACCATTTTTCACCTATCAGCAAGATTTTCTTTTAAAAGATAAATCTCAGTTGGGCAAAGGAGAGGCAAAACAGGCACCCTCGCTCTTTCTGGAAGGAGAATAAATGGAAAGCACTTGGCCATATGGACCAAAGGCCTTTCATGCTGTCACTCCACAAATATCTGAATGTCCATTAGGCGCTCGGTGCATGATGAGCCACCGCCCTGGCCCTCACAGGTGACCTCCTGGAGGGGAAGAGAGACTTTAAACAGTTACTTACTTAAACACAACTAACCATGTGATTATAACTTGGCTAAGCGTTACTGAGAAAGAGAAGGGGCACTGAGGTAACTCGATAGCTTCATGTGATTTGGGGGGTGGGGGAGGGAGATGTGGTCAGGAAAGATTTCCGTGAGAAAATGACATTTGAGCCGAGATCTGAAGGAAGAAGAGGAATTAACTAGGTAGAGCTGGGGTAAGGGGAAACGAGAAGAGAGAGGAGAATGGCTGGCCTGCAGATGGAAAGGCCCTGAAGTAAGAAGCAGTAAACCTCCGGAATCACAAAAACTGAAATGAATGCTCGTTTGGCCTGCACTGAGGGAGAGGGATTAAGCTGACAGGCAAACAGAGCTTTCTACACGAGACAAAAACCTGGGTCTTTAGCCTAAGGGTAATGGGAAGCCACTGAAGGGTTTTAAGCAGAGAAACAAGATGAGATTTGTTTTTTAAAAACTGTCTCTGGTTACAGTATGAAGAATGGCCTAGGTGGAGGGGGCGTGCAGAGGGACCAGGGACAAGGCTACTATGGTTGTGTAGGTGAGAGAGACCCCAACTAGAGGATGGCCAGAGAGAAGGAGAGAAGCTAGTGGATACTAGATGTTTAGGGTGTAAGTCACCGGGTCACCAGACACCACTTAGAGAGGCGATGAGAATAACTCAGAGGTCTCTGGTATCAGAAGCTTCATAGATGGTGCGGCTACTGATGATAATGTTCACACCCTTCGACTCCATCGTTCTCCTAGGAATCTATCCCAGGCAAATAATCAGAAACTCGGACAAGATTTATTTTCAAAGATGTTCACTACAGTCTTATTTATAATTTAAAACTTCTAAGCAATCTAAATAATCAAAATAGGAGGATTTTTAACATAAACTATGATATGAACATATAATGGAATATTAGGGAGTCATTTAAAAGTCACATTTAATGTCAGGAGAAGCTGCTCAGAATACGTTATATTAAAAAAAAAAGCAGGCTGTGAAAATTAACACTTTATTTTTAAAATACAAAAAGGCCTGCATGGACATATATCAAAGTGCAACTAGTGGTTATCTCTTGGTAATGGGACCAAGTGTTTTAAAATTTCTCAGATCTTCCCATGTTTTCAATGTTTTCTACAATGAGGAAATCCATACTTTTATTTTTTAATTATTTCTATTTTTAAATAACATTTTTGGAGCATTTACTGTGTGCTAGACACTGTTCTAAATGTTTTATACATGTGAATGCATTTAATCTTGAAAACATTTCTAAGATACAGAAAGGTTGAGTGACTTGCCCAAAGTCACACAGTAAGCCAAAATGTGAACATGAGTTAAGCTCTCTTACGCCACTACCCTACACTGCTTGTGGAAATATTGCATTATACTCAAAGAAATAACTTTTAAAAGAACAAATTATCAAGACAACCCATAGAATAGGAGAAAATATTTGCCCGTCATATAGTGATAAGGGTCCAGGATCCAGAATATATAAAGATCTCTTTCACAAATCAACAACAAAAAGACAAAAAACCCAAAAAATCCCAAACAAAAAACACCTCAATTAGAAAACGGGTGAAGGATTTGAAAAGACATTTCTCCAAAGATATACGAAAGGTCAATGAGCACATGATAAGATGCTCAACATCATTAGTCATTAGGGAAAGGCATATCAAAACTATAATAAGATAACACTTCACACTCACTAGAATGGCTGGAGTAAAAAATGAAGTGCTGGCAAGGATGTAGAGAAACTGGTACCCTCCTACATTGGAGTGGGAATTTAAAATGGTTCAGCTGCCTGGAACCATTGAGCAGTTCCTCAAAAGGTTAAACACAGAGTTACAGTATGACTTAGCAACTCCACTTCTAGGTATAAACTCAAGAGACACAAAAACATACACTGACACAAAAATCTGTACATAGAGGTTCATAGTAGCACTGTTTACAATAGCCAAAAAGTGGAAATACTGTCTGATGTCTCATAAAGTTTTTGTTGAGCAATGGAGAAAAAAAAAGGTGGAAATGTCCATTAACTGATGAATGGATAAACAAAATGTGGTATATCCAGATAGTGGAATATTATTCAGCAATAAAAAGAAATGAAGTACAGATACATGCTACAACATGGATGAATCTGGAAAACATGCTTTGCGAAAGAAGCCAGACACAAAAAGCCACATATTGTATTATTCTATTTGTATGAGGTCCAGAACAGGCAAATCTAGAAAAACATAAAGTAGATCAGCGGTTGCCAGGGGCTGGGGATAAGATGGAATAGACAGTGACTCCTTAAGGGGTACTGGGCTTCCTGATGGGGCAATGAAAATGTTCTGGAATTAGACAGTGGTGATGGTTGCACAACATTGTGACTACATGGAAACCACCGAATTGTATACTTTAAAATGGTGACTTTTATGTAATGTGAATTTTCTATGAATTTCAAAAGAGAACAAATCATCTTTAGTAAAAACTCAGAGCAGTTGCCCACAACTGCAGAGACTTTCTACCTTCTTTTTCTTTTATGCTTAAGTATTAACTTGAAAATGTCAAATTACTGTGCCTCATCTATAAACCAGGATAATAAGAGTGCCATTCTAAGAGGGTCTGAAGCAAATTAAGAGAGTTAGTATGTACAAAACTCAGAGCAGTGCTGGACACAATAGCTCTTGATGACTGCTAGCTCTTAGCGGTAGTGTACTTGGAGTCTAACCAGAATGTGAAAACAACTACAATTCCTGTTTCTCTCCAAATTATTGTCTAAGAGACACTTCAGTGAGTAGAAGATTTATTTGACTAAAATCAAGAGGGAAAAAGCACAGGTTGATTTTGACGTGGCTGCTGCTGGTGTAGTATTTAATTTTAAAATACAAAAAGGTCAACACAAGAGAAAGAAGCTTGGAGAAACTGGAAGTGAAGGTGGGTAATTTTCTAGTTCCTTCTGAGTTTTTAATAGATATTCATAGAGCCACTTCACAGTAATGCTTAAAACACTGTGAATTTCTAGACTCCCAAACTTACTCATATTTAAATAGAAGTTAAACACATGTTCTGAAGCCAGACAACGGTTATGAACTCTTTAAGATTAGAAACAGCACTATTTTTTCCTTTAAATTATTTTTAGAGTTAACAGTAATTGCTTTATCTGACTATAAGGTAAAAAATCAAAATGTTCCAAGTCTTCAGGGAGGAAGAGGGAGCAAACTCTAACGGCTTCTTAAGATGATGAACAAAACAGCTTTACATACGTTTCATGTTTATGCAACGCAATAGAGGTCAGGCAGCTGATAAAGCAGAGATAAAATCACAACCAAGACTGAGCACTATAAATAGTGCCTGAAGCCACAAATAAAAGGACACATTCTACATGAGTCAACAGTGGAAGGGACTATGAGATTAGCATTCGTCTTTTTCAGTCACACAAGAACATATATAACAACACATTAACAAATATTTATTGTCCATCACATTCAATGAACCATGATACATGAACAAATACATTTTACATGAGGCCATAAACTTTAGGTTGTTTAGTCTAAAAAGAAATCTTAACAGAAACTATCCTACAACTTCCAATAAAATTCTCCTATCTGCAAATGGGTCAAAAAGAGGATGAGGAATAAAGGATTCTCTAGAGATAAAGAAACAGAATGTGGGCATGCTACTGAAGAGGCATTCCCGTGATTAAGGCATGCTTCACTTAATGACAGGGATACACCCTGAGAAATCTGTCGTTAGGTGATTTTGTCACTGTGTAAACATCATAGAGTGTACATACACAAACTACACACCTAGGCTGTATGGTCCCAAGCTTACGGGACCGCCATGATACACGCAGCCCGTCGTTGACAGAAACGTTATGCGGCACATGACTGTGCTTGTAGTCCTACCTGTATCAGTGCTTTTCAGTCCCATCCTGAATCGTATCCGCTTGCCAGGAAGGACCTCCGAAAGGTGTTCAGCAGTCCAGTGTTGCGCTGGCCAATCAAAAACCATGTTACAGAAGACTGCGGGTTGTTCTAAAGACATTATAATTTCTTTTGCTTTCTCTGGTGTAAAAGGTTTGACAGGTTCACCTAGGGAGAAAAAAAAATAGAGCAAAGGATAGATAACCATAAGGTAGTTCCAGATAACATGACAAAAAAATAGCTGATATCATTTCTATTATGACAAATTCTGTATAATTACATTGCATTTACACTTCACTTATTACTATTTGGCCTCAAAGAACCATAATTCTTAAATGATTTTTATCCTGTTAAATTTTAAATGTTAGAAAATATTTACAATTTCCAAGAGAGGATTAATAATAATAATAAATAAATAAATGAAGGATTGTATGAGAAATGCTGATGGGAACTACTCCAGAGCAGCCAGAGCTGCAGAGTCAGCAGTGAGTCTCCTGGCTCTAGCACGCGTCTGTGCCGAAAAGACTACGGAATCAATACAGCACTCAATGATGGAGAGATTATTCTTATTCCAAGATTTAAGAAGACAAAAGATGTGCCAGGACGGAGGTCAGTGTTAATCCTCGACTTCAACTGCATCCATCAACAGCACAGGGGATATGTACGAACTAACACTGCGACGTACTGAGTGCTTCAACACATTTCACAGAATCACAGAATGTTAATCCTGGATAGGATAGTAAAGACTAGTTATTTGTTAACTAAAAGAACAAGTAGGTTTCTCTTCAAAGGCATCTTAAGATGAAAGGTTTTTGGTAAAGTCAAAATATGCTTCATACTCTGACCCCCAAAACATATATTTATGATTCTCTAGAACAATCAGCTAAACCCTCTATTTCAGTTACCAAACTTGTAATTACCTTAACTCAAAAGACTAAGAAAAGCTCATAAATAACCCAAATTCTCCCATCATCCAAGTTTCTTCTAAACTTTCTGATGAGAGGAAGAGGGAATGGGGAGGACTCATCGAGGAACTTGAGTAATTTGTACTTGTCTGAATGTAAGGCTTATTTTTAAAGAAAATGAAAATTTAAGTCAATCTGGCCTCCTTTCTCAGACAAGGGCAGAAACTCGGAATCCTTTCCTAAGCACCTGGTGAAAGTGAGCAGACTCTAAGCCTCAGAAGTGGACATCTGAGAACAATGTGTCACCTTCTACAAAGTCAGGGCTCCCAAGCGAGGAGGAGACGAGGGTGGATGCTTAGAGGGAAAGGGCAGGTAGACGGGTTGGGGCCCACGTGGAGTGAGGAAGAGAGAAGGTGCCCTTAGGTCTCCAAGTGCAAGAAGCCCGGAGTTTGTCCCCAAGTGACCTTAAGTGCTGAAGAGCCATGTTAAGGAAAATGGGATGTGACCAGAACAAAATTTTCTAACTTTCCTTGAGATCCCTCCCCCCGCCCCCGCCACTTTTGGCATGTGTGATTAATTCTCATTAAAGGTCTCAACCCAAACCAGCCTATAAACATAAGTACGAGGTCACCTAGACACGGTGTGCCAGATCTTCCTGGACTTGGAGCGCCTGGATTCCGTGTGTGTGGAAACGGACAAGCTGGACTTTTTATTACATATTTTTTAAGTTTAGCTAGACTATGAAAAGCTACGATACATCCATGATAACACTCTGTTGTTTGTGGCATACAAATTAGAACTAACTTTTGGGAAACAACTGAGAAAATGAAGCAGAAATCTCAAGGAACCCATTAACCTAGTAATTCACGTTATGGGAATTTGTTTGTAACAAAATAGTTAATCATAAGCTATATACATACCCACTACCACAATATAAAAACTGAAATATAAACAACTTAACGTCTATAAGTAGAAAAATATTTACTAAACATTGTTCCCACAGTACATTCCCATGGTACATTATATCCATTAATAATAAAAACAAGGGCTATGTGGAAATGTGTGGAAATGTAGGGACTAGGATTGACTCAGAGAACCATTGCAACAGCCAAGCAAGAAGTGTGATAATAAGGCCCTGAACAATAAAGGGTGGCAGAGATGACAGGAATGGAGAAATATTCAAAGAATAATATAAAGACT